>NC_031991.1:18901981-18907037 GCF_001879085.1 Nicotiana attenuata | reverse complement strand
GTCACTGCGGGGATTGGGTGCGGGGCGTAAGGGGGGCAAGAGGGGCAAGAGGGCTAAGGGAACCACCAGGTTGAGATTTGGTCTTGGAACATAGGAACTTTAACTGAGAAGTCTATAAAGTTAGCGAAGATTCTCTGGAAGAGGAAGATTAATATAGCTTGTGTACATGAGACTATATAGGTAGGTGATAGGGCATGGGATGCGGACGGGTTTAAACTATGGTTTTCTGGGAGCAAGGGGGCAGGAACGGGGTTGGTATTTTGGTTGATAAGAACCTCCGGGATTTAGTGGTAGAGGTTAGGAAAGTGAGCGACAGGTTGATGAGTATTAACATGATCAATGCGTACGCACCCTAGGCAGGCTTGGATGAGGAAGTCAAGAGGCCGTTTTGGGAGATTTGGATGAGATGATGCGCGGTATACCGCACACTGACAAGCTTTTTATTGGAGGTGATTTCAACGGCCACATTGGAGCGACGTCTGGGGGCTATGATGATGTACATGGTGGTTTCAGTTTTGGAGATAGAAATGGATAGGGAACTTCACTGTTGGATTTTGCTAGAGCATTTGATTTAGTGATAGCAAAATCGAATTTTCCGAAGAAGATGGAACACTTGGTCACATTCCGGAACTCAGTGGCCAGGACCTAGATTGATTATCTTCTCTGCAGGAGGTCCATTTAAGATCTTTGCACGGACTGCAATGTCATCGCGAGTGAGAACCTTATGACCCTTAGGCTCCTGGTCATGGACCTTGAGATCACTAGAAAGAAGATGAAGAGGGCGGTGTATGGCCAACCTAGGATCAAGTGGGGAGCCTTGAATGAAGAAAAAGCGCAGGAGTTGGGGTTAAGTTGTTGACTATGGGAGCTTGGAGGAATAGTGGGGATGCGAGCTTGATGTGGACCACGACGGCGCAGTGCATTAAGCAAGCTTCCAGTGAGGTCTTAGGGGTCTCGAAGGGTTACAATGGTGGTTGCAACGGAGACTGGTGGTGGAATGGAGAGGTCCAAAGAAAGGTGAACATCAAGAAAGTGTCATATCTGAAGCTAGTGAAAAGCATTGACGAGGAGGAGAAGAGGTCGAATAGGGAACAATATAAGTTGGATAGGAAGGAGGCGATATTAGTAGTTACGGCGGCTAAGACTGCATCATTTAGTCGTTTATACGAAGAACTTGACGGTAAAGGCGGGGATAAGAGGCTGTTTAGGCTATCCAAAGTGAGAGAGAGAAAGGCCCATGACTTGGACCAAGCGAAGTGCATCAAGGACGAAAAAGACATACTTCCATAGTCTCTTGAACGAGGATGGGAACAGAGACATTGTTCTGGTGATTTGGGATCGTCCGAGAGTCGTTGCGACTTTGGGTAGTGCAGCCGGATTAGATTTGAGGAGGTTGTGGGGGCTATGCGTACGATGATCAGGGACAGAGCGATCGGGCAAGATACAATCCCGGTGGAGTTTTGGAAGAGTGTGGGCAGGGCGGGCTTGGAGTGGCTTACTAGGTTATTTAATGTCATTTTTAGGACGAAAAAGATGCCCGAAGAGTGGAGATGGAGCATAGAGGTTCATGTGTACAAGAATAAGGGTGATATCAAAAATTGCAACAACTATAGGGGTATTAAGCTGCTTAGTCACACTATGAAGGTGTGGGAGAGGGTGGTGGAGCTAAGGGTGAGGAGAAGCGTATCTATTTCCAAGAACCAGTTTGGGTTTATGCCAGGGCATTCAACTACGGAAGCCATTCACCTTGTTAGGAGATTGATGGAACAATATAGGGAGAGGAAGAGGGACTTGCATATGGTGTTCATCGATTTAGAAAAGGCTTACGATAAAGTCCCAAGGGAGGTTCTGTGGAGATGTTTGGAGGCTAGAGGGATACTTGTGGCCTACATTAGGGTGATTAAAGACATGTATGAGGGGGAGAAGACCTGTGTGAGGATAGTGGGAGGGGTCTCGGACCATTTTCTGGTCATGATGGGGTTGCATCAGGGGTCGGTACTCAGCCCTTTTTTGTTTGCCTTGACGATGGATGTACTGACTCGCCACATCTAAGGAGAGGTGTCGTGGTGCATGTTATTTATAGACGACATATTTTTCATTGACGAGACGCGAGACGGTGTTAACGCGAGGTTAGACCTGTGGAGACAGACCCTGGAGTCTAAAGGTTTTCAAGCTGAGCATAACCAAGACAGAATACATAGAGTGTACGTTTAGTGGTGCTACTTAGGGAGTGGAAGGGGAGGTGAGGTTGGATTCACAAGTCATCCCTAGGAGGGGTATTTTTAAGTACCTTGGTTCTATTATATAGGGGGATGGGGAGATTGATGAAGATGTCACACATCGTATTGAGGCGGGATGGATGAAATAGAGACTTGCTTCTGGCGTTTTGTGTGACAAGAAGGTACTACCAAAACTTAAAGGTATGTTTTATAGAGCTGTGGCTAGAACGGCTATGTTGTATGGGGCTGAGTGTTGGCCAGTCAAGAGCTCTCACGTCCAGAAGATGAAGGTAGCAGAGATGAGGATGTTGAGATAGATGTGCGGGCATACCAGGTTAGATAGGATAAAAAATGAGGTTATTCTCGACAAGGTGGGTGTGACCCCTATTGAGGACAAGATGCGAGAAGCGCAACTTAGGTGGTTTGGTCATGTGAAGAGGAAGAGCACAGACGCCTCGGTGAGGAGGTGTGAGAGGTTGACATTGGAGGACCTTAGGAGAGGTAAAGGTAGGCCGAAGAAGAGTTGGGGGTGAGGTGATTAGGCATGACATGGTGCAGCTACAGCTAACCGAGGACAAGACCTGTGATAGGAAGGGGTGGAGGTCTAAGATTAGGATAGTAGGTTAGGTGGCTAGATTATTCATACCGGTAGTGTTAGTACGTACTCTTGAATTTGGCTGGTAGTAGGCTTATTTGAATACCTGTTGTTTTTCTGCTTCTACATGATTTTTCAGTGTTGTCCCGTATTGTTTCTTGTTATTATTGTGGTAACTATGCTTGCCTGAGCCGAGGGTCTATTGGAAACAGCCTCTCTACCTACACAAATATAGGAGTAAGGTCTGCGTACACACTACCCTCCCCAGACCCCAGTATGTGGGATTATACTGGATATTTTGTTGTTTTGTTAGTTTAATTACTTAAATTATAATTGAAATTTGATTAGGGAATTATAATAGGCCGAGCTTCATTACCTTGAGTTCTGGACGGAATACTTGATTGTTGGTAAAAGGTATGCTTTATTTATATGCCCATCCTTATGTTATAATTATTTGACTTGTAGTTCGAAGAGTTTATCTATTCCTGTGGATCGAGCCGTACGACCTCGACAGTATATTTGAGATGCATCCATGTATTAGGCCACACGTCCTCGGTACTGTATGTATACAACTATTATGGATCGGGTTGTACGATCTCGGCATAACTCGTGCGTAACATCGTTTGGAGTCCCAATATTCATGAGATTTCCCTTTGATTTGAAACTTGGTATTTACATGATATTTCTTATTTGTTTAAGATAGCATCGGATATTTGAGGAATTCATATTGTCATTAAGTTGGAGGATTATGTTAGTTACATACCTTACCTCATTATTACTGTTATGTTTCATATCTACTTATAATTTATTGTATTGGTTAATTGGACCACTAGTAAATGTCGATGTCGACCCACAGTCTACTTCTCGAGGGTTAGGCTAGATACTTACTGGGTACGCGTTGATTTACTTACTCATGTTACACTTCTGCGTTGATTATGCAGGTACATTTGGTGGTCATTTGAGCGCATGGGCGCACCTGTTGAGGGGACTTTATGGTGAGCTGCATTCCATGGTACGATCCTCGGAGTCTCCATCGTATTCATTTATTTTGTCCTGTCTATTTTACATTCCAGACAGATATTGTATTAGTATTGCACTCCCTAGAAGATGCTCATGCACTCGTGAAACCAAATTTTGGAAATTTAGAATTTTTCTTGGTTGTATTCCTGTATGATTTTCTATGTTATATTTTTGCCTTATTTGAATATTTAAAATATTAATATCTATATTTTCTATAAAAATTAGAGCGATATACACTTATTTCTTTAATTGCTCTAAAATGCATTTTGATTTAACTTTTATTGTGTTGAAGGCATTGGGCGCTATCACGACCTATAGTGAGATTTGGGTCATATATATATATATATATATATATATATATATCATGACCCACACGGTTTTGCTAACCTACTACAACTACATAGTTGTAGTAGGTTAGCCTTGTATACAACTTTACTTTTCCTTAAATACCCCTTGCTAAAAACATTACAATCATTTTATTACCAAGGACCTTTTTGTCATTCCCCACAAGAAAAACAAAAACCTTCATCCTTCACTGTCAAAAAGGGCCTCTTTTGTTCTTCGTCACCAGCAACTTTATCCTTTCTAAAATTCTCTACCGGCAAATTTCACTACTTATTTCTTATTTTCGATCATTGTTTATTTTTATTTCTTTCTTCAGTGACTCTTCCTTTTCAGTTAGCAACTGTAATCTTTTTTCTTTTCCATTATTTTTTCTTAAAATAAACTAAAAATGAGCAAGATTCAAGATATTTCTACCACAATATTTTCGCCCGTGTAAATTGCTCCTATCAATGGAGTAATGGTTTGATTTTGAATTAATTTTGAACAATAAGGGTAGTCAGCAATTCTGGATCGACTATTTTTATATCAAGATTGAGACCGTTGTGGCTAATGTCGATGGTTTCTTTGAGTCCTGGAACCATTGTCACGATCCAGATTTCCTACCCTCGTGAGTCGTGATGGCGCCTACTAATAGGAGCTAGGCAAGCCAATTAGTTTAACATTTCTCTCAACATCATTAACAGTATAAAGAAGAACGAGGCAATTAATATAAAAGCGGAAGTCTCGATACATAAATAACTGAAACCAAGTGCGGAAATTCAAATACACCTCTACCCAAATCTGGTGTCACTAAACGAACTTCTACTGAATGCTAAAAACAAAGTCTGAATAAGAATACAGTACTGTCTGTATCCGACTACAACGGAAAGTACAACGA
>NC_031991.1:18859782-18901855 GCF_001879085.1 Nicotiana attenuata | reverse complement strand
TAACATATAAGCGGTCGGCGCGCCACACGATCCCATTTCTTAATTCATAAGTGGACGGCGTGCCACACGATCCCATTTTATAATATATAAGTGGTCGACGTGCCACACGATCCCATTTCATAATATATATATAAGTGATCGGCGCGCCACACGATCCCAATTCATAATATACATATATAAGTGGTTGGCGTGCCGCATGATCCCAATTCATAATATATAAGTGGTCGGCGCGCCACACGGTCCCAATTCATAATATATAAGTGGTCGGTGTGCCACACGATCCCATTTCATAATATATATACATATAATCTTTCTAAAGGAGGCCCCATTAGGGGAAAATTCAACAACATAACGGTTCAACCCGGCAAGGGTACAACTAACAGCCCAAATATCCCGGCAAGGGAGCAACAACAATAATAGATTACGTGTCCCGACAAGGGAAAAGTCACAACACTTTCTCTTTTAGTCACTTCTTTCTCAATTATCAAATTCTAGTTCGAGACAACGATCCAATAATATACCAATCGCAATTCCCCCTCAACCTTTCACATTATAGGAAACTTAGCAATCAAACAAGAAAGATGTTTCACAAAGTCCGGTTCAAACACAGTTAAGACCTACGGTCATGCTAGACTCCGGTGTATAGATAACAGTCACCATACCTATACACCGTACTCTTTATTTAGCAATTAGCAAATAATATCCTAATTCTATTCCCTCTAACCAAAGTTAGAACAAACACTTACCTCGGTCCAAGAATAGCAATCAACGCTCTAATACCGCCTTTCCTCTACAATCCAACTCCAAAACAATGATATCTAGGCATAATTAGTTCAATAATATCAATAAGGGCTCAAAAACATAATCCCATAGCCTAGAAATGAAATTCCTATCAATCTTCCAAAAATACCAAAATTCGACCCCGGGCCCACATGGTCCAAACTCGAGGCTCGGACCAAAATCCGATCACCCATAACCCCACGAGTTCAAATATATAATTTATTTCAAGATTCGACCCCAAATTGAGGTTGAATCACCCAAAATCCCCAAAGCCCTAACTCTACCCAAAACCCCCATTTTCTACTTTGAATTCATGATTTAGGGCTAGGAAATTAGTGATTAGTGGAAGAAATTAAGAGGGAAAGAAGTTAAGAACACTTACCTAAGAGGCTATGGAGAAAGAAGCTCTTCAAAATCGCCTATGGAGTGTTAGAGAGAGGAGCTCGTGTGAAGAAATGGCTAAATCCCGAGCTACCGATTCTGTTTTGAACTTAAAAATTCGCTGGGCAAAAATGCCCTTCGCGTTGCGTGAATGAGGACGCGTTCGCGAAGGGTGGATGGTTTAAGGCATCGCGAACGCGAGGTGCTAATCGCGAACGCGTAGAAGAAGGGGCTGGGGTCTGGGACTGGCTAGTACGCGAACGCGAGAGAGGACTCGCGAACGCGGGGAAGGGGAAGCCTGGGCTATGCGGACGCAGGGTATTGTCCGCGAACGCGATGAAGAGGGACCACTGAAGCTTCGCGAACGCGTGACTGGAACGCGAACGCGAAGAAGAGATTTTGCTGTGCAAAAATTGCGGAAAATCTGCTATGTTTTCTAAGTGTAAAACTACCCCGAACCACCTCTGAATCACTCCCGAGCCCTCGGGGCTCCCAACCAAACACACACACTAACTCAATAACATCCTACGAACTTAGTCGAGCGATCAAATCGTCAAAATAATATCAAAATCAATGAATCCAACCTCAAAATCATCATTTTCATTTCAAACTTCTTAAACTTCTAACTGTAGATATTTAGGTCCGAAACACGTCAAATGACATCCGATTTCGACCAAACTTTACAGAAAGCGCTTAACACATATTTAAGACTTGTACCGGGCGTCGGAACCAAAATACGAGCCCGATACCATAGTCTTTTAATCAATTTTCATTTCCATTTTCCTTAATAATTTCAGAAAAACAATTTCACAGAAAAATTCATTTATCGGGCTCTCAACCTCGAAATTCGACTCCGGGCATATGCCCGAGTCTCATATTTTTCTACGGATCCTCCGTGACCGTCAAATCACGAGTCCGGGTCCGTTTACCAAAAATGTTGACCAAAGTCAACTTTAATCATTTTAAAGCCACATTTTAAAATTTTTCACAGAATTTAACATATAATCTTTCTGGCTACGCGCCCGGACTGCGCACGCAAATCGAGGCAACTAAAGGTGAGGTTTTCAAGGCCTCGGAAACACGGAAAAAGAGAGAAATCCGATGGTGACCCTTTGGGTCGTCACAACCATACACGTAAGTGTTCGTGTTTTTCTTTTGTTTTTACCTTTTGAAGCACTTTGTTCTTCTCAAATTAAACATGCTCATAGCGTAGAACGCGAGAAGAGAAAAGTAATATTATGCTGTCTCGAAATTTATAAAAGCAGAAGAGATAGAACAAAATAGTTTAAAATATCCCATACAACCCGATTAAAGTCCAAGTCACGAGCACTAAATGAGTACAACTGATCACGAGACGCAGCTCGATAAAAGATCCATAACTAGAAATAAAGGATAAAAGTTGAAGCCGACTACACGGACTAATGGTGTCTCACATAAACTGGACTAGCTCAAGCAGGGGCGGATTTATAGGTGTAATTACGGGGTACGTGAACCCATGGTCTCTTCGTAAAATTATATATTTTGTGTACATAGTTTCTAAAATTGGTATATTATTGACTGTTGGCACCCATGCTTCAAAAAAATTGAATGGTGCACTTGGTTGAAGATTTAGTTATTTATCAAGAGGTATAGGGATCACCTCCCACAATATACATTTTTTCTCCTTTTTTTAGTAGTGCACCCATGAACTAGAAATCCTAGATTCGCCTCCGAACTCAAGGGCATCATAATACATTAATACTCGAGCTGAATGAAATGCTTCTAGCTCAAGGGCATAATCATACCTGAGCTTAATGAGGTTTGGCATGGTACAGTTTGATTGGTTTAGGTTGTTTTTAAATATCTATTGGCGCGCCTAAGAAAAACGGAAAAGGGTCAATTAGCTAGTCGAAAGATCAAATGTAGAGCCCGTTTGGATTGGCTTATTTTAAGTGTTTTATTACAATATAGTTGTTAAGCCATTTTGTAGTGTTTCGATAAAGTAAAAAAGTGATTTTAACACTTGTTTTTAAACTAAAATGACAAAAATAAGCCAAAAGCCAAAAGTTAGAATTCCTAATTTATGGCTTTTGGCTTAATAGTCCCTTACAACAAGCCCACCCAAACGGGCTCGTAGTTTGACAACTTCAAATAGAGGTGGTGTTCTGAAAAAGAACAAAGGAAAAGAGTGGTTGGGGGGAAGAACAAAATGCCTGGCAGGCACAGAAGAATTCGGATCTGTTAGTTATCCTAAAAAATGATAATTGAAATTCAAATTGGACCACCAGGTGCAAGCATTTTATATGGGACCTCATTAACTTTCCAGGCTCAGTTCTTTTTTTTTTTTTTTTTTTTATTGGTTGAAAGAAATTCTTTTTAGAACATTATAACCAGTTTCTTAGACAGACATATGATATGCCAATTTCTTCAAATTTTCATGTTGCTCCCAGTTTTGCACCACTCAATGAATTTGTATTAACTTTAAAAAAAAGATTTAACTAATCCCAATTTGTGGATAACTTCAAATACATACACTTTTCTCTTCTTCTTTACTACTCCCTCCGTTTCAAATCAAATGAGCTAGTTTGACTCGGCACGGAGTTTAAGAAAAAAAAAAGACTTTTGAAATTTGTGGTCTTAAAAGCTTAAGGGGTAAAGCTTTGTGGGGCCATGACTTTTGTGTGGTTATAAAAGCTTCTCATTAAGGGTAAAATGAGTAAAATGAGGAGTTTAAAGTTGAATTATTTCTAAATTTAGAAATGTGTCATTTATTTTGGAACAGACTAAAAAGGAAAGTACCTCATTTAATATGGAACGGAGGGAGTATTGTTTTCTTCTTCTTTGTGCTTAGAGTTTCTTTAGCTGCAAAATGGGTTTGCTAAATTTGGCGTTGTTTTGACAATTTGATGATTGACATTTGTTCTTTATATGTTTGAAAGTTATATTTTAAATTTGAGCTAATTTGGAGTAGATTTGGGCATTGAATCGTGTATTGGATATTTGAAATTCAAAAAACAAGTTTAAGTTTCAGAACTTAAGATTCGAAATCTGAAGTTGCATTCAATAGATGGAACTACTTAAATTCGGATTTCTGAAGTTGCATTTGAAAGATAGTTGAACTTCCGGTTTGATTTCCGAAGTTGCATTGAAGAGATTGAACTACACTTCCGTTTTCGAATTTCTGAAGTTATATTTGAAAGATAGAAAGACTTCGGATTTGATTTCTGAAGCTGCATTGAAGAGATTGAACTACTTCAGATCCGAACGGGTATACTTTGTAAAATTTTATACAAGGCGGATAGAAATTCGTGGCCCCATGTCACGACCCAAAAACCAACCATGTCGTGTTGGCGCCTATCGTGGTACTAGGCAAGCCGACATATTACCAAAACAAATGAGATTTTCATTTTTCAAGATAATTCCCAAAGCTTTTTAATATAAAACCATCATAAGGAGTGTAAATCAAAACAAAAGTGCGGAAAAGAAAGTCCGACATCCGCGTGTCACTAGTCATGAGCACCTATTACAATCATCTGACAACATGAAGACTAACATAGCCTGGAAATAACTGAATACAACTAAGGGAAGATAAAGACGGAGGAAAGCAGAGTTGCGATCGCCAGGCAGCTACCTAGCTGACTCCGATGGGTCTGCAACTCACACTACAAGAAATCAAACGTTTAGTCACGTCGCAACTAAAGAAAATTAGTAGCGACTTTGGGGTTGCTCCATGTACAACCGTTACTAAATGTTATTTGTGACGACTGTTTAAGGTCGCCACAAAAAGCACTCATTTGCGCGAGCTCTGTCGCCGCAATAGGTAAAGAAAAATCTGTAACCACAAGGTAGTTGTGTGTTAGGTCGCCACTAAAAAAGACTTGTAGTAGCGACTATAGTCGCCACAAAAACATTATACCTTCAATAGCAGCTTTTATCGCCACTATTGTATGTGATTTAGTAGCGAGAATTGTCGCTACAAATACTAATATTTTTGTTACAAAGTTTGGTCGCTACTTAAACTTATTTTTTCAACAGATTTTATTTTTCCATAAATAATAAGCCGCAATAATATTTCTACTAATATTACAGAAATGAATCATAAGAGACACCATTCAGAGCATTTCTCAAACAAAATGATAAAGGAACTTCTTATTAAAAATTCAAAACATAGAATCTCTGCATATACATGAAATTACCAACAAAAAAAAAAAAAACAGAGCAAAAATAAAATGTATTTGAGCTCCTCTTGGCTAGCATCATTTCCTCTTGAAAATTATATGTCCTTAGAATGCAACAAGAAACTCTCATGTCCTAGAATGCAGCCAAAGGAGGGAGTGAAAAAATCCTATACAAAATAAAAAGAGAATAATATTGGTCGTTTCTAAGTGTCTCTCTTTTGTATTATTTCATAAGGCACATCATCTTTTATGTACACATTGGATAAATTGGTTACTAACTACAAAAGAAATTCAAGGAGATTTGTTAGAGAACACATTTAGATACTATAAAAATGAAATGATATAATCATGTCAATATGTTTCAATAAAATCACGTTATCAATGATAACTAAAATTATTTTCTTTCATATGTAGTGCCTAAGAATATAACAAATTAGAACTTCCTTTACTGTTTATTCACTAATCATATTTTTTGAAAAGAACAAACCTCATAAATGCCATATCATAGTGCAATTTGATGTTATTATAGTTTGTAATATTAGCATTCGAAATAGTTTTCGAGTTGCTGTATAAATTGATTCATGTTTTCTAGTCCAAATCTATCCCAATTTGCACTATGTTCTCTGTTTCTTCTTCTAATAGGTGCTTTACCAACTATAATATACTAACTTTAAAGTGAAACTACTTGATATAGAATACAAACTATGATTTTATTACTCATATGACGATCAAGTATTCGGGAGAAAATGAAAAGCCAAGTTACAAAATAACTATAAAAACTTAACTCTAGATGACTACACGTACTGGTAAATTAACTTGTGAAAATAGAAAATTAAGGCCAGAAATTGCACTGCCATGTAAAATTTAAAAAATAAACAGGACGTTATTCATACAACGAAAGTATGCTAAAAATGACGTTCCACTGTTTGACGACCAAAAAACTCCCCTCAATCAATGCAAGAAGGCGAAGAAACAGTAAGTTAACTTACAATTAAATTTTGATATAGCCATAACAAAGGAAGAACAATGATATGTAATAAGATGCTTACATGCTAATAGCGAGGTTACAGCCCATAGGACTCAAGTAATTGGTAAAACTTACACTAGAGTATGTAATGCAATTAAAAATTATCACCTGCATGAAACCTTCAGAGATAGATCTGGTTCAAATAACTGTGAACCGCCATGTCAAAAAGGTTCGAGAATAGAGTAGCGGCCGTTAGCAAAACCAAGTAAAATTGTTTGTCTTAGCTTTCTTTTTGGTGTAAACTCGAATTTTATGTAAGATGGTTAAGCTCATTTACTGCATTGCAAGACTAATTCTGGTTACTGCAAAATGTACATAATCAACACCAGGGCCTGAGGGAGCATAGTTGTTTTTTTTCTATTGTACTAGCAAGTCTGTTGTTATTTATGGTATATAAATGATACACATACAACACTATCTTATTGCTGGACATTAGTAAACCTTTTATTTACTGCTGATTTAAAAAAAGAAAAAAAACAACTGTGATATGTCATACCTTTCTATTTAAGGATTACATGCACGTTAGCATTGCACATGTTATGTGACGACCCGACCCGTCGTCTCATGTGTTATTGCTCCGTTTCCCCCATTTCATGCTTCTTCATGTTTCGTTATCGGTATGTAGTGTGTTAGAGTTGATTTGGATTGGTTTTGATAAGAAATGAGACACTTAGTCTCTTTAAGGAAAGCTTAAGTTGGAAAAGTCAACCGAATGTTGACTATTGAGTTAGAGGGCTCAGATGTGATTTTCGGTGATTCGGTTAGCTTCGGGGGATGATTTGTGATTTAGGAGTGCGATCGGAATTGATTTTGGAGGTCCGGTGTAGAATTAGGCTTGAATTGGCGAAGTTAGTATTTTGGCGAATTCCGGTTGATAGGTGAGATTTTGATCCGAGGGTCGGAATGGAATTCCGAAAGTTGCTGTAGCTTCGATATGTGATTTGTGATGTGTGTGCAAAATTTCAGGTCGTTCGGACGTCGTTTGGTTGGATTTTTGATCGAATGCGGGTTTTGAAAGTTTTAAAAGAACTTAGGCTTGAATCCGATGAGAATTGATGATTTTAGTGTTGTTTGATGTGTTGGGATGATTGGAACAAGTTTGGATAATGTTTTAAGACATGTTGGTGCTTTTGGTTGAGGTCCCGGGGGGCCTCGGGGTGATTTCGGATGGCTAGCGGGATGAAATTTGGATTTGGAGACTTCAAATGTTGCTGATATCTGGTATTCTCGCTTCTGCGAGTCTTGGACCGCAGAGGCGGACCCGCTTAAGCGATGGGTCGACCGCAGAAGCGGTGAGGAGGCCTGGGCGCCTGGTTCCGCAGAAGTGTTGGTGTAGCCGCAAAAGCGGAATCGCTTATGCGATGTTGTGACCGCAGAAGCGGTTTGGTTCGAGAGTGGGATTTCCGCAGAAGCGGAAGGAATAGCGCGGAAGCGGTCCCGCAGAAGCGGGATGGGGACCGCATAAGCGAAAGTGCTGGGCTGATTATTAAATATTTCCTCCGCGAGCTAGGTATTATTTTCCTCCATTGTTGAGCATCTTGAGAGCTTTTTGGGAGCAATTGAAGAGGGTTTCGACTGGAGTTTATTGAAGGTAAGATTTTTGAGTTAAAAACATGTCTATTATGTGAAATTAACCTAGAAATTCAGGGAATTAAGCCTAAAATTGATGGACTAGGGATTGAGTTTTTTGATATTTCAATTTGTGATTTGACAGGTCATTTGAGCTCGGATTTGGGAGTTCTTGGTATGTATGAACTCGTGGTGAGACGAGGAATCCGGTATGTGAGTTTTGTAATTTTTCGAGAAGTGGGCTCGGGGCTCGGGTTTTGCTAGTTTCGAGATTTGTTGCTATTTTTCAACTGTTTTCGATTGGGTATTATCCCATTGGCATATTGTGATGTATTCGCCCTGATTTTGGTTAGATTCGACGTGCGAGGAGGCCGATTTGAGGGGCAAAGGCGTCGCGGGCTTGAGATTTCGCCGGTTCGAGGTGAGTAATACTTGTAAATGATATCCTGAGGGTTTGAAACCCCGGATTTGCACATCATAGTGCTGTATTGAGGTGACTTGCACGCCGGATATGAGCATGGGGTAGAGCACCGTTGGGGATTGTGACGTGGTCCGTCCCGATTGATGAAATTACTACGTATGTGACTGAAACTACTTGTTATCATCATGATTTGGGCTGATTGCCATGTTTTGGGCTTCGTGCCGGTTATTTAAATCCTTCAGGGATTGATATCACTGTTTTTGCATTACTTTGCATGTTATTTGATCTCGGTCCAGGGTTTTAATACTGTTTTGCAAATTCAGCCATTTTTCATGATTTGAAAACTTAAATGATATTTTACTGACGTTTTGAACTGAGAACTGCTATTTTATTATTGCCCAAGGGGCTTGTGTGCATTTCTGGACTGAGCATGGATCGGGCTGCGCGCCGCAGCAGTGTTATAGTGATTTCTGGATATATGGATGGCTCGGGATGCACGCCGCAGCGGTGTTATATTGATATTGCGCTTGGGCTGTAGGAGCCCCTCCGGAGTCTGAACCCCCACAGTGAGCGCGAGTAACCAAATGGATTGGGCTGCACGCGTAGCGGTCATATGCATTGCATTGCACTCTTGCATTGGTTCCTGTTTGTATTACGTGTCATGACATTCAGCACTCTCATTTCATTGGCATCCATGCTACTTCTTGCACCGTGTACCAGACGCCCTGGTGTTAATTGTTTGTGGAGTGCTGTGCCCGAGGGGCTGACTTATGTGCTGACTTGCACTATCTGATTTCGCATTCATTTGCTTAACTGTTGGAAAGGATATTTTCAAAAGAGGTTTTAACTGAGCCCAGATATTTTCTGAAGGATTTTTATGGTCTCACTGTTTTTCTCAAAGATTTGCACTGTCCTATACAGCTTGATGGAGTGCTTTTACGTGATTTCTTACCGCTCAGTTATTATTTACTTTTATTGCTCACTGAGTTGGAGTACTCACTTTACTCCCTGCACCTCGCGTGCAGTTGCAGGTATTGTTCACCCGGTAGCGGGTTATTAGCTAAACGAAGGTATTACCATTGTAGCTGAGCAAGGTGACCGCCAGCGTTCGCGGCACCGGACTTCGTCTTTGGATTCCAGATTTTATTTTGTATATTATTGACCCTGTAGTCGTGTTCAGACTCTTTTAGATTCTCGTGACTTGTGACACCCCGGTCGGGTTGTGTTGGGTTGTAAATACTGGTTATTATTGTCGTTAAGCTGTATTTATCTATTCATTTATGTTTAATAATTGTTAAAGAGACGATTTGGGTTAGTTGGCTGGCCTTGTCTCGATCGAGAGGCGCCATCACGACCGGGTTGGAAATTGGGTCGTGACATGTTATAAGAGAAAATTCATAATATTTAGAAAAGAAATTCACTTAGTAGATTATAACATATTTAGTTATAATCATTCTGTGGGAAATATTACTTCTAAAGAGTCGGTAGTAATCCAACTGGTAAGTAGTAATCCACGAAGATCGGAGTTTAAATTAGAGGAAATTCCTTTTCCTGAGGCTGGTAAGTAGTAATTTTATAAATGACAACAGCCACACACTATGATAGTGCTTATGAGTTACAAGTTCTGGGTGTTAGAAAATATAACAGAATATAGGGACGAAATAATTAGACTTTGATAGTCTAGTCACTGTCCTTAAGGAATTTAAGCCTCCCAATTTCATTGCTGCAGGTATTATGGCAGAATTCCTCCAGGATTTTACAAAGCCTCTGAAATTCGAGCACCAGCAATTAACTCGAATTTTCACTTGAACAAATTTGGTGAATTGAAGATAGCAGAAAAGAAGAAGATACTTTGTTGCTTTTTTGATGATTTTTGTTTTGGAGAAGAAAAGGGTATTTATAAACCCTTTAGGTGTCTGTTAGGACTAACAGACTCAACCTTTGCCAATAGACACCTTTTAATACAAAAAGTCACCTCTTTTCAAACCCTTTAGGTGTCTGTTAGGACTAACAGACTCAACCTTTGCCAATAGGCACCTTTTAAAACAAAAGTCACCTCTTTTCAAAATTAAAACGTTTTAATATTTAAAATATTTTTTTATTAATTAATAAAATTAATAGATGACTAAAAGAAATAAATTTCGGGCTATTTAATTGGCCCAAAGCCCCAAGTGCCTAAATGCCCAATCTTGACTATTAATAATATAGCCAAATTCTAGTTCCCTCCAAAACATCTTTAAATTATTCAAATAATGTAAGACAAAGAAGTGTTTTTAAACACTTCTTCCTTTCTTTCTTTTTCCAATGAGAGACAAAGCAACCTCTTCTCAAATACTCCTATCAAAACACTAACTAATATAATAATCCCCCACTTAGTTAGTGATTTATAATGTTTATAAGATTCATGCGTATAGTAGGTATCTTTCGATTTAAACCTACTACTTGTATAAACTATTCAAGACCTTGTCGAAATTGATGGTTAGATTAAGTTCTATTAAACCACAATTCCTATTTGACAAGACGGAAAAGCTTTATACACATAAATCGTACCAACTTCACAATTTGTTCACCGTGAGTTTTAGCACCCAATTATGGCCTTGTGCTACTTCCTGAATTCATAAACACTTATCAAGTTTTGTATCCCAAACTTTGATCGAAGCGGCACCACTTCTTGTGTTTACATAGGTGAAGATTTAACCAAATCCTTAACATGGAGTTCTTATATCCTAAATCGAACTCAGCTTTTTCACTAAGAGTATTTTTTATACTCATCCTCCTTTTCTAGGTACTAATTTCCAGTACCTGCTATCCGTCACAACTATAACTTGTTTTTACCTTTTAAACCTTTAATATTGTTGAACAATAAGAAAGGTAAGGTTCCCGTTACTAGTGACAATTTTAAATTACCTTAGACCCATAGCACTTGTTGTGCTTATTATCATATCCCTCGCGAGTACTTTAGTGAATGGGTCAGCAAAGTTGTCTTTAGACTTGATGTACACTACAGTAATAATTCCATCCGAAATTAATTGTCTTATGTACTCATGTCTTAAAGCAATTTGTCTAGATTTTCCATTGTATATTTTGCTAAATGCCTTAGACATAGTTGTTTCACTATCACAGTGCAAGAGAACAGCTGGCATTGGTTGTGGCCACAACTTTATATCTAACAACAGATTTCTCAGCCATTCTGCTTCTCTTCCTGCAGCTGCTAAAGCAATAAACTCAGATTCCATTGTGGAATGAGTAATACACGTCTGTTTCTTAGAAGCCCACGAAATTGCTCCTCCACTTAAAGTGAATATCCACCCAGACATTGACTTGTTATCACCAATACTAGTTATCCAACTAGCATCACAATATGCTTCTAACACTGAAGGAAATCTGTTATAATACAAGGCAAAAGTTTTTGTCTTTTTCATATAACCAAGTACCCTCACTATACCTTTCCAGTGATCACCACTTGGATTGTGAGTATACCTTGACAATTACAAATCGCAAAGGCAATATCTGGCCTAGTACAATGCATAGCATACATTAAACTACCAATTGCACTAGCATAGTCTAATTGACTAACAGATCTTTCGAGGTTCTCAACCATCTTGCTATAAGCATCAAACGGAGTATTAAATTCTTTAATACCCAAATAATTAAATTTGGAAAGACCCCCACTATGTCTTTTAACTTTAACACCTAAGATAGTATCAACTTCTCCCAAATGTTTCATTTTAAATTGAGAAGTTAAATACTTCTTAGTTTCATTTATGCCTTGCATGTTAGTTCCTATGATTAGCATGTCATCAACATAAAGACATACTATCACTCCATAGTCCTTTGTGAATTTGGAATAAATGCATTTATCTGCTCCGTTATGTTTAAAACCATTTGATAATATAACACTATCAAATTTTTCATGCCATTGTTTTGGAGCTTGTTTTAATCCATACAAGGACTTAACTAAATTACAAACTTTCTTCTCATTCCCAGGAAGCACAAACCCTTCGAGTTGCTCCATATAAACTTCTTTGTCAAGATCACCATTTAAGAATGCCGTCTTAATATCCATTTGATGGATATTTAGATTATATATTGATGCCAAAGCAAATAATACTCTTATTGAGGTAATACTGGCCACAGGAGCATATGTGTCAAAATAATCTACTCTTGCCTTTTGTCTAAATCCCTTGGCTGCTAGTCTAGCTTTAAATATTTGTAGAGAACCATCAGTATTGTATTTTCTTCTAAAAACCCATTTACACCCAATAGGTTTAGTATTAGAAGGTAAATCTGCCAATACCCATGTACCATTTGATAAAAGAGAATCCATTTCATCATTTACAGCTTCTTTCTAGAAAGAAGAATCCCGCGAAGCCATAGCCTCACTATAGGTTTTAGGATCCTCTTCTAAATTTAAAATAATGGGTATTTTATTTAATACTTCATCTCTACTTCCTTCTACCAAAAAGACTAGTGCTTGAGAAGAAATAAAATCAGAACCTATTTTTTTTTTCTTTTCTAACTCTTTGACTTTTTCTTGGTTCTATAGGAGATTCAATTGCTTTTCTTTTATTGTTAGAAGAAGAACTAGTTTCTGCACAATTTTCTTGAGTTACTGCATTATCACCAATGCTTGTTGCATTACCTTCTTGTTTAGTAATTTCTGTGTCCTCATGTGAATTATTAGAGTCACCAATGAACTTTGTTTCCAAGAACTCAACATCTTTAGATTCCACAATATACTTAGACTCAATGTCCAATAATCTATATGCCTTTGAGTTCTCAACATATCCTACAAATATGCTTTTAATTCCTCTAGGTCCTAACTTAGTCCTTTTAGGATCTGGAATTCTATAATAGGCTAAACAGCCCCAAACCCTTAAGAAATTTAGGTTAGGCTTTCTTCCTTTCCATAATTCATATGGTGAAACCTTAAATTTCTTTAAGGAACTCTATTATGGACAAAACAAGCCGTTAACAAAGCTTCCGCCCACAAATTCGTTGGTAACTTTGCATGTAAAAGCATGGCATTAACCATATCTACCAACATTCTATTTTTACTTTCAGCAAAACCATTTTGTTGTGGGGTATACGGTGCACTAACTTGGTGAATCAAACTATTTTCTTCACAAAATACAGAAAAATCATTGGAAAGATATTCGCCTCCTCGATCACTACGTAGGATTTTAATCTTCTTTTCCAATAGATTTTCAACTAATGCTTTGTAACTCTTAAACATATCAAATGCTTGATCTTTTGTTTTCATTAAGTAAACATGTGTATATCTAGAATGATCATCTATAAAAGTAATAAAGTATCTATTTCCACCTCTAGTTAAATGACCATTCAATTCACATATATCGAAATGCACAAGTTCAAGTAGATTACTTGTTCTTTCATTCTTTGGAAAAGATTTCTTAGTCATCTTAGCTTGTATGCAAATTTCACATTTTTTATCATTATTCTCAACAGCAGGAATTAATTTATTTTTAGACATAAACTTAACATATCGAAAATTAACATGTGAAAGTCTAGCATGCCATAAATTAATAGATGACTCAATCATATAAGCAGAAACTTCAACTTTATTAATACATAATTTGAACATGCCCTCAGAAGAGTAGCCTTGTCCTACAAATACACCATTCTTAGAGAAAATAATCTTTTCTGCCTCTATAAAAGTTTTGAGGCCTTTCTTACTTAATAAACTTGCAGAAATTAAATTCTTCCTAACATCAGGTACATGATGAACATTAATTAAAATCAACTTCTTTCCCGAAGTGAATTGTAGTTCAACTGTTCCTTTTCTAAAGACCTTGGCGGTGTCATGATTTCCCATTAAAACTTTTCATCACTTGTTGCAATTTCATAATGTTTGAAGAAACTCTTGTCATTGCATACATGAACTGTAGCAACGGAATTATACCACCAATCTGCAGATTTCATGGTTGCTGCCATGTTGCATTCAGTTACCATACTCAGATTCAAGTTGGTAAAAGCAGAAATCATAGCAACGATATCCGAAGAAGAAGCTTGTTGTTGTTCAACATTATTTACCCTTTTCTATCCAGCATTTTCTTCATTTTTCTGTCTCTTACGAAACCTGCAATCTCTCTTAAAATGACCCATTTTTCCGCAAGTATAACATGGACCTTTCTTAATGTTAGAAGAATTTTCCTTTGGAGCAGCCTCAAACTTTCTCTTCTTTCCAGCCTTGTTTCCAGATTTTCCTGAGTTGTTTGCCTTACTAGACTCAACATAATTCACCTTTGAACTAGTTTCCGCAGCATATTTATTTTCACGTTTTCGTGACTCTTCTTCAATCCGAATATGCTTTGTCAACTGGTCCACATTAATGTCTTCGGATGAATGTAATAATTTCTTCCTATAGTCATTCCAAGTGGCGGGTAATTTTGCAAGTATAGCAGCCACTTGAAGAGATTCAGAAACATCGACTTTAAAATCTTTGAGTCTAGATATCAAAACCAGCAACTCATCAACCCGTTCCATGACAGATTTTCCATCTATCATTTGAAATTCAAAAAATTTCATTTCAAGGAATCTGTCCGTTCCTTGCTTCACAGCAGTATATTTCTGTTCCAAGGCTTTCAAGATTTCTTGTGGTGATTTGTGAGGACGGAACAAATCATATAAATGATCAGAAAGTGAGTTTAAAATAAAACCTCTACAGCGCACCTCATCATCTTCACGTTTTTTGCGTGCCGCCTTAATTTCATCAGAGTCTTCAGCAGTAGGTTCTCGCATTGCAGTAAGATCAGAACTCAACAGATATGCTATTCCCAACTCCGTGAGAATGAACAACAATTTGTCTTTCCAGCGGGTGAAATTTGAGCCATCAAATCGATCCAGTTTGAACACTTCAAACATCTTGTTGAAACCAGAATCACTACCAGAAGCCTCCATTGCAGTGTTGTTAAATTCCTTAAGATTGTTAGAAAATATAACAGAATATAAGGACGAAATAATTAGGCTTTGATAGTGTAGTCACTGTCCTTAAGGAATTTAAGCCTCCCAATTTCGTTGTTGCAGGGATTATGGCAGAATTCCTCCAGGATTTTACAAAGCCTCTGAAATTCGACCACCAACAATTAACTCGAATTTCCACTTGAACAAATTTGGTGAATTGAAGATAGCAGAAAAGAAGAAGATACTTTGTTGCTTTTCTGATGATTTTTGTTTTGGAGAAGAAAAGGATATTTATAAACCCTTTAGGTCTCTGTTAGGACTAACAGACTCAACCTTTGCCAATAGGCACCTTTTAATACCAAAAGTCACCTCTTTTCAAACCCTTTAGATGTCTGTTAGGACTAACAGACTCAACCTTTGCCAATAGGTACCTTTTAAAACAAAAGTCACCTCTTTTTAAAATTAAAACGTTTTAATATTTAAAATATTTTTTATTAATTAATAAAATTAATAGATGACTAAAAGAAATAAATTTCGGGCTATTTAATTGGCCCAAAGCCCCAATTGCCCAAGTGCCCAATCTTGACTATTAATAATATAGCCAAATTCTAGTTCCCTCCAAAACATCTTTAAATTATTCAAATCATGTAAGACAAAGAATCCTTTCTTTCTTTTTCCAATGAGGGACAAAACAAGCTCTTCTCAAATACCCCTATCAAAACACTAACTAATATAATAATGGGATCCCCTGTACAAAACAAAAAGAAGGGATCCAATCTGTAAACAAAAGAAACTCTAATCCTTTAGTGAGCTGATGAACTCTATGTTGTCTTCATCATTTACATCTTGAATGTTGCATTAGAAAGCAAAAAACCACAAATAGTTGTACTTTCAGGGAACTCTTAATACTCCTATTTTAAAAACATTCGCATCATGCATGATGTAGAAGCCATTAATTCTGTTCAAGTCAAAAAGTTTGTCTAAGTATATAGATTCTAAAGATTAAAAAGAATCTCAGAAGTTCGAACCTTTTGAAGGATCTGCAAAAAATCTTCTAACATCCACTCATTGTTCATCTAATAAACAACATAATCTAAGACTAATGCTGCTAGAAGCATATCTAGATGTGGAAGATCAATAATCTCTCCCTTTCCAGTTTGATACTTAATGCTTATGTCAGGTATATTTACCATTCGAGCTTGATATTTTTCGACTACTCTTTCTTTTTTTTTCCCAGAATTCATACAGTTGTTTTGTATTTTTAATAGCTATAAGTTATTGATTTGTACTTTCACAATACAAATGTGTATTTTCTACAAAATCTAATAGCAGCTGGTTGCACATAATCAAGTAGCCTCATATTATTTGGATTTCAATATCTTACTGATTTGTTGTGTTGTGCCTTTCAAAATTTTGAATCTGTTTAAAATGCCAATCACTTAGAGTATTTCTCTTTGTAAATTAGTTTATTAACTTTTTTTGCTTTGAAGTTATTATTACATTAAGACATTTAAATTGTAGCGAATCGTTGTCTTTCATTAATTATGTTAAAATTAGCCAATCTTAAACAAATAATCAAAATGCTTTTCATTCTTTTTCTCCTAGACTTTTTGTATGCACATATATGAAGTATTTCATAAATATGCCGAGTAAATTTTCTATAATTTTTTTCAAGCAGAGAACATTTCATTAATACGCCGAGTAATTTTCTCTACAATTTTGTCAAGCAGAGAACATACTCTTTAAGTACTGTATGTTTTTTTAACCTCAATAATAATATGCTTATTTCAATATGATTTACAAGTAACTAAGACGATATGTGATAGTTGGAAACGAGACGTGACAGCTACATAAGAAGTTTTACGGTCCATCGAAAAATGTGGCTATGAGTATCCTCAATAGTTATCATTATTACATCACCTATTTTTTAAATCTGTGATAAAGATAAGAAAATCCCACGTGTAGAAACTTTATGAAGAAATCGGTAGAATGTCTATGGTCTAGATTAGATGTCCAAGATATTTTGTATTATTATTTTGATGTCAGAATTGGTATTATGAGGATTGTATTAAAGGAAAGTCTTTGTGTAAGTGTTTAGAATGGCTATGACTGTTGTAGTGTATTATGGTTGGCGCAAGAGGAACCAAATGGTCCATCATAAAGCAAATTGTTCAAGAGATGCATTTCAGAGGGGTTTAAAGTGAAAGCTTGTCAATTGGCTGAAAAAGCTCAATTTCTATCCTATTTAATTGGCTTTAGATCTTAGCAGCCTGTAGTGTTGGGTGTTTTTGATGTTTTCGACCAATACTTGGGCTTGATGGCCAGTAATTAGTCTTTTTTTATGTGCTTACAATCAAATTTTTACTAATAAAATCTTTAGTAAGTACATTGTCACGACCCGGATTTCCCACCGTCGGGATCGTGATGGCACCTAACGCTAAGAATGCTAGCAAGCCAACAGATACAGTTCTACACGTTAACCATTAATCAAGAACAGTAATTAACAGTAATTAAAACTAAATAGATATGAAATACGGAAATTTTATAGCGGATTAAATACTCTAATACAAGACTACCCCAAAAATCTGGTGTCACAATACACGAACGTCTAAGAATTTCTACAAACACTGG
Source organism: Nicotiana attenuata (assembly GCF_001879085.1). Classification (NCBI taxonomy): domain Eukaryota; kingdom Viridiplantae; phylum Streptophyta; class Magnoliopsida; order Solanales; family Solanaceae; genus Nicotiana; species Nicotiana attenuata. The sequence continues at coordinate 18,883,965 of NC_031991.1, read as the reverse complement.
TTTCAAAGAAAATACATCTGTTTTTCGGAATAAATAAAAACAAGAATCTAAATAGTGGGAAGGGGATTCCAGTGCATGCGAACTCTAGTAGATCTACCTTGGGTCTCCTGTGGACTGAAGGCAGCAATCCAAACTCTGATCAGTATGGTCCTGTACCGGGATCTGCACAGAAAGTGCTGAGTGCAGTATTAGTACAACCGACTCCATGTACTGGTTAGTGCCGATCCTAACCTCGGCGAAGCAGTTACGAGGCTAGGACACGACAACAATATAAACCTGTGCAGTTAAAAAATATACTAACATAATAACATTTAATAGAAGCTAAGCAGAAATTAACGGGAAGGGGCAACATGCTATGGGGGTACTAAAATATAGAATCACAGCAGTAAAGGAATTTAACAGCTAAAACACCTTGAACCGATAATAACAAAAAAACACAGCAACAGAAAATAATGCACGACATCACCCTTCGTGCTTTTACTCTCAACCTCACAGGTAATCAATAATAGAAACGTGCACGGCATCACCCTTCGTGCTTTACCACTCAGCCTCACCAGATAATCAATAATAGATACGTGCACGGCATCACCCTTCGTGCTTTAACACTCAACCTCACCATATGAATAATAGAAATGTGCACGCCATCACCCTTTGTGCTTTATCACTCTTCCTCACCACATAAGCAAACAACAGAAATAATAACAACCCGGCAAGGGCATCATAATTAAATAACTTGTTTCATCACTTAACTTCACAACACGAATCTCAACTTGAGCCAATACTCAACCAATATCCAAAAGCCAGGAAAAACATAATAAAACTTGTTTAACATGAATGATAACCAGTTTAAGCAAGAACGATACGAATAAAGAAACACTACGGTCACAAGCATAAGACTCACTCACATGCTATGACCCGACAACAACGTATAGATACTCGTCGATCACCTCACCTATACGTCGTACTTAACAAATAAACATGGCGCAAATAAGGCAACAATACCTAATCTCTCAAGCTAAGGTTAGCCACAACACTTACCTCGATTCCACGGCCAAACTCAAGCCTCAAATACCGCTTTTCCCTTAGTTTCTACTTCGAAACCGCCTGAATCTATTCATAATTAACTTATTAACATCAATTAAAGCCAAAGAAATCAATTCTAATGCATAATTATAGATTTCCCAACAATTCCCCGAAAAGCCTAAAATTCGACCCCGGGCCCGCTTGGTCAAAACTCAAGGTTCGAACCAAAACCTGATTACCCATTCACCCACGAGCCCAAATATATAATTAGTTTAGGAATCCGACCCCAAATCGAGGTCTAAATTCCCAAATTTGTAAAATTCCCAATTCTCCCAAAATCTCTAATTTCTACCCTTAAAGAACAAGATTTAGGCCTAGAAATCTAATGGGTGTTGATGGAAATTGAAAGAAATGAGTTTATGAACACAAACCTATGATTTGGTGTTGAAATCCCTCTTCAAAAATCGCCCAAGGTCGAGTTTTAATGGAAGAAATATGAAATTATGGAAGACTCCCGTTTTTGATTTTGTTTTTAAAACACTGGACAGACCTTCCTCGCGTTCGCGAGAGGTCTGTCGCGTTCGCAAAGCTGCGGTCCTAGTGACCTTCGCGTTCGCGAGACACCCTACGCGTTCATGAAGGTATATCCCCCCTAACCTTCGCGTTCACGAGCCGCTTGCCGCGTTCCTGTAGAGTATCATTCCCCTCCCTCAGTTTCCATGCTTCACGTTTACGATAGCCTGGACGCGTTCGCGAAGGGTAATGCCCCCAACGCTTCGCGTTCGCGGCTAGTGTCTCGCATTCGCGTAGAAGGATTGCTCCCTCAGACAAATTTGCCCTTCGCGTTCGAGGGAGTTCCTTCGCGAACGCGAAGAAGGATACACCTGTACACCTGCAACGACAAAACAGCAGAAATATCTAAGTCCAAAAATACCCCGTGGCCTATCCGAAACTCACCCGAGCCCTCGGGACTCCAAACTAAACATGCATACAATTCTAACAACATAATACGGACTTGCTCATGAGATCAAATCAGCAAAATAGCATCTAAAACTACGGATTTAGCATAAAAATCAATGAAATTCTCAAGAACACTTAAAGTTTCTATTTTCATAACCGAGGGTCCGAATAACGTCATATAAACTCCGTTTCTTACCAAATTTCACAGACATGACTTAAATACCAAATTAAACCTGTAGCGGGCTCCGGAACAAAAATACGGGCCCGATACCAACAAGATCAAGCATTATTAAATTTCTAAAAACCATTATATTTTCAGTTTAACAATTTTCTTCAAAAATTTATTTCTCAGACTAGGGACCTCGGAATTCAATTTCGGGCATACACCCAAGTCCCATATTTTTCTACGGTCACTCCGGTTCCGTCGAATAACGAGTCCGGGTCCGTTTACTCAAAATATTGACCGAAGTCAACTTAAATCAATTTTAAAGGCAAAATTTAATATTTTTTTTAAATTATCACATAAAGTCTTTTCGAAACGGCGCCCGGACTATGCACGCAAATCGAGAAGAAAGAAAATGAGGTTTTGAAGACCTCGGAACCCCGAATTGGGTTCTAAAGATGACCTTTTGGCTCATCACATCCATGCACCAAATCACAGTGTAAGGTCAGACACAACAATATAACATATTATTATCCCATATCGTAAAATACTTATAATTACAGATATTATAACTAACACACCTGTTGGCTCAAGTTCAGGTGATGTTTTGAAGAATGACAAATGCACTCAGTCATGGAACAGGTCCATCATGTGAGACACAGTGTTTATCAACCTATACATGTGAGATGCACGTGAAGGAGATAAGTCTGAAGGATAAAGCAGCAATATCTCCTGAACTGATAGAAAATGTTGCATATTGGATGAGGAACGAAAGTATCCTCATGGGAAGAGGACACAATCTGGATAAAGGATAGGGTTGGAGTTTTTATTGTTCAAGGACTCAACTTCGATGGAAGATCAGCAATTGAGTCTCAATGAAACTCTGATTACTAACTCATTTAAATAACAGTAATTGTTCTCTTTTACTGGGGTTGCACAAACGCAGAAGTGAAACAAAATTGAGAGCAAAAGAGCGAGGCAATTTTGCAAGCAATTTATGTGAAATTCAAGTGTGCATTCCTGAAGCTACTTGGACAAGATAGAAGAACCAATTCCATTGTGTTTATTCTTATTCTAGTTCAATTGTAGTAGGTGGTTTAAAGTTGTACCTTTCCAGCTTTCATAGAAGCAATTATATTAGGTACTTTGAGTATTCAAGTTAGAGTTAACTTGAAAGTGTCGCAACAGTTGAGGCTGTGTGCCACACTGGGATTAGAGTTTAATCCTTAGGTTTACAAGAGTTTTGTAAATGCTGTTTTGGCTCAGTGATTTTAGTGGAAGTTTGGGAAAATCCTACTGAGTAGTAGGTCCTGGTTTTTTCACCTTTTGAGCCAGGTGTTCTCCACGTAAAAATCTTTGTGTTCTTTATTTTATGCACTCTTAATTCCGCAAACAGTAGTAGTAAGTACACCTAGAAGAACCAGGTTCTTCTAGAGTGAAAATTGGGTACCACACAAATCAACCCCCTCTTGTGTGATATTGACGTTTAGAACATCAACACCTAAAACTTTCTTCTTTTTAGGTTCAAAAGAAACCCAATTACTTGAAATTCAACTATTATGTCAGCGTGATAACACATGTCAATTGCATAATTTATTCTTATTCTGTATTCAATATACGTTTTTAATTAACAATCGAAAAAGACACGTGCAACGCACGTACACTGTAACTGATATACATAATAACGTAAACTCAATTTGAAAGTCAAAAATGTCAATACGGTGGGACCACGATGCAATTTTACAGACCCCACCTTTTCCTTGAAAAGGTGCCCGAATGAGTACTTCTGTATTTCCACCCAAAGAGAAAAAGTTTACTTTTCATATGGAAAACCTTTTCGCAAAAATAAAACGCTTTGCATGTAAAAATTGAGTCCAAAGCATCACAATCGTTGATCAACCAAGTGAATACTTTACTTCAAATCAAAAGGACCACGAGTCCAGGTCATGGTCTCTATTTTTGTTGTCACCTTTTATCTTCTTCAGGTGCTGTGTTTGCTGTTACTTATTCTTCAACTGTGGGTATATGTTTGGGCAACCAAGTTTTTTATCTCTAAGAATATACGATGTTCGCACATGTTATCACATGGCAATAATGGTCCTCATTTCTTGAATGACCCAATTTAGGGGAGCCACTTCTTAGGAACTGTCTTGTCTATTCAATCATTAGCATAGCTTGCAACAGAGTTATTATTTGATTGGATATTTTTCCATCATAGCTTGCTAGTCCTCCACCATATACTTGGTGTCAATTCAGCGTGGCCGTGCACGGGAAGTTGCCCATCTAATGTTCCTTCTTGTTTCACTTGCATTGATATAGTTAGTTACCACTGTATTTTTACTCAATTGGAAGGGACCTTAAAAGTAGTCACTAATGCTTGTACTGTCTACATCATATCTCTAAGGGTATGGCCCTTTCATTGACCCTGCGTGAATACGAGATACTATGGCACCAGACTGTCCAACACAACAGGCAAACTCTGAATTTTAAGAGTTAGCGTGTATGAAATATTACTGAATCCCTTATTCCTTCGTTATAATTGTGATGAAAATTTTTCTTATTGAAGGGAAACTAATAGCATGTTTGGCCAAGCTTCTTTTAAGGCAAAAGCGCTTTTAACTTTGTCAAAAGTGTTGTTTTTTCTAAAATTAAGGTGTTTCGCCAAGCTTCTGAAAGAAAAAGTGCTTTTGAGGAGAAGTAGAAGCAGTAGCTTCTCTCCAAAAATACTTTTGAAAAAAATACACTTTGAAGCATTTTTCTAAAGCTTGGTCAAACACTAATTGCTGCACAGAAAAGTTTTTCAAATTAATTAGTCAAACACAAACTGATTCTCAACAAAAGTATTTTTGAGAAAAAATATTTCTCAAAATAAACTAAATTTTGCAGCTTGGCCTAACTGTCTATTAATGAATGATGTAAGAAATTTATACACTAAAACTATACAAAACATATATTTTATACAAGTAATTCGATTTATCCTCTTTGCATGTTCTTTCTATATCCGAAAAATTGATTTCGTGGTCTACGACAAATATTCTTTAATTATATGACTATCTGCACTGGAGATCAGTAAAATAAAAAAAAACACAGGAGATTAAAAATAAGATAATCTTTGTAAGTCTATTTTCTTCTTTTTAAATTATAACTAGGTATAACAGCACAATTTCCTCTGTACGTCCTCTCTAGAAATTGTGTCATCATTATATTTGATTTAAGTTCATGTCATCGTACCAATAATTGCATTAATATCAACAACCTTAGAGGACATGACTCGTCAGTCTAAAAAATTAGCCTCACGTCGCCATACAATTTTTGTAACTTGGTTTTTAAATCTCCTCCCTACACAAAGGATAAGGAAGACGGAGAGTACAATACATCATTCGTTCGGCCAAAAAAAATTGGACACTTAAAATCGAGTGATATCTTTCCTTTATGCGAAAGAATTTGAGTATTTAACTAAAAAATTAAACATGGATAGAAAGCTCAAACATGATAAACGCCTTTAAAAACCTCTTAAAATATTGATAAGAGACAAACATATTCTCTATTTCCTTTTTTTTTTTTTTTTCTGTTGGAATAGTGAAGAGTGGACTTGAATAGAGTGTGAATGAACTAAAGAATGCACATGGAGTAGAGGGAGAGAGCAATCTCAACTGGATATAGGGTAGGGCTAAAGAGAGATGAGAGAAGGGCTACAAGAAAGGCTCAATGGCGAGTTTACCGGAGTTTGCTTTTCTATGTAACAATAAATGACGATAATACTGCTATATTCAATGACCCAAAAAACGAAGGTAATATTAAATAATAATAAATAGTAATGAATGACATTTAAATAAATAATGCGAGTCGGCCGAAAATGGTGAGATTCTTTAGTATTTTTTCTGATAATGATAAATGATTGATGAGCCTTTGAATATTCGGATTCTCCTTGTATCGTGGGAGAAAATGTAGATAAAGATCTGAAAAAAATGTGTATTTTGCATGTGTATAATAAAGTAAAAGTCTTTAGAGATCAGTGTGTTATTTTTTACAGTGAGTGTCCAATCACCTCATATAGCTACATATCTTTCTATTTATAATGGCATATGGGCTACACAAAAAATCCTATCAGTACAGATAGGAGGAATATTCACTCGAATATTCTTTTTAACGTCAAATTCCTAAAACTAGCCGTTACTACGTTGCTAAAGGGAGTGCTCGTTCTCGTCCTCGACCTCCGTTGAGTCCTCGACCTCGCCTTCATCCTTTGTTGATATCAAATTGATGACACGTGGTGGCCTTCGAAGACTTTCTTACTATTGATTAAGCTCACATATAATTATGATCATTTTTAGCCCATACAGTTAGTCTCTCCGCTTGTTGAGGTCGTCTTCGTGGGCGAGTTCAATGAGCGGATAACAGCGGTCGTGGTCGTTATGATAAACAGGTGACATGGCTCTTTGTGGACTGCATATTTCAAACCCTTGAATTTCACGGGTAAGTTGTTAGAACCATCTGGTCCGAGAAAAGAAGTGATGTCGTGAGGTCATACGTCATGATGATGCCGATTTCTGACGCATTGCGTCGATTCGCACGTGACCCTTGATTGGTTCTACCATCTGATTCTAGTGCCAATTATGATGAACCGTTTAGGAGTCGGTGCCTTAATCTCTATAAATAGGGATTGTTTCTTCATTATTCAGACTTTACTTCCTTTTATATCATCCTTGCTCTTCATAAACTCCGTTCTTTTTCTCGAGTCTTCTTTGCCTTCTGAGCCTTATCTTTCTTTTGTACTCTCATCTTCTTGTAAACTTCATAACCATGTCTAATCTTCCTTATAATGTTGATGAATAGAGTCACGCCATTCCTTTGGCAGTTGTGATCCCTGCTCACGAGGGGATGCGGTCACCGCCGCAGAAGATGAAGCTCTTCCTTCATTGGAGGAGATCAACCCCCGCAACCATGAAGCTAGGTCCGATCGCCGGACATGATGACCTGAAAATTTCAATCGTTGATGATGTCTAAGCACATGGCTCAATTAAAAGCCAAGATGGCCTTCCCATCCATGTAGAATTGATCCCCACTGATGAGGACGAAGTGCACATTCACCATCCTGAGAATTGTTCTTTCTATGCCTACCCGTTTACCATTGGCTACTCGTTCCCCCGTCGCCCTCTGGTGGAGAAGTTTTGTCTCCATTATGGAATTTGCCCCGCTCAAATCTCCCATTATGTTTATAAGGTCATCAAGATGTTATCGAAATTTGCTGAACTTGACAGGGTTGAGGTTACGGTGTGGCACTTCGTGCATCTCTTCGCACTTAACTTCTACAGAGGGACTATGTTGAACCTTCGACGTCGTAGGGGAAAATGCTTGGTGGTGAAGATGGACAATAAGGGTAGTCAGCAATTCTGGATCGACTATTTCTGTATCAAGATTGAGACCGTTGTGGCTAATGTCGATGCTTTCTTTGAGTCCTGGAACCATACACATAAGTGTTCGAGTTTTTCTTTTGTTTTTACCTTTTGAAGCACTTTGTTCTTCTCAAATTGGTCGAATATTTTTTCTCTCTTTGGAGCTACTAGTCGTCCTCTGGCAATACGTATCGCTGACTAGGTCAAGCAGGTTCTCCCCTACACCGTGGGGATTCGTGACTGGCCGAGATTCTTTTAGAAGTTCAGATCGGCCCTCCCTACGACAGGTAATTTTTCTTTTTTGGTCGTGATTGTATTTTGTATTGGCTTGTGTCGTTATAAACCCTTATGCTTCTTCTTTTTTAAGTTCAGTTCGGGGATTCAAGAAGGAATGAGGTGCCAGTGCACGCCTTTTGTCTCTACCCATATCTCGACTACTGTGCCTTCTGTCTCCGCCCCCAATTCAGCTGCAATGCCTGCTCCTCAAATGTTTTCACTTATCTATGAATAAGATGATGAAGTCTCTCCCTCTAATAGGGAACTAAGGCCCCGCAAAAGAAAGGTTGTGGACATCGGGGAGGGGGAGGGAGTAAGGAGTTCCCTTGGTTGTCGATTCAGTTGAAGGTGAATTCATGCTTCGTGACTGGGCGACGATGCACATTGGAGACGATGTTGGGGTGATCTTCGAGGCCCCACAACTAGAAGAGGCTAACGAGGGTGTGCCTTTGCGTTCTGAGGGGGAGATGGTCATTGAGAGGATGCTTGGTCATTGCTCCGTGTCTGCGGGGCAAAAGAACGCTTCATCTTCTAGGCTGGCAGCGGATGCTTCTCCGCCCGACGAGGACCGAGGAAAGGATGTCATCATTGAGGGCGATGAATCAGGTTCCGACATGGATCCTGACGACCTTAGGATGATTGATGAGGGACTCCCTCAGGTCGAGGTAAGGATGAAGGGAGGCTCAAGGACTATCACAATCCCAATGGATCGTGATTTGCTGAGAAATATCGAAGAGGTGGTCCCCGCTCTAAGTCCTCTTTTTTCTGACGCAGAGGATGTGACCCTCAAGGGGATAAATGACTGTACCCTATCAAAGAACATTATCGGTCTTACTCTTACGATAAGTATGGTTGCTGTTCATTCTTTTCCCATTGTCTTAACTTGTTTCTAAGTTTTAATTTTTGCCTTTTCCTTGATTTGCAGACGGTCATTCTAGAAATTGAGATTGCTCAAAATAGAAGAGACGTAAAGAAATTTATGTGTAGTTGAAGGGTAACTACGAATAGTACCGTGGAAAGTACAAGGAAGCTAAGAGGTGACTTTGCGAGGGGGGCCGAGAAGAGCTGAAGTAAAAAATCGAAGAGCTGATGGCAGCCGTAGAGAGGCTCAGCGTCCTCGAGGGGGATTTTAGGAGAAAAGAGGATGAGCTTGAGCTAAGTAAGGGCATGGAAGCCCAATGCAGCGACCTCTAGAATCACGTGGACTAGCTGCAAGGTTAGTTGGATAGGAGTCACTTTCAAGCGGATGCTCTCCGGGGGTAGGTTGCCGAGAAGCTACAGATGCTTGAGCAGGCGGAGTCTTACCAACTGGATGCTCAGAGAAAGATTGACATGCTCGAGTTGGCAAATAGGACTCTCCGTTCTGAGTGAGATAATGCTCTGTCAACAGCTAGGGCTAAAGAGGACCGGTTTGACGAGAGTATTGGAGAGTTGGAGAAGGAAAACTCCAAGCTGCATGATCGAGTTGTTGCTCTTGAGGCTGAGAAGGCCCAACTTCTTGTGAAACCCTCTGCGTCTATTGCTTCTGAGTGTCCTACTATTCCTTGAGAGCTGTACGAGGAGTGGATCCACGCTGAAGCTCGGCTGAATATAATACGCGATTTAAATGGGCTCTATTTCTGAGATAGCCCTCGAGGATGCTCGAGTCAAAGCTCGTGAGTCTCGGCTCGCTTGTGCCCATGATCCTGCCATGCCTCAACCTGGTTTTGAGAAGGATGAGGAAGAGGGTGTAGACCGGTTCACGGATGGTGCTTAGTATGACTCTGCTTACGGTCAAGGTGAGGATGGAGAAGGCGTCGAAGGCTGGGATGGTGATGGCCACTAGTTTTTGTTTTAACTTCATCTATATTATTTTTGGCATCTTCGAGAGCTCTTGTAAAGACTCTTCATCTGAATATCAAAGTTCACTTTTGTTTTATACTCACCTTATTCATTTCTGCATTTTGTTTCTGTACTTGCATGTTTTACTTCTGTACTTTCATATTTTGCATTTGTGCTTGCACTTTTGGCTTCTTTATTTCTTTTGTTATTATCCTCTAGGTGGCCGTAGCCTTTGGGTTGAATAGTTGTTGGCCATATCAGCCCTTTGTTCAAATAAGTCGAGTATGTCTCTTAGTTGAGATGTGGCCAAGGGTCGATAGGTAGTTTTTCGATTTGATTGAATGCACCTTTAATTTGAGTTGCGGCCAAGAGCCAATAGGTGTTGTTCGATCTTGTCGAACATACCGTTAAGTTAAGTCGAAGCTAAGGGCCGATAGGTGTTTTTCGAGCTGGTCGAACGTACCTTTAAGTTAATTCGAGGCCATGGGCCAATAGGTGTTGTTCGAGCTGGCCGAATGTGCATTTAAGTTAGGTCGAGGCTAGGGGATGATAGGTGTTGTTCGAGCTTGGTCAAACTTAACATTTCATTAAGTTGTGGCCGAGGGTCGATAGGTATTGTTGGAGCTTGGTCGAAATTAACCTTTCATTAAGTCGTGGCCGAGGGCCGTTAGGTGTTGTTCGAACTTGATCGAACTTAAATATGCAGGAGATCAGTTTTGATAAACATGCATTTCCATTATTTTGAGTTGTTCTGATTACATTATTTTGCTCTTGGGCAATTTTGGGGAAAGTTACAAGTTTTGGCTATTGGCTGGCATTCCAGTCCCAGCATATATAGTCCCTTCATTGTTCGACTTGGAGAATCTTGAGGAGTCGGGAAATGAAAAATCTATCTTCTTTTGTATACTTCTAGTCGAAGTGTCCCGCTTCTCGCCTTGTTAAAAACCTCCTTGAGAAACCTTATAGGGATAAAACTCAAGTAAGGGAAAAAAGAGGACGACTTAAAGGGCATTTCTGCTTTGCCTATAGGGATAAAACTCAAGTAAGGGAAACCTGATATTCCAATTGTTTGGCAGGGGTTTCCCTTCCATTGTTTCCAGTTGGAACAAGCCCTTGTCTGCTTTTCCTATAAATGTATATGGTCCGTCCCGGTTGGTTCCCAACTTGCCTTCTCATGGTTCCTTGTTTGCTTGGGTTTTGGATTTGAGTACGTAGTCCCCGGTCTTGAGCAATCAGACCTATGCCTTTTTGTTGTAGTAACGCTCTGCTTGTTGTTTTGAGGTGATCATCCTTATTTATTGTTACACCCTATATTTTCGTACGCAAAAGTGTGTCGTAAGCAAACTAATGTAGGACCGAAAATGAGATAATATTTGAAAGTATATAAAGTAAGTTAATCAAGTTACCTTAGAGGTTACAAATATTGAAGATCGTGAACAACAAGTACAAAGAGGGTTGGAAGGTTCATAAGCTAAAGGAATTGAAGAAAACAATGTTTCGTCGAAAGACGACAAGTTGGGAATGTTATAACATGTACTTTTGGGGTGAGATTAGGGTGCTTAACATGATAAGGGGGTTATGTTATAAATTATGGATAGTCATGTGTTATGTTTTGAAGTCAAGCGAGTTGTGGAACAAAAGTCGATGAAAGTCATCACAAGTTACGTTCATAAGTTTTATTGAAAATTTGGGTCAAATATTACTGCGATTTTCTCCCAATATACTTAGAGTTATGGGGTGTTCCACCAATAAAATTGAATATCTATGAGTCTATTTTCTAACGCAATAAACCGTTTGTCAATACGACATCGGAGTAGAGAGAAATGGGCATTTTGCGAGACTGCACAGACAGCTAGGTGACAAGTAGGTGTGTCACCTACTTGCTTAAATGAGAGCCCAAAAATGGGCTAGTTTGGGTCGTCCAAAGAGGCCTTTTAATTGCCTATTTTCTTCATATATTTAGGGCATAATAACCAGACATAAGCTCTGCAAAAATCCTCCCAAAAATTGCCCGCAAACCCTAATTGATTTTCTCTCCCTTTCAAGTTCTAATTGGAGGTAAAACCTAGAGTTTAAAGAACCAAGATAGGAGCTGAGTTATCCAACAAATAAGATTAAGGTGCGAAGAGGCGAGTTCAACTTGGTGATTGGAAAGATAGTGATAAGGTATGTTAAGGATAAGCCCTTCCTTCATTTTGGCATGATCTCGTAACTACATGTGTTTGATAACGAGGCATAAAGAGAAGTTCATACTCCCGAATTTATATACACTATCCTAGTCTCATGAGTATAGCATTCTCTCTTATCGGGACTTCATATTCAATTGAGTATTGTCTTCTTCCAGTCAAGAGAGCAGAGGGTCTATATATATACAGTATTACAATATTTTCATCACCATCGAGCTATAATCGGTGGGTAGGCCCTTATTGGGCAACCTCTGATCAAATGGTAAGTTATATACCGAGCCTACTGTGGTCGAGCACCTATGAGCGAGCCTAGAACGACCGAGATATAGAGCCTAGTATGGCCGAGCGCCTATGAGCGAGCCTACTACGATATAGTAGTTACACGTACCGAGCCTTATAGGGCCGGACATGTTTTACTTACTATATTGAGAGAGTTGAGTCAGTATTAGCAGGTAAGTATATCTCCAGATCATCTTTGGCTCCTAGTTACTTTAAGTTATTATATTATCAAATCAGTTTCACCTTTCAGTTATTTTATTGCCTTACATACTCGTTACATTATTTTATACTGACGTCCCTTTTCTGGGGATGCTCCATTTCATGCATGCAGGTTCAGATAGACATACGGGTAGACCTCTACAGTAGATGTTGCCCGAGTTCACCCTGATCATTAAGCTCCACGTCCTTCGGAGTTGCCATGTCTAGGGTTTTGTGTACATCTTCTTTTTATGTATGTATGTTATGGGTAGGTCGGGGCCCTGTTCCGATCACAGTACATCCATCAGTAGAGGCTTGTAGACATATCCTATCAGTTAGTGCAGTATGTTGGGCTTGTAGGCCTTGTATGTGTATTTTGTTGGTTTGTCAGCTGTAATGGTTATGTGGGCCTTGTCGACCATGCTTTATATTGATGTTTAGTCAGAGCTAGTTTCCGTTAAGTTTTATATTTTGCTTCGCAAATTGGCCCCATGGCCAAAGTATGATATTATATGTTCAGAGTCCATCAGTCGCAAGTTGGTACGCTAGTTAGGTGAGGCACCTGGTGCCGGTCTCGCCCCCTAGGTTTGGGGCGTGACAAACTTGGTATCAGAGCAGTTCTGTCCTAGGGAGTCTACAAGACGTGTCTAGTAGGGTCTTATTTATAGATGTTTTGTGCACCACATTATATAAGCAGGGAACTACATGGCATTTAGGAGTTGGTTACCCAGCTTTCAAATCTAAATCGTGCTATACAACTGAGTTATAGGAAATTTGAGTCAAACTTATGTGTTGGTGTTTGCATTCATAGATGATGCTGACTAGGCAGACTACGGCTAGATAGAGGAGAGATACTGTAGCAGGTAAGAGGACCAGTAGGGTACCCCCAGTAAATGGGTTCCAATGTGAGGCCCAGGGCGAGACCCCTACTCAGCCATTACCGGCTCCTCCACCACCTGAGGAGATTCCTAGGGATACCGCACATCCAGTTCCCACTCCTCTTCCATCAGATCAGGACTTGAGGAGTGCGGTGCATTTGTTGACACAGATGGTAGCTACCCAGCAACAAGCTAGGGCATCAGCTAGTGCAGGACATTCAGAGGTGTTTGGGAGTTCAAGGGTCCGAGAGTTTATTGATTTGAGTCCCCTAGAGTTCACGGGGACAGATCAGAGGGAAGACCCGCAGGATTTCATAGATTAGCTTCACAGGATCTTTCAGGTTATGCATGCCACGGAGAAAGAGGTAGTTGAGTTAGTAGCGTTTTGACTCCAAGATATAGCCATCCTTTGGTACGAGGTATGGGAGAGGTCCAGGGGATGTGATGCACCTCCGACTATTTGGGAGAATTTTTCAGATGCCTTCCTTGACCAATACTTACCGTAGGAGATCCAACAGGCTCGAGTCGATCAGTTTTTAGCCCTCAAGCAGGGCAATGTGAGTGTTCGAGAGTATAGTCTCCGTTTTGACTCATTGGCCAGATATGCACCATCCATAGTTGCTACAATGCGGGACAGGATCCACAGGTTTATAGTAGGGGTGGGCATCGGTCGGTTCGGTTCCGTTATGAATATTATCGATTTTGCCTATCGGTTATCGGTTTACAAATATCATAACCCGATAACCAAACCGATAAGATATTGGTTATCGGTTATAGGTTAATCGGTTATCGATCATTATCGGTTCGGTTATCGGTTTACCCGATAAGATAAAACAACTAAAACAGTTTCGCAATGTATAAAATAGTATAGTTTTATAAGATTTTAAGAACTGTTTTGCTAAAACTCTTTTCAGAACTGTTCTATTTCACAAGAATTTAAATTTACTGCAATATCCAATAAAATAAACACTAACCAAAGTTTCTATCTTTCATTCTTCAACCCAAAAAATATGAACAAAAATCCCAATATCAGTCAGTGACGAAAAAACAGAATATAAGTCATATTTTCACTCCGACACTTTCTGCAAATACATGGGATCTAAATGAATAACAAATACACAACAAATCTCACTTCGGCTTTCAAACAAACCAAGAAAAATCCAGAGCCAGAATGCTTTCGAACAAACTAAGAGAAAGATGAAGATGAAGCAACTAAAAACTTACACGAAGAATCAAGATGAAGCTGAAGAATGCGGCTGAGAAATGCGACTGAAGAGTAAAGAAGATGTGACTGAAGAATCTGATGGATCTGAGAAATAAAGTGAAGATGTGACTGAAGAGTGAAAGAAAGAAGCTGAGAAATGCGACTGACGCCGGCCTGAGTCTTGACGAGCTGACTGGTGAGGGCGTAATGCGACTGACGCCGGCCTAAGTCTTGACGGGCTGACAGGTGAGGGCATGAGGCGGAGAAACTGAGAATGAATAGGGAAATCAAAGAGTGAACTATGAAGTATGAATTACGAAACCCTAGTAAGTATATACTTAAGGGTAAACTAGTAAATTAGTTAATCCTTATTGGGTTATCGGTTTTACCCAATAACAGAATTTCCAAACCGAGCCCGAACCGATAATCCAATAAAATTTTTTTTAACCCGTTACTGAACCGTTAACCTAATAACCCAATACCGATAACCCAATAAATAATTAACGGTTTGGGTTATCGATTTTATCCGATATATGTCCACCCCTAGTTTATAGCAGGGTTGACCCCAAAGTTGACTGAGGCATGTGTCACCGCTGCATTGCATGATAGTATGGATATCTCCCGAATTCATGCATTCACACAGAATATAGAAAGGGGTAGGCGTCGGCAGCAGGGTACAAAGAGGACTGAGCGTAAGAGGATGATATTTGCCTGGTCTCAGGAGTAGTCTCAGGGTTGTTAGAGGCCCCAGTACTTAGGATGGCCACCTAGGCCTTCACCACCTCAGTCACACGGTTATAGGTGTCACACCTCCTTTTTTACCCGAAAGGGTATATAAGGGAGTTTTTTCAATTAAAGTGGCAATAATCGAAACGGAATTGTTATTTCAAATTCAGAGTCGCCACTTGGGATAATTTATGGTGTCCCTATATGAGTGAGTTGAGAGATTAAATATGTGCAGACCCGTGAGACAGTGAATGAGCACTGTGTGTGTATTTTTGGAGTGCGGCTGTTTTCAGCCATTTTTTTTTGGGGATTTTGGGGTGAGGTCTCTAGTTAGAGGTGTAGGAAAATTAGGTTAGCTCTATATAGAGGGAATTAGGGTATATTTTAGAGATGAGGGGATATTGGGTAGTGGGCTTGGCCGAATTTGGGCCTCTTTTGGGCCAAGATCTTAATTATTTTTCAACAAATAATGTAAATCTATATTATAAAATACATAACTAACTCTATTTAATTAAAATAAATAATATTATATTGTGAAACTATTTTTTTGTATTTTTCAGGATCATATAAAAATAAAAATAGATAAAAATAGGTAAAAATAGTATTACTACATTAAGTACTAATTAACCTTAAATTAAATAGATTTGAAACTATTTTTTGTGTTTTCAATTTTTTGAATACTAAATAACAATAAAAATAGTATATTAGAATCCTAGAAAAATTCAAATAACTCAAATAAATATATAAAATATGCGAAACTGCTAATATAGCTTGAAGAAGTGGAGGGTCAAAAATTACATGTCTACAGCTGCCCCTCTTTGACTGGAAACACGAAGAGTTTTCAGACAAAGAACGACGAGACAAGTTATTTTTGACCCGACCCTTATTTAGAGAGACCAAAAACTAAAAGAAAAGAGAATGTGACCGAGCCCTGGTATCTGAGCAGCCTACATATCCTTGGCTATAAAGGAATCAGGCCACGTGTAGTTCAGAGGTGGATGAACTGATGGAGTGTGTGGAGAGGATGAGAGAGTCGAGTGAGGTTCCGTCGAGGTTCCGGTCCGCGGTCCTATTATTACATCAAAATCAAATTCTAAAAGAACTAAACAAACCTATTAGCTATGAGTTACAAGATTCCTATCTATAAGTCTTCTGAAGCTTAATCTTGAATCTTGAATGGTACTTCATGCAGACTTTTGATTTGAACCTTGATACTTGCTAGCTGTAGGTGTTGATTCATTCTTTCACGGCTTCTTCGGATCAAGACCGGACATGCAGTTCTCGTTACTTGAGCCATGTCTTGAACAGTTCATATCTTTCATCTGCTTTTGCATTTGGATTCACTTCCCTCTTTTTCTTTTTTTTGGATTGAGACTTATTCATTTTGTTATCTCGGACTGTCGACTCGCATTTTTTAGGCGAGCTTCCGCTACTTCTAACTTCAATTGACTTCTGAAAATGACTTCCCTCGTTCTCCAGGTGGGCACCTGCTACTGACTTGAAATTTGAAGTAACTCTGAAATGAATTCCCTCGTTCTCCAGGTGGGTGCTTGCTACTACAGCAGAACAGACAAAACAAAGAAATTTTTCTGCCCTAGTTTGCACTAGGAAGATTTGTGAGTTGTTAGCAGAACTATGAATCACCTATGCCATTGATGAAGGATGCAATGATGAGAGTAAAACTAAAGACTCGACTAGGATGTGCATCTCCTGTGAGTAAAACCAAGAAAACTTCGACTTGCAAATGCGTCTGCTAAAAAAACCTAAATGACCCAGATTAGGAAGTGCGTCTCCTATATTAAAGATTGAGCTTGCGGAAAACTATAAACTAAGCTTGACTAAAGTAAAAACTGACCCTATTCTCCAGGCGGGACCCCCGACTTCAAGAAAACTAAAAATTGACCCTTTTTAAAAAAAAAATTATTATCCTAGGAGAAAATTCATCGGACTAGGTTTTAGTCATAGGAGAAAGAGTCATCAGACTATGATTTATATCCTAGGAGAAAATGCATCAGACTAGGTATTTTTTTTGTTGCCTTAGGAGAAAGATTCATCAGACTAAGACTTCGATCCTAGGAGAAAGTTCATCACACTAGGTTTTCTATCTTAGGAGAAAGATTCATCAGACTAGATTGCGATCCTAGGAGAAAATACACCAGACTAGGTCCCTTTTTTGTTATCTTAGGAGAAAGATTCATCAGACTAAGATTTCTATCCAAGGAGAAAGTTCATCAGACTAGGTCTTCTATCTTAGGAGAAAGATTTATCAGACTAAGATTGCGATCCTAGGAGAAAGATTCATCAGACTAGGCCCTTTTTTTTTATCTTAGGAGAAAGATTCATCAGACTAAGATTTCTATCCTGGGAGAAAGTTTATCAGACTAGGTTTTCTATCTTAGGAGAAAGATTCATCAGACTAAGATTTCGATCCTAGGAGAAAATTCATCAGACTAGGTCTTTTTTTTTTGTTATCTTAGGAGAAAGATTCATCAGACTAAGATTTTTATTGGGAGGAAATTCCATCAGACAAGGAGTTTTTATCCTAGGAGGCAAAATGTGACGAGCAAATGGCAAAATTGTATGCACACTAGCAAGACAGATAACGCAAAAGATTTGAGAAACTTCCCTTTGTCGGCTCTTCTCTTCTTTTCATTTCTTCTTTCTTTTTTTTTTCTTTTTTTTCTTTTTCTCTTTTTTTTAAAGCACTTTCCTTGCACTGCTTTGTTCCTGTTTCAAATAAAGAAAAATTTGTCAGTTTTTAAAGTGGTGGTCGGTTTGTGGCCTTGAGTCTTGGGCAGCTTGGCATTGTGTCCATTCTCTTTTAAAAGACCGACTACATTGATAGTTGACTGCACTGCTGGGAGACTCTGTTGTTGCTTTCAAGGGACCTTTCCTTTCCGTATCAGTCGTGATTGATTCGCTCCTAATGCCATTGGTATTTTGTGGCTCAATCAGCCTTATCCCAACTGGAGATCTTTGCTTAGGTGACCTTTTCTGATATCTTGAACGACTTCCTGCTTTCTGAGCAATTTGTCAGTCAAAGAGAGTCACAAGTGGTAAGTGCCTTTTGCATGATGCACACTTCATAGTCTGTGTTCAGTACTACAGTAAATCGCTGATTACCCTTGAGGTTATCTTTGCTTGCTTTAGCTAAGTAGGCTGGCAGGAGTCTTTTGGGGAGGAGCCTTTGCACGAATTCTCAAGGCATGTAGCCTGTAACAACTGAGTCTGCTGACCAAATTCGCTTTGTGCAACTGAAAAGCTAGTAGCAGATTTGAAATCATTTCTTGCTTGTTTTTACAAGGACTGACTCAGAGTGAATGACACAATGATGCAAAGAAACAATATTAAAAAGAAATGCCCCTGTCGGAAGAATAGAAGGAAGGTTTTTTTTTTTCTTTTTTTTTTCAATAACTAGTCTTAATGATTATGACATGCATTTTGGACTTAACAGCCTGATCTATCAAACTGATCCATTCTTCCCTTTTACCCTTCTTATGACCTTTGAAGTCGGGCTTGTTCGAGATGATTCTTTGCATCAGCTTCACGACTCACTTTTGACTAGTGGTGCCCCGAGGGGTTTTTACCAACAAGTCCCTCTCATTTATTTTCTCTACTTACCCATCGACTTACAGTGACCGTGAGGGTTTTCACTAGTAAGACTCTTATTTTTTCTTTCTTCTCTTTTGCCTTCTTGTGCGAGCAACTTGACAGTGTTCTATTGCATGCTTCTCTTTGCATTCTTGAAGGCATATTAGGACGTCTTTATTTGGAAGGTTTTGGATAGGTTGGAAAGAAGGGTCGGCATGAAGGCTCAAAGTAGACTCAAAATGAGGGGTTGTAGACTTACAGCTCTTGGAATCGACTCTTTCAAAAGTAAAATAAAATCTTTGCCCCAGTTCCATATGACGACTCAAAGGGTCATCACCTGTTTTCTTACTCATTCCGTGCTTCCGAGGCCTTGAAAACCTCATTTGTAGTCGCCTCGATTTGCGTGCGCAGTCCGGTTGCGTAGCCAGAAAGCTTAAATATGAAATTATGTGAAAATTTCTAAAATTTGATATTAAAATGAGTAAATTTGACTCCGGTCAACATTTTGGGTAAACGGACCCGGACCCGTGATTTGACGGTCCCGGAGGGTCCGTAGGAAAATATGGGACTTGGGCGTATGCCCGGAATCGAATGCCGAGGTCCTAAGCCCGAGAAATAAATTTTTGAGTAAAATTGTTTTTTTGAAATTTATGAAGAAAATTGAAATGAAAATTGGTTAGAAGGTGTTGGTATCGGGCCCATATTTTGGTTCCGGCGCCCGATACAGGTCTTATATGTGACTTAAGATATTTCTATAAAGTTTGGTTGAAATCGGACGTCGTTTGACGTGTTTTGGACTATAAGTTCTAAATTTGAAAGTTAATGAAGTTTGAGGAAAAACTTGTGATTCTGAGGTTTGATTCGTTGTTTTGATGTTATTTTGGTGACTTGATCGCACGGTTAAGTTCGTAGGATGTTGTTGAGTTAGTTCGTGTGATTGGTTAGGAGCCCCGAGGGCTCGGCTGTGATTCGGATTGGTTTTAGCCTAAAAAATGTTGTAGAAATAGCTGCTGTTGGTTGCCCAGTTATTCCTTCTATTCGATCGCATAAGAGGTGTCGCGATCGCATAGAGCAAACCTAGGGGGTTCAAAAATCCTTCTATGCGATCGTATTCTACTGTCCGCGATCGCATTGTGTAAAACCAACCTTCCTTTTTATTCCTCAACGCGATCGCATAGTGCTATCCGCGATCGCGATGCCCAGCCTGTTTCTTCTATGCAATCGCAGTGCTGTGTTCGCGATCGCACTGACCATTTTCCCCTTACTCTATGTAATCGCATTACATTCTCCGCGATCGCATAGTCCATTCTTGCCCAGTTAAAATTTTTAAAACCCAGAACAGTAGCCATACGGGAATATCACCAAAATTCATAACTTCTTCTTCTCCACACCTCTTGGGGCAAAATTTGAAGCGATTCTTCACCATAATCTCTTGGGTTAGTAATCTTTATCTCGTTTTCTTCATTATTCATCAACATCTATTGAAATCCTAGGCCTAAAACATGTAATTTAGGGTAGAAATTGGGGGAAATGGGTAGAGTTAGGGCTTTTTTATTTTTCTTGATTTAGACCTCGTTTTGGGGTCGAATTTGAAATCAAATTATATATCCGGGCTCGTGGGTGAATGGGGAATTTGATTTTGGTCCGAACCTCAAGTTTTGACCAAGCGAGCCCGGGTCGATTTTTGAGTTTTTGGGAAAAATGATGGAAAAGCTATAATTGGCATTGGGTTCGTATTGTTTAGTATTGAAGTCATTATTCTATAGATTTGATTGATTTGGAGCCGAGTTCGAGAGGGAAAGCGGTTGTTGAGGATTGATTTGGCCGTGGATGTTTGAGGTAAGTGTTCGGTCTAACCTTAGCTTGAGGGATTAGGAGTTGAGTCTTATTTGCTATTCATTTTGTGTCGAGTACGACGTATAGGCATGGTGACGAGTATCTATACGTTGGTGTCGAGCATGACCGTGGGTCTTAAATTGTTAATTCTTGTATTCTTAATGGATTCTATGTAAGCTTGATTGATGATTCTCGATACTGAACAAGGATTTAGTTTATTTCCGTGGATTTTAGTCGACTGAGTATTGGGATTAATTGGGTCAAGTAGAAGTGCATAAGATTGGTTATAGCTGACTCCCCTTGCCGAGACATTTGATTTGATATTTTGTTCCCTTCCCGGGAAGTTATTATATTGTTGTTCCCTTGCCGGGAAGATATTATACTGTTGTTCCCTCGCCGGGAAGATATTATGGGAGCGGGTGGTACACCTACCACAAGATTGATAAAATGGGAGCGGGTGGTACGCCTACCACAAGATTGATGAAATAGGAGCGGGTGGTCGCCTACCACAAGTGATCGATGAAATGGGAGCGGGTGGTACGCCTACCACAAGATTTTATGAAATGGGAGCGGGTGGTATGCCTACCACGAGTTGATGAAATGGGATCGGGTTGCATGCCAGCAACAAGATGAGCTGAATATGAAAATTTGTCTTTATTTCTCGTGTTAGAAGCTAGACTATAGATTTCTCCTCTATTATTCCTGATATTCTATTTATATCTGTTACCCCTGAAGAATGTTCCCCTCCCCCTGTTTTAATTGTTTATTCTTCTTGCCTCTTCGTTCTATTGTATATATATATATCCGCACAGGTTTATCTGGAGTTTGGTCCTAGCCTCGTTACTACCTCGTCGGGGTTAGGCCAGGCACTTACCAGCACATGGGGTCGGTTGTGCTGATGCTACACTCTGTGCTCTATCATAGATCCAGGTGTCAGAGCAGCTTAGGGTGCCAGCAGTAGGCCAGGGAGCAGTCCTTCAGTCCACGAGATCCCGAGGTAGTCCTGCAGGCGTCCGCAGGCCCGACATCTCTTTTATCCCCTTTCTGCCCTGTTTCCCTTGTACCGAGACAGAGATTTATCATTTTGTTTCAGACTTTATATTTAGCATTCTTAGAGGGTCCGTGAAATGTTGTGACACCAGGTGCTGGGTAGAGGCTTGTATTGATGTTTAGACGTTGTTGCTGTATTTTTAGTTCAGACTTCCGCTATCTTTTATTAATCGTAGTATTTTAAACTTCCTATGCATCTATAATTTAAATTGTTCAATCATGGATAAAATGAGTTAGGATGATGTTTGTGACTGTTCTTGGCTTGCCTAGCTTCCACGAGTAGGCGCCATCACGACTCCCGGTGATGGAGCAGCTCTGTCTGCCGATGCTTTGTGGAGATTGGACAGGTTTACCAAGCTCTTCACTACTCCATTCAGCGGTGCATCTACTAAGGATCCCCAGGATTATCTGGATAGTTGCCACGAGGTTCTTCGGAACATGGGTATTGTTGAGACCAATGGGGTTGATTTTGCTACATTTCGGTTGTCTGGATCCGCCAAGACTTGGTAGAGGGATTATTGTTTAGCTAGACCAGCAGGATCTCCAGCCTTGACATAGGAGCAGTTTACACAGCTATTTCTGGAGAAGTTTCTCCGAGTTACTCAATGAGAGGCCTATCGGAGGCAGTGCGAACGTCTCCTTCAGGGATCCATGATAGTCACCCAGTACGAGACCGGGTTTATTGATTTGGCTCGCCATGCTCTTGTTATACTTCCCACTGAGAGGGAGAGAGTGAGACGGTTTATTGATGGACTCATTCAGCCTATTCGTATTCAGATGGCTAGAGAGGTTGGGAGCGAGATATCCTTTCAGGAGGCGGCCAATGTGGCCCAGAGGATTGAGATGGTATTGTCATAGGGGGGTGGTCGTAGGGCAGATAAGAGACTCCGTCAGTCAGGCCGATTCAGTGGTGCCTTATCTGGAGGCAGAGATTCGTATGATAGGGGTCATCCTCCTAGGCCCTTCCAGTCAGCTCCCCAGGTCTCCCATGGTACTTCAGGTGGTCGTGGTTCTCAGCCGCATTATTCCAATCATCAGCTTCACAGTGCACAATCAGCACCTATCAGCGCACCGCCGCTTCAGAGATTCCAGGGTCGTCCACCGAGGGCTTGTTTTACTTGTGGCGACACGAGGCACATTTGCTAGGTATGCCCTTGAGCTTCGAGCAGTTCTCCGCAGCAGCAGGGACCCCGTCCTATGATTCAGGCACCAGATGTTCCACAGACCACCCAGCCAGCCAGAGGCGGGGGTAGAGGTGCTAGAGGTCAAGGTAGAGGTCCTAGAGGTGGAGCTCAGGCCACCAGAGGTGGAGGCCAGCCAGCAGCAGGCCGTCCTAGAGAGGCAGTTCAGGGTGGTGGGGCCCAGCCCCGATGTTATGCTCTTCCAGCCAGGCCAGAGGCTGACTCTTCAGATGCAGTCATTACAGGTACTATTCTGGTTTGTGATAGAGATGCTTCAGTGCTATTTGATCCAGGGTCTACGTATTCGTATGTGTCCTCTTATTTTGCACCGTACCTGGTCATGCCTAGTGATCCACTGAGTATTCCTGTTTATGTATCTACACCGGTGGGTGATTCTATTGTGGTCGATCGAGTTCATCGTTCTTGTGTTGTGGTGATTGGGGGTCTTGAGACCCGTGTTGACTTGTTGCTTTTAGATATGGTCGAATTCGATGTTATATTGGGGATGGACTGGTTATCCCCGTATCATGCTATCTTGGACTGCCATGCCAAGACTGTGACCTTAGCTTTACCAGATTTACCCCATTTAGAGTGGAGAGGGACCCCAGGTCACTCTACCCGCAGTGTTATTTCGTACGTGAAGGCTCGGCGTATGGTCGAGAAGGGGTGTTTGGCCTATTTAGCCTATGTTCGGGATTCTAGTGCTGAGGTTCATTCTATTGATTCTGTGCCTGTTGTTTGTGAGTTCCCTGATGTTTTTCCTTCAGACCTGCCGGGTATGCCACCCGACAGGGATATTGATTTCTGCATTGATCTGGTACCGGGCACTCAGCCCATTTCTATTCCCCCATATCGTATGGCCCCGCCAGAGTTGAAAGAGCTAAAGGAACAGTTGCAGGATTTCTTGATAAGGGTTTCATTAGACCCAGATCTCACCTTGGGGTGCACCAGTGTTATTTATCAAGAAGAAGGATGGGTCAATGAGAATGTGTATTGATTACCGGCAATTGAACAAGGTAACGATCAAGAATAAGTATCCACTGCCGAGGATTGATGATTTGTTCGACCAGCTTCAGGGTGCCAGGGTATTTTCCAAGATTAACTTGCGATCTGGCTACCATCAGTTGAGGATTAGGGCATCCGATGTCCCTAAGACAGCTTTCCGCACTCAGTACGGGAATTATGAGTTCTTGGTTATGTCATTCGGGTTGACAAATGCCCCAGCAGCTTTCATGGACTTGATAAACCGAGTGTTCAGGCCTTATTTGGATTCATTCGTGATAGTGTTCATTGATGATATATTGATATACTCCCGCAGCCAGGAGGAGCACGAGCAGCACCTTAGAGTGGTTCTTTAGACTCTGAGGGATAGTCAGTTATATGCCAAGTTCTCCAAGTGTGAGTTCTGGCTGAGT
>NC_031991.1:18851484-18859757 GCF_001879085.1 Nicotiana attenuata | reverse complement strand
AGCATTTCATCCCCAGACGGACGGTCAGTCCGAGCGGACTATTCAGATTCTAGAGGATATGCTTCGAGCTTGTGTTATTGACTTTGGAGGTTCGTGGGATCAGTTCTTGCCTTTAGCGGAGTTTGCCTACAACAACAGCTACCAGTCGAGCATCCAGATGGCTCCTTATGAGGCCTTATATGGTAGGCGGTGTCGGTCTCCGGTTGGATGGTTTGAGCCGGGAGAGGCTCGATTGTTGGGTACAGATATGGTTCAGGAGGCCTTGGACAAGGTCAGGATTATTCAGGATAGGCTTCGTTCAGCTCAGTCCAGGCAAAAGAGCTATGCAGATCGTAAGGTTCGAGATGTAGCTTTCATGGTTGGTGAGCGGGTATTGCTCCGAGTGTCGCCTATGAAGGGCATGATGAGATTTGGGAAGAAGGGCAAGCTTAGCCCTAGGTTCATTGGTCCGTTTGAGATTCTTGATCGAGTGGGAGAGGTGGCTTATAGACTTGCATTGCCGCCTAGCTTATCAGTCGTGCATCCAGTTTTTCATGTATCCATGCTTCGAAAGTGTCACGGCGATCCAGCCCACGTGTTAGATTTCAGCATTGTCCAGTTGGACAAGGACTTATCTTATGAGGAGGAGCCGGTAGCTATTCTAGACCGGCAGGTTCGTCGGTTGAGATCAAAGAGTTTCCCTTCGGTTCGTGTTCAGTGGAGAGGTCAGCCTCCTGAGGCATCGACCTGGGAGTCCGAGCCGGATATGCGGAGCCGTTATCCCCATCTATTCCCCGACTCAAGTACTTCTTTCTATTGTCCGTTCGAGGACGAACAGTTGTTTTAGAGGTGGAGAATGTGACAACCCAAAGGGTCATCACTTATTTTCTTACTCATTCCGTGCTTCCGAGGCCTCGAAAGCCTCAATTGTAGTCGTCTCGATTTGCGTACGCAATCCGGGCACGTAGCCGGAAAGCTTAAATATAAAATTCTATGAAAAATTGCTAAAATTTGTTATTAAAATGAGTAAATTTGACTCCGTTCAACATTTTGGGTAAACGGACACGGACCCATGATTTGACGGTCCCAGAGGGTCCGTAGGAAAATATGGGACTTGGGCGTATGCCCGGAATCAAATTCCGAGGTCCTAAGCCCAAGAAATGAATTTTTGAGTAAAATTGTTTTTCTGAAATTTATGAAGAAAATTGAAATGAAAATTGGTTAGAACGTGTTGGTATCGGGCCCGTATTTTCGGTTCTGGCGCCCGATACAGGTCTTATATGTGATTTAAGATATTTCTGTAAAGTTTGGTTGAAATCGGATGTCGTTTGACATGTTTCGGACTGTAAGTTCTAAATTTTAAAGTTAAATGAAGTTTGAGGAAAAACTTGTGATTTCTGAGGTTTGATTCGTTGTTTTGATGTTATTATGGCGACTTGATCGCACGGTTAAGTTCGTAGGATGTTGTTGAGTTAGTTCATGTGATTTGTTAGGAGCCCCGAGGGCTCGGGTGTGATTCAGATGTGTTTCAGAATTGTATTAGCCTAAAAAATGTTGTAGAAATAGTTGCTGTTGGTTGCCCAGTTATTCCTTCTATGCGATCGCATAAGAGGTGTCGCAATCGCATAGAGCAAACCTAGGGGGTTCAGAAATCCTTCTATGCGATCGCATTCTACTGTCCGGGATCGCATTGTGTAAAACCAGCCTTCCTTTTTATTCCTCTACGCGATCACATAGTGCTATCCGCGATCGCGATGCCCATCCTGTTTCTTCTATGCGATCGCAGTGCTCTGTTCGCGATCGCATTGACCATTTTCCCCTTACTCTATGCGATCGCCTTACATTCTCCGCGCATAGACCATTCTCGCCCAGATAAATTTTTAAAACCCAGAACTGTAGCCATACGGGAATATCACCAAAATTCATAACTTCTTCTTCTCCACACCTCTTGGGGCAAACTTTGAAGCGATTCTTCACCATAATCTCTTGGGTTAGTAATCTTTAACTCGGTTTCTTCCTTTTTCATCAACATCTATTGAAATCCTAGGCCTAAAACATGTAATTTTGGGTAGAAATTGGGGGAAGTGGGTAGAGTTAGGGCTTTTTGATTTTTCTTGATTTAGACCTCGTTTTGGGGTCGAAATTGAAAACAAATTATATATCCAGGCTCGTGGGTGAATGGGGGATCTGATTTTGGTCCGAACCTCGTGTTTTGACCAAGCGGGCCCGGGGTCGATTTTTGAGTTTTTGGGAAAAGTGGTGGAAAAGCTATAATTAGGCATTGGGTTCGTATTGTTTAGCATTTATTGATGTATTGAAGTCATTATTGCATAGATTTGATTGATTTGGAGCCGAGTTCGAGAGGGAAAGCGGTTGCTGAGGATTGATTTGGCCGTGGAACTTTGAGGTAAGTGTTTGGTCTAACCTTAGCTTGAGGGATTAGGAGTTGAGTCTTATTTGCTATTCGTTTTGTGTCGAGTACGACGTATAGGCATAGTGACGAGTATCTATATGTTGGTGTCGAGCATGACCGTGGGTCTTAAATTGTTAATTCTTGTATTCATAATGGATTCTATGTAAGCTTGATTGATGATTCTCGATACTGAACAAGGATTTAGTTTATTTCCGTGGATTTTAGTTATGACTGAGTATTGGGATTAATTGGGTCAAGTAGAAGTGCATAAGATTTGTTATAGCTGACTCCCCTTGCCGGGACATTTGATTTGATATTTTGTTCCCTTGCCGGGAAGTTATTATATTGTGTTCCCTTGCCGGGAAGATATTATATTGTTGTTCCCTTGCCGGGAAGATATTATATTGTTGTTCCCTTGCCGGGAAGTTATTATATTGTTGTCCCCTAGCCCGGATTGCTTTGTTATGTTGTGTTGGATTGAAATGGGAGCGGGTGGTACGCTTACCACAAGTGATCGATGAAATGGGAGTGGGTGGTACGCCTACCACAAGATTTTATGAAATGGGACCGGGTGGTACGCCTACCACGAGTTGATGAAATGGGATCGGGTTGCACGCCTGCAACAAGATTAGCTGAATATGAAAATTTGTCTTTATTTCTTATTTCCGTGATAGAAGCTAGACTGTAGATTTCTCCTCTATTATTCCTGATATTCTATT
The DNA here is from genome assembly GCF_001879085.1 of Nicotiana attenuata. Taxonomy (NCBI): domain Eukaryota; kingdom Viridiplantae; phylum Streptophyta; class Magnoliopsida; order Solanales; family Solanaceae; genus Nicotiana; species Nicotiana attenuata. The sequence continues at coordinate 18,856,646 of NC_031991.1, read as the reverse complement.
TATATCTGTTACCCCTGAAGCATGTTCCCCTCCCCCAGTTTTAATTGTTTATTCCTTTTTGCCTCTTCGTTGTATTGTATATATATATCCGCACGGGCTTATCTGGAGTCTGGTCCTAGCCTCGTCGGGGTTAGGCCAGGCACTTACCAGCACATGGGGTCGGTTGTGCTGATGCTACACTCTGTGCTCTTTTGCACAGATCCAGGTGTCGGAGCAGCTTACGGTGCGCAGCAGTAGGCCAGGGAGCAGTCCACGAGATCCCGAGGTAGTCCTGTAGGCGTCCGCAGGCCCGACATCTCTTTTATCCCCTTTCTGCCCTGTTTCCCTTGTACCGAGACAGAGTTTTATTATTTTGTTTCAGACTTTGTATTTAGCATTCTTAGAGGGTCCGTCAAATGTTGTGACACCAGGTGCTGGGTAGAGGCTTGTATTGATGTTTAGACGTTGTTGCTGTATTTTTAGTTCAGACTTCCGCTATCTTTTATTAATCACAGTATTTTAAATTGCTTATGCATCTATAATTTAAATTGTTTAATCATGGATAAAATGAGTTAGGATGATGTTTGTGACTGTTCTTGGCTTGCCTAGCTTCCACGAGTAGGCGCCATCACGACTCCCGATGGTGGGGATTCTGGGTCGTGACATTCCAAATACTGGGGATTATTGGATTTTTTTATTTGGTTGGATCGAACAGTGTACGGCTGCCTACGTATCCTCTTTTTTTTTTTTGTTTTTTTAAAGAATCGGGTCGAACGTAGTTCAAACTTCTAACCTAACTAAATTTTTTTTTCATCTTTCTTTTTGTATCTTTTTTTTTCTTATCTCTTTTTTTCTTTTTGTTTTCAAACAAGTTGCCCCCAGCTTCTATTTTCTGGGGGCATGGACCTTTGACAGTTCTTTTCTTCTTTATTTTTTCACTTGAACTTTCTAAGAATTGCCCCAGTTTGTACTCTTGGGACATGGACTTTTCTTTTTCTTCTTTTTTTCATTTTTTTAACTCTTGACTCTAAACTAGATTCCAAAAGAGGGTGGTCAAAGAAAATAACACAGGCTCAGAAGGGGTAGCGAAGAATATAAAGTGTTTGGATAGCAGAAAAAGTGCCTCCCAGCCTCGAGAGTGCCAATCATGTTATCTTTTTGCACTCACGGGATTGATGAACATGTTTATCTTCTTGGTGTGTCGTGGTCGAAAGACACTTTCCATCCATTAATGTCAAACTTTCGACCAAGCTTCAGTTGATTCGATATCCTCAAGCCCGATCTTCACAATGATTTGAAGGTGAATTCTACTCGACCTTAATTCCAAAGTATTTTAACTCTTTTTCATCCTCAAAAGTGTCTTTTTCTCAGTTATCCAATTCAAGCTTAAATCAATTTTCTAAGATCTTGACAAAAATTCCGCATGCATGTCATGTCACTAAAACTAGCGAGAAAAGAACTAAACATGGAACGGCACAAAAGGACAAATTGTATTTCATTGGGTAAACAACAAGACAAACAACCTAAAATCCGATTTACAACCACCCGGCTAATGAAAATAGCAACAAAATAGATAGACACGACTCACACAGACAGAATAGAGGGATAGAAGGGTTTGACTCAATAAAACAAATAAAATCTGGATCACAACCCTGAAATAACCCAGATAATAGAAAAAACATCAAAACAAGCTAACAAGATTCCTTCCTAGTAAGGAGAGAATGACTTTTCAATTGCTAAGCTTGACATTTAGCCACAAATTTGCTCATGAGAATCACCATTGCCTTCTCAAATTTCAGTCGGCAAGTTCCCGAGAGGATTCTCATACTCCATGTCACCAGGCATCATCCCCACAAAGTCTGCATCATCATGTGCATGTAAAGGATTCTGCGTGATATTCTGGGATCATCCTTTTTATTTCTCTTTTCAAATCCCAACAACTTTCAACATTGTGCCCCTGGGCATTGGAATGATATTCACACCATTTAGATGGGTCAAAGCTTCTTGCACGTGGGTCCACATGATTTGGAGGAATTGGTGCAATCATGTCATAATGCTTTAACTTCTTAAATAAGCTTGCATAATGCTCTCCTATTGGTGTAAAATTATTTTTCAACCTTTGTTCCATTCTATACCCCTAGCTTGGATGTGGGTTATAGGGCCCTTGAAAATTTTGTGGAGGCTGGTGAAGATTTTGCGGTGCTGGTGCTCGCCTTCTAGGATGTCTTGGGGGCTGGACAACATACTGGGTGGAGCAACAGAGTATTGTGGGTTCTGAGGTGGATAGTAGTGCTCAATGATAAGTTGGTAATTTACCAACTTATCTTGTCTTTAAACCTACACTTTTGCTATGTTTGAGTGATAAAATCATGCATTTAATGTCATTTATTTCTATTTTATAGGGTGAATGTGATTTAGAAGTAATGTTGAAGAAACCAAGTGAAAACAAGTCAAAAAGAAGCTAAAAAGAGAAAAAATCTGGGCAATGCATTCAGTGGTTGCATTTGCGACAAAAGCTTGGGAAATGCGAAGTCAACTGGAAAAGTCAGTCTTCGCAATTGCGTAGAGTACTTCGCAAATGCGAAGTCAACTGGAATAGTCAGTCTTCGCAAATGCGAGGAGCACTTCGCAAATGCGAAGTCAACTGAAAAGGTCAATCTTCGCAAATGCGAAGATATCATCGCAAATGCAAAGTGAAGCAGCACAGGAATAGTTGGGAATTGCGAACCTTTGTTCGCAATTGCGAAGATCGAGCTTCAGGCCTGGGCAATTCTGAAATTTCATATTTTTAATCCCCAAACCATTTTTATACTCGACCAAGCAGATATTTTAGAGATCTTTGGCTTATTTTTCAGTTCCATAGACTAGAAAAGAACAAGTATTCAAGCTAGGGTTTTGCACACACACTTGGGTCTTGAAGATTTCAAGCTTATGGTTAAGGATTTCTTACCCATTTATGTTTATTTCTTCATTTCCTTGCTTTGTATTGAATATTTAAGTGTGTAGTATTTATTTCCAACACTTGAATCTTGTTTATGGAAATACTCATATTTATAGTGTGGATTAAATACCTTGTTGTGCTTATGTATTGAATGATTTTTATTCTTTTATGAAGTGGGTTATTGTTATTTTAATTATTCTTGTTCTTTAATGTTTTCAAAGGGATTAGCTAACCTTAGGACTCGCCCATTAACTCCGAATTAATTTTGGAAAAGATAATTTGGGGTTGGGAAAGATTAATTAACAAGAACTTGAGGTGTTAACCCTCATTTTATAGATTCTACCTAGGGATAGGATTGAACTACTTGTAGCCATTCTGGGTGTGCTTAATCGCTTAATTGTTTTAGGGATAATTCAATTAGGAAGTCTTGTTAGTCTTCGGAACAAACTAATTAAGAATTATTATCCGTGGCTAATTAACATAAACTCGCTCATATTTGTAAAATCATGAAATACATTGGATCGTTACTTGAGTGTAATTCCCGATGCAACCATACTTGTAGCCATTGATCATTTTACTTGCTTTCTAGGTTAGTTTACATTTCCGCATTTAGATATAAACATTTGCAAAACCAAATTCTTAGTGTTTGGCATTGCGCGAAAAGCGATAATTTTCTTACATTCTTAATCGCCTACACATTGTTCTCTGTGGGATTCGACCCCGACTCATAGTTGGGTAAATTATATTGCATGCGACCGTGTCCATTTAATTTTTAGTAGTGGATTTGGACGTCATCAAAATTGGCGCCGTTGCTGGGGAACAATTTGGCATAATTTAGGTTGTTTGAGAAGTAAGCAAAAGTGCTTTGGTCCAAACTTGTAACTGTTTGTGTAATTATTTTTCTTACCTTGGTCTATTTTTCTTGTTTGTTTCTTGTTTATTTTCTTATTTTTGAAAAATGGCATCATATAATGAAAATTGGTCGGATGGTAGTTGTTCATACTTTGATGACCCTTGTCCTTATTGTGGAGGACCACACTCGTGGCAAAATTGTTTAAATTCTCCTGGGGGTGGATTGTGCGCACAATTTCAAACCCATGAGTGGAGTATTTGTGATAAGTGTGGTTGCCAAAATGGTCATTGGGATGATTGTGCTTATTTGTCCTTCCCTTCCCCAAGCCCCTACTATGATGATTCTACTTTTTGTGATGAAAGTTATAGAGCTATGGAAGTTGAAGAAGTTGAGCATGGCCAAAGTGTAGAGTTCAAGCTTATGTTGGAGTGTTTACTTGAAAAAGGGAACAAGGAGCAAAATGCCTTGGAGGAGCTTTTGAGAATAGTCTCCAAAATGACTTGGCACTTGAAAGGTTGCAGTCACAAATGGATGAGATGATCGAAGCATTAAGGATTCAAAAAGCCTCAGAAGTGAATGATATCCAAGAACCACCCTTGGAGATTGAAGTTGAAAATCCTTCCTTGTCACTTGATCAAAACCAAGAAGAACTCTCAAATGCTCAAAATGAGAAAATGATGCTCATGTTGGAGACCATTCTTGAAAATGAGGAGAAGCACAACTTTGCACTCGAGGACTTGAAACGAAGCTTGAATTACAATGATGAACATATCCGCACGTTGGAGGATCAAATGCAAATATTGGTTGAGGCTCACTATGCCCACCAACTTGAGAGTGTGGAAGGAAGCCAAGAAGAGTCCAATTCCGAGGAAGAAAGTGAGCTTTACTTCGAGGAATCAAGAATTGAACATCCGCCAACCGACTCCATAATTGTTAGAGATGCCAAGAAAAATGTGAAATTAGAGTCAACCGGTATAAATGCAAATGTGGTTGATATTGACTCCAATCCGGGGGAAAAAGAGGATGTCAAAATAGAAAAATTTCAAAGTGAAGGCTTGAAGTCTCATTCCAAGCATTTTTTAACGTTGGAATTGTGGGGTGATATAGAAATTGAACTACACAAACCAATGAGGATTGCGAGGAGGAAAAACACAACCATACATTTTACAGTTTGAGGAAACAAGAAAACAAAATGACATTCCTCACATGAGAGCCAAGAAGTGCAAAATGAAGAATTTAAGGATTGGCTTGATTATCGACTTACCACCCCCCCATCGCTCGTGGTCACAAGCTTGATTCCAAGCTAGGCGCCCAGTTCATATCATCCAAGTGGTGAGAAAAGTGGTAAAGTTCTTTCGTCGTGCCACGACGTTAAATGCGGCGCTTGGT
>NC_031991.1:18722057-18851479 GCF_001879085.1 Nicotiana attenuata | reverse complement strand
TATTAGTTTACTTATTAGTTTTCTTCTATCAATAGTGTTAAAATAGTGTGAAGATTAAAGGAACTGAAAAGACATTTCCCAAATATGAACTTTAGCGTACCCTTTAGGTTCATGATTGTACTCCATACTATTTTCCGCGGTATCCCAAGATGTCTTAGGAACTCAATCCGTCAATCGTCAATCTTTCAATGGAAGAAACAAGGCTACAACACCTAGCTAACTAGCCGGCATCAAGTTATTAAATAAAAGACCTTTTCTAAGTTTTAAATTAGGTAAATGACCTCAAGTTATTTTTAATTGGTGGATGACCCTTTATTTAGATTAAAGAACATTAAAAAAAAATGGCGATTTTTTTTGTTCTTCTGTCTTTCCATGTTTGGATTAGTTTCAATTAAATCAACCAGTAGTCGTTCTTATCAACTACCTTCTTGGTCGATTATCACCCTATTGTCGATAATCAACCTCCTTCTTGGTCCTTCATCAACCCGTGATCACTAATCCAGCTTTCTTCTCAGTGGATTATCAATTAATTCTTGGTGGATTATCACCCCTATTGTCGATAATTAACCTCCTTCTTGGTTGTTTATCAACTCGTGGTCGCTATTCAACCTCCTTCTTGGTCGATGTAGGTCATTTTCAACCTCCTTCTTGGTCGATGTAGGTCATTTTCAACCTCCTTCTTGGTTATTTATCCATGATCACTAATCAACCTCCTTTTTGGTCAATGGAGGTCATTTTCTTAATTTCAATCTTACGAGAAGAATGTAAAGGTAAACGAAAATGAAAGTCATTTCCTTAATTGAAGACTTACGGGATCCTTTCAGTTAAATCTTCTCAAGATTCTGATATTCTGGACATGGCCATGTAGTGTTTCAGTTTATTCATCCCCTTGTATCTTCAATCCTTCTTGTCATATACTAAATTTAACTCCTCATAATCATCCTGAATCTATACATTAATTCTACTTCTGCAAACGTGGCTGAAAATATATTTTTTACTGGAGCTTCTTTCTGGGTGTTTTGACTAACGTGAAACGCCTCTAGATCTTTTCTTTTCCTCATATGGAAGACCTTCCAAACACTCCTAAAAAATTAAAATAGCATATCAGCATATTTNTTAGAGATGCCAAGAAAAATGTGGAATTAGAGTCAACCGGTATAAATGCAAATGTGGTTGATATTGACTCTAATCCGGGGGAAAAAGAGGATGTCACAATAGAAAAATTGCAAAGTGAAGGCTTGAAGTCACATTCCTAGCATTTTTCAACGTTGGAATTGTGTGGTGATATGGAAATTGAACTACACGAGTCAATGAGGGATTGCGAGGAGGAAAGGCAACGACCATACATTTTACAGTTTGAGGAAACAAGAAAACAAAATGACATCCCTCACATGAGAACCAAGAAGTGCAAAATGAAGAATTTAAGGCTTCGCTTGATCATCAACTTACCACCCCCCATCGCTCGTGGTCACAAGCTTGATTCCAAGCTAGGTGCCCAGTTCATATCATCCAAGTGGCGAGAAAAGTGGTAAAGTTATTTGCGTCGTGCCACGATGTTAAATGCGGTGCTTGGTGGGAGGCAACCCATCGTTTTTTTTTTCAAAATTTTTAGTCATTTTCGAAATTTTATTTTTTAGAATAGCTTAGTATATTATTTGAAACTAATCTGCCAAGTTTTAGATTTTTTGGAGTTGATTTGAGCAGGTCGGAGTGACCCGGAGAGCCAAAACCAGTAGCTGTTGAAAGTTGTAGGGGCAATTTTCGCATTTGCGAAGTTTCCCAGTCGCAATTCCCAATTTTATTTCGCAATTGTGAAAACAGCAGGACTGAGTGACCTTCGCAATTGCGAAGGTCTGTCGCAATTGCAACTTCTGAGAGTTAAAATCATTGTTGCTCATTTTGAACAAAAATTGAACAAATACGACTTAGGCTCTAAAACTCTTGTCTTCCTCACTCTCCTCACTGTAAACTCCTTCAACTCTCACTCCTCATTGCAAGGATCCAGGTATGAAAGCTCAATCACTCTCTCTTCTTCTTCTTCTTCGTCTTCATCTTCTCCTTTATTTTTCTTGATTTTCTGAAACCCTAGTGCTCAAATGGGTATCACCCTCTGCCCATAATGGTTCAAAAATGTTTTCAAAACTTACATTGATTTCTGGGTGAGGTTGGTTGAGAGTGTGTGATGATGTTCATTGTAAAAAGTTGGGGAAGTCTGAGTACCCAACGCTTGTCATATAGAAGTGAAGTTTTTACGCTTTTTATGTGTTCGATAAAAGGCTCGAATGAAATTCTTGGCCGAACCATCGACATTTTCTGATTCATGGTCATCTATGAAGTTTAATGCATGATTTATGCTTGAATAATGATTGGGTTCGTTAAAAATTACTTGGATTGAAAATTTTTAGGGCTTAAAATCTGTTCTCTGAAAAAGGTGAGGCTGGGGACGATGGCATCGCAATTGCGAAGGCTTTTCCGCATTTGCGATTTCGCATTTGCGAAAAGGTGATCGCAATTGCGAAAAACTCAACTCCCAGCTACCTTCGCAATTGCGAAGATTTCATCGCAAATGCGAACTCAGCAGTCTCCAGTCTTCTTCGCAATTGCGAGGTATTTTTTCGCAAATTCCGAGCCTACTGATATCGCAATTGCGATAATTTGTTGGGAATTGCGATATCAGAGAGTTTACATCTGAAAACCTGAAAATCCTGGAATTTTTTCTAAGTTTGAGTTTCGACAGTCCGATCATTCTTTTGGCATATTTGAGTCATTTTGCACTATTCTTCATAGCCATACCATGTTTTCACTCTTATCACTTGTTGACAGGTACTATAATTGGAAAATGGGCTCGAACTCTGAAGGATCGTCAAGTGAAAACTCCGTGGAAGCTGAACAGTACTTTGACCAAGACCGGTTCTTGTCATTGGCGTGTCAAGAACGGTACTTTGAAAACCTGATCTCGAAGAAGGTGCTCCCAAAAAGCGGCATGCTTATGGACGACATCCAGGAACGTCTTCCCGAGTTCTATCAAAGGCTAATGGACATGGGATGGAATTGTTTTGACCCTCAACCTTGCCGAGAAAATGAGCAATGGGTGAGGGAGTTCTATGCCAACCTCCCAGCTATCCAGCTAAAAAAGCCCCAGATGAGAATTCAGGGGAAAATGGTGCACTTTGGGGCTGAAACTGTAAATGGCTTCTATCATTTGCCAAACCATGACATGACCCCATTCAAGCAAAAAGACTGTGCGTCAAGGGAGTGGTTGGTATCCAAATTATGCCCGGGTGCAGATGTTCCATGGGCAGCTGAGAAGAAGGGGATCACATCAAAAGAATTCACTGCCGAAGAGAAGATATGGCTGGCCATCATATGCAACCGTTTCTCCCCTGTTTCAAACATATGGAACGTCCCGGTCACAAGAGCTCAGATGATAGCCTGCATCCTTGACGGTATTCAGCTGAATTTTGGTGAGCTCTTCATCAATGAACTGAGGGAGTATCGGATGCAGAACAGTCCTTCATTGATATTCCCATCACTTATCACTGAGCTGTGCCAGCTTGATGGGGTGGAAGAGGCTCCTAGGACAATTGGATAGATCCGGGAAAGCCGCTGCATCCATTGAAGAAGAGAGGAGAGGGCGGCGCAGTGAAGAGCAAAAAGAGAAAGCTGGGTTCTTCTTCTTAGGTAGATCCGAGTAGTCAGCCATCATGCTCTGCAGGAGGACCATTTGCTATGCTTAGTGACAAGATGCGAGTGATTCGCGAGTTAGTAGCTGGCCTTCCCCAGGGACCTGGGGAGACATCTGAGGGACCTACTTACATTTCAAAGAAAGAGTTCCAGAAATACATTGAAGATCAAAGGAAGTAGGGGGATCACCTCAAGGCACTGGAGAAAGCGTACACTGAGCTGGCCAAGAAGCATGGTGAATTGAGCACTTCACATGGAAATCTAGAAATGGCACACACCCAGATGGTAAAAAGGGAGAAGAAAAGAGATAAATTCTTTACTCGCATGTGGAAGGGTGTGAAAGGGCTGTGGAAGGTCTTAAAGCCTCAGGACCGGATACCATCGACCAGGGCTGTGGATGATGATGATGTTCCTGTTACTTGACCCGATGAAGAAGGAGAAGAGGATGATTCTGACTCAGACAGCGAGGAGAGCAGTTGATGCAGTATTCAGGGAGCACTTTCCACCATTTTTACTCTATCACGTTTTGCTTCTTGTATAACTGTTATTCTGGTTTAATTGTGGATATACGGCATATTAGTACTGTGATAGTTTTCATTTTGTTATTAGTATATTTCCATGTCATGTGTTATATTAGTATGTTTATTAGCTTCCTAATCTTTTTTTTAGTATGTTTTATGTTAGTGGCGATATCCTTGGTTTTCTTTATACCAAGGTTCTTTTTCCAAGGATGCCAATTTTCTTCTTGAACCGGGTAATTGTAGAAAAGTTTTGTCGACTTTTCCTGATGATGGAAGGTTAGACAACTTTCTTAAGGGAACTAGTCTTGTAGTTAGAATTAGCTTTTGTTAATTTAGGAAAAATAAATGGTTTGAGGTGGGGTTTATGCCCATTGACCAAGTTGTGGCTTGCTTGGTACCAATTTGATTTAAACCTCAGCATATGGATCTTTGATTGTTGAAAAAGAAAAATAATTGAAGTAGAAATGTCATGACTTTTAAACTCAAATTTTGGCTCTTTGATTCACTAAATAGCTTCATATGCTATATGCAACCTCTTTGAGTCATTGGTTTCAATTGGATTTTGGATTTGTATTCCACTTGAATGTTAATGTGCCATGTGTGGTGAGATTATTTGTGAGTTCTTTTGCATTACTTGTAGTCTAGAACTTGTCCGGAATGTGCTTCAAAGCGAAATCATAGACTAACTTGGTTCGCAAAATGATATTAGGCCTTCCTTGGACCGCTAGTATGCCTTAAAATTCCTACCCTTGATTATGTTCCCTAGTCAACCCATTTCGAGCCTTTAACCTTATTCTTTGGCAACCATATTACAAGCTTAAATCCTTTGTTAATAATTGATCTAGCTTTTGGCACCCTACCTCCCTAAGTACTTTGAAAGTGCAAACATAGGCTAAAAGCCTAAGTTTGGGGGTGAAGGTTGGAAAAATTGTGATATGGAAGTTGATTGAAAAGGTGGGAGGTAGAGAAAAAAAATACATGAAATCTTCCTTGACTTTGAAAAGGAAAGAAAACGAAAAAAAAGTATATAGAATAAAATGATAAAAAGTCGTGAATAAAGGGAAGACTAGGTGTGGAATGAAAAGTGAAGAAAGGATGGAAAATATTTTTGAAGGAAGTGGACTTTAATTGTAACTTTTGTAGTGCTTGGGGAGGTTTTGAGTCACTTTAACAAAAAAAATTTTTGCCCTACCTTAACCAAAAGCCTAAACTACAACCCTTTAAGTCCTAATTGATTTTGAACCAAGTTGTCTACATTAGTGGAGGAATACATGAAGGGCAAGCCTATGGTACTACTTGTATGCATTTGAACATCTTTTTGAGAGAGAGTTAACTTTCCATTTGATATCCCATTGTGGTTTTGAATTAAGATTTATGGGTGTGGGATCCTCTCTTAAATGTGAGGGCACATGAAATTTGAGTTGTGAATTTAATCCCATTTTCAATTGGAAGGAATGACCAAAGAAAGTTGATTGTGATAGAGAGGCAAATTTTGAAGCTTTAGTGTCATGACTTGATTGCTACTTTGATTTGCATTAGTGTTTGAGCACTTGAAGTATAATGAAGTTCATGAGAAGTGCTTGATAATTCATATGCTTTGGAGTAATTGTTGGTACCAATCGAAGTCATGCATTTGTGCTTAAAGTAGACCTTTTTGGCTTGGCATGATAAGGATATAATGTTGAGTTAAATACTTGGGAAGAGATTTTGTCGCTTTCATTGCTTGAGGACAAGCAATAGTTTAAGTTTGGGGGTGTGATAAGTTGGTATTTTACCAACTTATCTTGTCTTTAAACCTATACTTTTGCTATGTTTGAGTGTAAAATCATGTATTTAATGTCATTTACTTCTATTTTACAGGGTGAATGTGATTTAGAAGTAATGTTGAAGAAACCAAGTGAAAACAATGCTAAAAAGAGGAAAAAATCTGGGCAATGCACTCAGTGGTCGCATTTGCGACAAAAGCTTGGGAAATGCGAAGTCAACTGGAAAAGTCAGTCTTCACAAATTCGAAGAGTACTTCGCAAATGCGAAGTCAATTGGAAAAGTCAGTCTTCGCAATTGCGTAGAGTACTTCGCAAATGCGAAGTCAACTGGAATAGTCAGTCTTCGCAAATGCGAGGAGACTTCGCAAATGAGAAGTCAACTGCAAAGGTCAATCTTCGCAAATGCGATGATATCATCGCAAATGCAAAGTGAAGCAGCACAGGAATAGTTGGGAATTGCGAACCTTTGTTCGCAATTGCGAAGATCGAGCTTCAGGCCTGGGCAATTTTTGAATTTCACATTTTTAATCCCCAAACCATTTTTATACTCGGCCAAGCAGATATTTTAGAGAAATTTGGCTTATTTTTCAGTTCCATAGACTAGAGAAGAACAAGTATTGAAGCTAGGGTTTTGCACAGACACTTGGGTCTTGAAGATTTCAAGCTTGTGGTTAAGGATTTCTTACCCATTTATGTTTATTTCTTCACTTCCTTGCTTTGTATAGAATATTTACGTGTGTAGTATTTATTTCCAACACTTGAATCTTGTTTATGGAAATACTCATATTTAAAGTGTGGATTAAATACCTTGTTGTGCTTATGTATTGAATGATTTTTATTCTTTTATGAAGTGGGTTATTGTTATTTTAGTTATTCTTGTTCTTTAATGTTTCCAAAGGGATTATCTAACCCTAGGACTCGCCCATTAACTCCGAATTAGTTTTGGAAAAGATAATTTGGGGTTGGGAAAGATTAATTAACAAGAACTTGAGGTGTTAACCCTCATTTTATAGATTCTACCTAGGGATAGGATTGAACTACTTGTAGCCATTCCGGGTGTGCTTAATCTCTTAATTGTTTTAGGGATAATTCAATTAGGAAGTCTTGTTAGTCTTCGGAAGAAGCTAATTAAGAATTATTATCCGTGGCTAATTAACATAAACTCGCTCATATTTGTAAAATCATGAAATACATTGGATCGTTACTTGAGTGTAATTCTCGATGCAACCATACTTGTAGCCATTGATCATTTTACTTGCTTTCTAGGTTAGTTTACATTTCCGCATTTAGATATAAACATTTGCAAAACCAAATTCTTAGTGTTTGGCATTGCGCGATAAGAGATAATTTTCTTACATTCCTAATCGCCTACACATTGTTCTTTGTGGGATTAGATCCCGACTCATAGTTGGGTCAATTGTATTGCATGCGACCGTGTCCATTTACTTTTTAGTGGTGGATTTGGACGTCATCACTCAAGGGAATCATAAAAAAACAGACGAGGCTGGTCATACCTTCGAGATGTTCTCCTAGGACCTCTTCTCAACCCTGATGTCATCATGATTTCTTCAACCTTCTTATTCGTGTCACTAAAATTACCCTATTCAATTTGGACAGACTGAGTTGCAGCTTTGAGAGCTACTTGACTTATAGTTCTGCCTGTCATAAGGCCAATCTCTACCATTTCTCCCATTTTGATTGCTTTCGAGAAGGATTTGCCAACTGCGGACATCATGTTTTCAAAGTAATCTGGCTCTTGCACCTGAAGGAATACAGTGATTAGCTCGTGGTCATCCATGGGTGGCTTAACTCTAGCCGCTTGCTCTCTCCATTTATTGGCATATTCCCTGAAACTTTTAGTTGGTTTCTTCTTCAAGTTTGAAAGGGAATTGTGGTCTGGTGCAGTGTCAATGTTGTATTGGAACTGTTTGACAAAGGCTAGGGCCATGTCATCCTAGACATGCCAGTGAGAGGTGTTTTGATCCATAAACCATTTGGAGGCTACTCCCTTAAGGCTTTCCCCAAAATAAGCTATTAGCAATTCTTCATTTCTACCAGCACCTCTTAGCTGATTGCAATACCTTTTCAGGTAGGCTATTGGGTCTCCATCTCCATCATACTTTTCAAATTTGGGGATCTTGAAACCAAGAGGTAAACGAACATCGAGGAACATACATAGATCCTTGAAGGCAATACTATTCTGGCCTGCCAACCCTTGCATGTTTTTCAACTGTTATTCTAAGCTTTTCAGTCTTTGGGTCATTTCTTCCTGTGCCATCTTCGGACAGGCTTCTCAATGTTTACAGGAAGACCAAACAAGTACGAGTGGTGCTCAGGAGAGTGGTACTGATCTTGCTGGGTAGCAACTTGTGACTCATGAGTTTTCTTCTGCACCACCGTCGGTTGCGGGATGGTGAAGACGCGCATAACAGTAGTGGTTGTTTGATTGGTTGTCAATGGCAAACTTTGGGATCGCACAACAGAAGGTCCAGCTGTAGTCGTACAGTTGGGATAATGACTGAACCCGGGTGGATAGGATTGATCAGACAATGAGATCGCATGACAGTAGTCGAGATGGGTGTGAACTCTAGGAAACCATGAGAAGAAAAGGGCGGTCCTTGGCCATTGGCCCATGCTTGACACATTTCAGTCATTTGCTGCTTTAGTACCCTATTTTCCTCAACCACAGTAGACTTTTGCTGAACCCTTTGACCCCGAGTCTCTTGAGCACTAGTAACAACTTCGATGTCAGTTGTTATTGGAATTTTTCCCTTGGATCTTGTGAATTATGGATGTGTTGCCAGCTTACCACAAACCGACCACCTCAAACTTTCTTCACAATTCAAAACAAACAACATGTTATGATGGTCACTCTTCTTCTTCTTTTTTTTCTTTTCTTTATTTTCTCTCTTCTTTTTTTTTTGTTTCTTTTTTTTTCTTTTAAACCATTTGATCGAACCTGATGTGGGTTGCCTACGCATCATGACGCCGCATGAATCAGATCTTCGCGTAGTTCGGGAAGATTAGGAATAAAGTAAATAAATTAACTTTTTTTTTTGAATTTTGGACTTTTTTCGAAAGAAAGACTTAAAAAGAAGAAACAAAATATTTTTGGATTTCGATTTTTTATTTTTTTTTAAATTTTGAAAAGAATGACTTCTAAAGAAGAAAGAAAATATTTTTTTTTTGAATTTTGACTTTTTTTTCCCTTTATTTGGAATTTCGAAATAAAAAACTTCTAAAGAAGAAAAGGAAATATTTTTGGATTTTTTGGAGTTTTATTTGGAATTTATGAAAGAAATGCTTCTAAAGAAAAAGAAAATATTTTTGAATCTTGAATTTTCTTTTCAATTTTTAAAAGAAGAATGAAAATATTTTTGGATTTTGAGAAGAAATTAAAAGATAATATTTTTGTATTGTTTTAAAATTGGGGTCTAAAAGCAAGTAATGGAAAATATTTTTGGATTTTTTTTAAAAAAATTTGTGGGCCGGAACCGATGAGGTTTGCCTACGTATCTCACATCCGGTGAGAATCAGACCCATGTAGTTCGGTCAGTTTTGAGGGAACAGGGGAAACATGACTTTTGAAAACAATCACTTATTTACTTTTTTTTTTGAAACTTTCGGCAAAGTTTCGAATTACCTACCTCTCACTCTTGATTTTTTTCAATTCTTTTTTGTTTTCTTTCCCTATTCTAACAGCCAGTCAACATGCAAGCTGAAACAAACAGATACGCATGTAGCACGTAAGATGCATCAGGATGGTCTTTTAATTTGGGTACACCTGTCCTAGACGGACCCAACCCCTATGTTGAGTCCCCAAGGTCAAATGCACGTGATGCAAACAAACGTTCCTACTAGGGATCTGGCATGAGGCTATGTTATTCTAGGTTTAACCTGGGGTTTTGTTCTGGACCTGGCTTACCCGAGCGGACAGCTCGAGCCGAGGTGGGGGCAACGTACCGGGAGCACGAAAGTCTACCCGGCCTTGTTGCTGACCCAAGCCTCGTTCTATTTGGTATGACTTCTAACAAAAAAGTGGGGGACACGTACATGTGCACCATATTTTTAGAAGACCGAGAAGGGTGGCTTAAGAAGACATTTAAATACAGTTCAAATAATATCAAAGTGGTAAATACATGGCAATTAGCATATTAGGCCCACAAAATACAGTAATATCAACAAACAATAAAGCCAAGCATAGATCATATTAACAAGCTCGAATTCTGAACCCTGAACCAGAGATTCTTGGTTCTTGTCCCTAGTGGAGTCGCCAGAGCTGTCACACCTCCCTTTTTATCCGAAAGGGTATATAAGGGAGTTTTTTCAATTAAAGTGACTGTTGATACCCATTTTTTCCCTATATATTTTTAATATGCATAAATAATTTTAAAATAGCATATATATGCATATATAAGCATGCACAAGGTCTTTATAGTTTTTCTATAATTTTGAAGGTTTTAAATTGATTTATTTCTTCCTTTTTATTTATAAAATTTCCAATAATTATCCTTAAAATTATTGTTGTGATAATTTAACCATCTAAAACCTATATTTACGCCAAAATATTGCTTAGATAATTTTTGTGCATTTTTTTTATAATTGCACTTATATTTTAAAGCCAATTTGCATATAATTGCAATATTTGCCCTGTTAATGTACAATTACATTTTATATGCATAAAATGATCTTCTATATTTTTTAAATGTTAAATATATATTTTAAACATTTTTAGTACACGAAATTATTTTTTTAGAAATCATTTATCATTTATTATAAATTGTATAGGGTTAAATTGGCTATTTAAAACTTAGCCAAATTATATTTCAATTGTAGCCTCAATTAAACCCAATACCCCAGTCGGATTAAAATACCCGACCCAGGCCCTAATTACACCTACCCGACCCAAGGCCCCATCAGATCCTGGTCGTTGATCTAAAAGATCAACGGCCCTCGTTGGTTCTTTCCTTTTATAATTCTAAACAACCCCTAACCCTAATCATTTTCCATATACCGCCGCCCTAAAATTCCCTCTACTCTCAGTACACTCTCAACCCAACCCTAGCCCTTCAACCGCCGACCTCCCGTCTCTGGTCATCTCCGGTGACCTCTCATCGTCTCCTAAGCCTCCAATGGCCTCTATCATGCCATGCTTGCCTTCTCTAAGGTCTTCAAGGGCCTAGGGCCATGCCGACTTGCATCTAGGGTTCATCACCTGTCTGTTCTTGGCTACTCCAGTGTGATTTCAAGCAAAATCATGCTATATTTGTTACGATCCTTGGGATTCTAGATAGGTTCCTTTATCTCTATACGGGTTTCTTTTGAAACCCTAGTTTCTTTTCTATACTTCCTAGATTTGTACAGATTTAGGACGATTTGAGTTTGTTTCTTTAATGTTTTACACTGTCCTTGAGATTCTTTACAAGAATCGTTGATTTTAAGTGTTTTTCACCTTCTTCTAAAAATAGGGTTTCGGAACTTCTTGTTAAAACCTTGTTTAATTGCTTCTTTGTGTTTGAACTTCTATTTCTTGCATTTTTGACTGATTCTATGATTTTACTACATCTTCAACTCGTCTATGTTGAAAGCCCTATTTTTTCTAAGATTTTTCGTTTGGTTCTGTGTATCAGCATGATTGGCCGATTCTCATTTGAGTTTCTGTGACTATCTTGACTCGAATATGTTTCCACTGGGTTTCTTAGCCTAACTTACATCAACTCTATATGCTTGTGTTCGTCTTGACTGTTCAGGACTTGCCTCTTTCTATCAGTGCTGTTTAATCTTTATGTTTGCTAATGTTATGTGGCGATCACTGGTTGTTCTTGTCTTACTCTATTTATATGCTAAAACATTGACTCATGATTCTCTCTTTGATTGATTCTGAGTTCCCTGTTTCTTGGCTTTATTTGAAAACATTCCTTTAAACCTACGATTCTCCCTGTTTAAACTTGGCTTATTTGTTTATTCATGGAAACCTATGTTATTCTCCTTAATTCAGCATTATTTTGAGTCCTTGATTCACTGATTTGCTATATGCTGATTCTCGGTTATTTCCATATTCTGCAACCTTATTTAGTTTTCTTACCTTATTTGGGTTAACCGTGTTATTTGCTGATTCTTCACTAACCGTTTCCTTAATTAAATCCTTGTGCATTTACCCCTAGTTGTCTATTTTTATACTTAATGCCTTACTTGATTTCTTTCCTTAAACAATTTTCTGCCCATTACCGTTGGTTAATTGCCCCTAATTAAGGGAGTACTTGCATTAATTTGATTCTAATTGGTACATGGTTCCATAATTATGGCTGAACTTTGATTCACGCCTTGTTTTGTGCATGTTTTCAAACTATAAATACCCTGCTCTTTCACCAACACAAGACTGAACACATTGGTTCAAAAAACTCTCTCTTGCACAAAAAACTCTTCTGCTCTCTTTCTCTGGTTACTTGCTATTGTTCTATGTCAGCCGGCTGCAAGCCAAGGCTAATTACTCTACTCTCTTGTTCCTCACTTTGTGGTTACTACCTTCTATACTGGTATGTCCTGACTTCAATTCAAGGTTTCAAAACAACATGTTTCTTTTATTACTGCAATTCATCCTGTTCTAGTCTGTTTTCACTTATGGTTTTGTTGTTCAATTTGCAACTAATATGCTTACTTCATCGCTTTATCAGCATGTTTCTGAATGTGTCCCCTCCCTTAGACTCAGCATGTTCATGAAGTGTTGTCCCCTTTGTGGTTGCTGAATCTGCCTTGGTTCTATGTTCCTTGATTATGTATGAACCTGTTTTGGGTACTGTGTTTGGACTGTTGCTTGTTACTCTACTCTCTTTTCAAAACTGTCTCTATTGTTTTTACAACGCTATTTCAACTAAGTCTTTTTTACACTACTTTCCTGCTAAAATCTTTTCAAAACTATGTCAAGCACTCTCACTCTACTCTTAAGTCCTTAAGTTCTGCCCCTCCAATGTGTGACTGCTTAGGGATCCCTATGAGATCTCTCTGAACTCTGATGCATTGGAGCTGGCTCTTCCACACTGCACCTACTCAGTTATGGTTGTGAAATCTGGGTGTGAGCACTGCCCGGGATCCCTTGAGGTCCTTAGGGAACTCTGACACACCCGGATATGAGAAAGGCTATGAAACAATCTTGGCATTTGAGGTTCTGGAAATCTGGGCCTGTTTTCAGGCTCCCTATAGTGTAGCATCTTATTTTTCTTTATCTATGTAATTCATTTCAATGTTGGTTTGTAATATTCTTTGTAAACGAATATCGGGGTTGGCTACTGAAAAGGGGAGGGTAGTTATATATGTTATCAATATCAATGGGTAGAAACCATGTCTTAGGTTTACATGTCCTATATGCGCATTAGAATCCATGTCTAGGACCAACACATTCAAAGCATGTCATGCATTAGATATCATGTTTTAGGTTTACTGCTTCAGCATCTTACTTGACCTTATTTATCACTTAGAAAACCTGCTTCTAGGCTAAATAACAACATTAACACAAAACTGTTACTCCTACGCATCTGGGAATCATGCTTAAGAATGTGGTAACTCTCTGTGCATTCAGAAATCATGCTCTAGGAATTTTGCATATCCTGAAATCATTCTGCATTTATATGTACATGTTAGATACCCTGTTTTAGGATCTCGTCCATACTCGCTCAGTCACACCTAGTTAAACTACTGATGCATGAAAAAGGACATAAAACAGTCTCACGTTTTATTATCCTATTTAAGTAAAATTGATCATAATCCCTGTATATCTTCGCAACGCTTAGAACAACATGCTTTAGGTAAAACAAATTTTAAAGTGTCTTAATAATCCTGGTAACTGTTGTACGCTATTCCACGCCTAGGCAAGCCTTAGGTAATCAACTCTTATAAAACTGGGAACTACCTCTTTGAGTTTACTGCTTAATGGTTAACAAGCTTAAAATCAGTAGGCAAACTGATTAGGACCCCTGCTTCTAAGCTCGTAAAATAAATCTGCATGCCTCTTGTGTTCTAATACTCACCTAGACATCATGTCTTAGGATCCCGTTCAATAATACTGCCCTAGTTTGTGTTTGGGTCGTGCTGTTTACATGCATTATCTGCGGAGGTAAACCTGAGCCTCTTATTTGTTCCTTCCTGCTTTTATTTGCTAAAGTCCTATGTTCTTGCTTTTCGCCTTAGTATTTTCCCCTTTAAACCTTAGGGGGTCTGTCTAGAATTACCTATAGGTATAGGTCCTAATTTCCTCCAGGACCAATAAGAAGGGACGGGTAACAGCACGCATAGAGATCGCTAAACAACACTCGCTTAAATAACCGCTAAGGGGTGGGAATGGGTAGATATGGATATGATGACCACGCATTAATGTCACGTGTAGCCCCTCATTGAGGAGTGTTTACCGGGCATTGCATGGGGTGGTCCTGTTGGCTAACCAACCTAGGACCCCTCCTTCCCAAATTCTCTTTGTTTAAAGCTTTACTCTTTTATATGTACACAACTTGTTCAAAGCCTTTGTCTTATTACTTGAGTCATACAATGTCCAGCATGCTTTATTTCCAATCATGTGTTTCAACTATTTATTTGTTAAGGACTAATTCATAAGTGCAAGTTCGGCCGGGACCCACCGTTGTGGATCGAAAGGGGTGCCTAACACCTTCCCCTCAAGGTCATTTTAAGCCCTTACCCTAAATCTCTGGTAATGCAAACTATTCCAAGAGTTAATTGCTCTAGGTGCCCTAACGCACCATAATCCGTTAGGTGGCAACTCTTCAAATACCCAATTCCCAAAAGGAAATGAGTCGATTCCCCCATGAAATGTCGAAACCCGAATGTTCTCCGCGAGGAGGAAAAAAGGGGGCGCGACAGCATGGCGACTCTGCTGGGGATATTATTTAGGCTCTTACCATAACGAACTTATTTTTTATGAATTATTCCAAGCATGCTTTATCCCATACCCCTTTCCCTTTATTTGAATTTAACTGTCTGTTTTCTTTTAAGCATTTATTATTCTTTATCCCTGAAACTGACGTATCTCTTTGTTTTCTTTTCCTGCAACTGCCTTTCAATTATTTAAATACTGTATTTATTCCTACATCCAAATACTTGACTACATGTTATTAATTGCTGCATAAATCATGCTCCACATCATATGCCACTCGTGCGTATCAAATCCTATAGCAACGCTTGATGAGTGACTGCGCTCTTCCTATTTATTACCCTTAAATTCAAAAAGGCTTATTTGCGGTAAAACTAGTCGATCAGCGGTGCAGTCGATAGTTCCGTGCCTTTCCCCCTCAAGTTGTCCGCTTGAGGGTACCAGTCTAAAACCCTATAGTAACCTTACTCTAGTCAAAATTGTGCATGCATCATGGTCAAACCTAGTAGGATCAATTATGTTGTCCACATAATGATCCTTTAAGATGAGCCTTATCCAAAGTCCACCGGGATTTCCATAATCCCAATAGACACAACCACGTTCTGTGCATTAATTTGGAGAACTAAATGCCAATATGTTAATCATGATTGTATAAATAGTCGAGTCTGGTGGGGGATAAGGGACTAACCCTTTTGTTTTGCAGAAAATGAGGCACGAGGTCCCCAGATTCGGTACGGTTAGCAACATCCCGCCATTATTGTTAGATTGGTGGGAGGACCTTTCCTCGAGTGGCAAAAAACATGTAAGAAAGTACCTGGGTAACTTGCCTTCCCTGCTAGACATTGAGCCAAACAAGAGGCTGATCGAGGCTGCCACTTTATTTTGGGATAGTGAAAGGGCGGTGTTTCATTTTGGCGGCATAGAAATGACAGCACTCGTAGAGGAAATCGGAGGGATTGCGGGTTTGACTTGGGATAGCCCCGGGCTATTGGTGCCGGAAAACGCACTGGCAAAGGGTTCTTAAAGATGATGGGGTTGAAGAAAAATGCTGACTTGAGATGCCTGAAGGTATTTTACATACCCTTCGAGTATCTGTATGAGAGGTACGGCCATAGCAAGTCCTTCCGTACTTACTATGACGAGATCTCTCTCACTTCTCTAGGCCATATCCACCGCAGAGTGTTCGTGTTCATCGTATGCTTCCTGGGCCTGATAGTGTTCCCAATGAAAAAGGAAAGAATCCACACTAGGTTGGCCATGGTCGCCAAGACTTTGATGGAAGGGATCAATGGGTAGACATACACCATAGTCCCCATGATCATAGCCGACATCTACAGGGCTCTGGAGCGCTGTCAAAGAGGGGTCCAGCATTTCGAGGGTAGTAACCTGTTGCTGCAGTTGTGGTTACTAGAATATCGTCAAAAGGGCCAGTATCGCCAAGAATTTCCGTGAAGGGCTTGGAATGACCATATCGCCTTCCATCATCCTAAGCGGATGACCTACATTCCGGACAGGTTTGCTCAGCCGGAAAGTGCCAAAGAGTGGGTGGAATTTTTTGACAATCTGACTGAGGAGCAGGTGCAATGGATGGTTGAATGGTTCCCGACAGACGAGTTCATCATCAGGTCCAGAGACGCCCCACACTTGCTGCTGATTGGGTTGAGAGGGATATACCCTTATGTCCCTATCCGAGTTATGCGGCAAGCGGGCAGGAAACAGGTCCTACCAAGGGTTGCCAAGATGAGTCATTTCAGAGCAGACTTTCAAGACGACGACATCCCTTACAAGTGCCAAGCCCAGCATATGTGGCACTGCAAAATCATTGTGCAAAAGAACACCATTGAACCCGACAGGTATCATGCAGCGTGCGAACCTCTCTACCTAGCTTGGTTAGAAGACAATCTAAAAGGAATGGTGATGCCAGGAGCCGGTCGAGGGAACATAATCATAGACGAAGAAGCTGAAGCTCAAGTCAAGTACAATAGGCTACGCAAGAGGGTCCACGACTCTGAGAATGAGCACCAGGAAATACATGAAAGGAATGTGAGATTGATTGAGGAATGGAAAGAAATGGCGGTCACCTCCAACAGGAAGTTGGAATATCTGGAGCGAGGAATAGTGGAGCTAGAAGGTAAAGTCATAAAAAGGATCGAAGATTGCCAGAACGCTGAAGTAGGACATCTGGCTAGAGCCTACCTGCTGCTGGGACTACGTGAGCTGGGGAACCTGTACCATGGAGTCAGGAAGATCGAATCTGGGGAAGGTCCTTCTGTGACCAAATAGGCTAGATTTACTTGCTTTCCTAAAATGTAATAAGGCCAAGTGCCAGTAGTAACTTATCTTTTTCTATTATCTTAGTATTGTTTTTGGATTCGTCTATTTTTATGTTATGAATTGAGACATTTGTTGGCATTTAAGTTCTCCAAATCTATTTGTCGCTAGGCCTACCTCGGGCACAACGAGGCTCCCAAATTAGGACGCGAATTTACATTCCCGCAATACGTGTTTAAATACTGCAACATTTCAAAATCCCCACTGACTTGTTACCTTTTTTGTTTTTCTTTATTTTTGATTATTACCATCCCCTTAGGTTGGTTCACTCAACTGTCATCATCAGCGTATCATACCAGATCTAGAGGCCCTCCACCTCCTCCTCCTCCAACAATACAAAAGGCAAAGGAAAAACAAAAATGGATGACTTAAGTGGTATTTGAAAGGAGAATGTTGAGAACGCAGAAACTTTGGACGGTCAGGGTACGCCGGCACCAAATGATCTAGTTCTGAGATTGGAACAAAAGATACTGGAGCTACAAGGAGAGCTAGAGTAGGTTCGTAACTTGGCGAATTTATCACTCACCCTGAATGTCTCCGACATCAATCAGCAAAACACAAAGAACCCGACACCTCTCCAAAACACACCAACCCAACATCCGTAAAACCCTCCTACACCACAGCAATACACAACCCCACCTCAAAATCTCAATCCCTTACCAATACCAACCCCACTACAACACCCACATCAGTCAATCCAGTACCCACCAACCGCCACTTACCACACTCCCCAAAACACACCACAACCCTTCCCCGATCCTCAAAACTCAACCAACGACCATCACTACACCCAAGTCCCTAGCACTCATCAGAACAACCCCATATGTGTGGGGACCATACCTCACTCTACTCAACCCACTTCCTATCCACCAGAATCCTCAGAGAAAGACCAACTCATTAAAAACATGTCTGAAGAACTCAAGAAATTGACAAGCTGGGTTCAGGGTGTCGAAGGCGGCAAAGGAATAGAAGGGTTGAACTATGAAGACCTATGCATAAAGCCAGATGTAGAACTGCCGGAGGGGTACAAACCTCCCAAATTCGAGATGTTTGATGGCACAAGCGATCCTAAAGTCCATCTAAGGACCTATTGCGACAAGCTTGTCCGAGTCGGAAAGGACGAAAAGATCCGAATGAAACTCTTCATGAGGAGTCTTACCGGTGATGCTTTGTCCTAGTACATTAGCCAGGATCCCAAGAAATGGACCAACTGGGTAGGTATGGCATCAGATTTCATGGACCGATTCAGGTTCAACATAGAGAATGCACCCGATATCTTCTACATCTAGAATCTCAAGAAGAAACCCACTGAGACTTTCCGTGAGTATGCTACCCGCTGGAGGTCGGAAGCGGCCAAAGTCAGGCCATCTTTGGACGAAGAGCAGATGAACAAGTTCTTCGTCAGAGCACATGATCCGCAATATTATGAAAGGTTGATCGTCATTGAAAATCACAAATTCTCTGATATCATCAAACTTGGGGAGAGAAATGAAGAAGGAATCAGGAGCGGGATGGTAACGAATTTTGAGGCGTTACATACCACAAATAAGGAATTGCAATCAGGTGGCATATCAAAGAATAAAGACATTGGAGCAGTAATGGTGGCTCAGGGCCCGAAATCTCCACTTACATATCGAACCCCTCCAACTACATATCAAACACCTCCATCCACATACCAAGCACCACCACCCACATATCAGCCATCATCTCCCAGATATTCCCAATCAGCTACCATCTATCATACATATAACTCCCAAACATCCCATTTCCAGTCACCTCCAACCACCAGAATTATCCAAGACCAAGACCCAATTTTTATCGCAAGCCACCCAAACAGTACACTGCCATTGCTGAGCCCACCGACCAGTTGTGTGAGAGGTTGAAAGCCACGATCTATGTCACTCCTATCCCCGCTATGGCATTAGAGAATCCATCCCTGTGGGTCAATCCTAACAAAACTTGTGCGTACTATTCCGGTATGAAGGGGCATACCACCGACGAATGTCAAGCATTGAAAGGCAAGATCCAGACACTGATTGACAACAAAGTTATACAGGCAAAAGAAGTCGCACCCAATGTTCGCAAAAACCGTCTCCCTGATCACAGAGATGGTGGAATACATGTGATAGAAACAAAGGAAGAATGGGACCCTGAAGGGTTGATTAGGCTCATTCGGGAAGGTGATGACTTCAAACATTCAGTCACACTTACCCTAATTGTGGTACAGACTCAGTCACCAGTCGAGGTTGAGGTCGCCGCATCAGTTCCATTCAAGGTGAAAGTGGCTCCACCCGCGACCACCCCTGTTCAGTTTGAAGCATAAGTAGTCACACCGTTTACAGTGACTGTAGAAACTACACCTCCTTTCCACTCAAAAGCAATACCTTGGGACTATTTTGCCGAAGCTAGATGCAAAGGAAAGGCAAAGATGGAGGAATCCGATGCTGCACAAGAAATGACTGGGACCGGGAGAATCTATACCCCTGAGCACCTGGGAGGACCAAGTAGAGATGCCACTGCCAAGCAACCCATCATTGAAACAGGGCCAGACGACCTCTAGAGGAAAGTACAAGCAAAGGAGTATTCCGTCATTGATCATCTGAACAAAACCCCAGCTCAGATATCCATCTCGTCACTATTGCAAAATTCAGAGGCACACAAAAATGCTTTGATGAAAGTGCTGAGCGAAGCCTATGTGCCCAATAACATCACCAGCGGAGAGATGTCTAATATGGTAGGACATGTGTTAGAAAGTCACAGAATCACTTTCCACGAGGATGAGTTGCCACCTGAGGGTCTGAATCACAACAGGGCACTGCACATTACGGTGCGATGTTAAGACTACTTCATTGCCAGGGTTTTGGTTGATGGAGGTTCGAGCCTCAATATTTGTCCGTTGGACACTCTTAAAAGATTGGACAAAGGATTTCATGAAATACGGATAGGAAGCATGAATGTGAAAGCTTTCGATGGGTCTCAAAGGGCCACGATTAGGGAAATCAACCTTTGCTTGCAGATGGGGCCAACTTGGTTCGACGTCGAGTTTCAGGTGCTCGACATACCAGCCTCATATAATCTTCTATTGGGCCGACCATGGATCCATTCCGCTGGAGCCGTACCTTCCACACTACATAAAGCCGTGAAATTCGAATGGAATCGTCAGGAAGTGATCATTCACGAAGATGGGAGTAATCCCATTTACACTAGTCAAACCATCCCGGTCATTGGAAATAGGAGAAGGCTAGAATGGGAAACCTATCATCACATTGAACGCGTCAACACCATCGAGAAGGACAAATGGTGGAGCAGTAAGATAGAAAGCATACTAGCATGGTCTGGGTATGAACCCGGCAAAGGGCTTGGGAAGAATATCCAAGGCATCACTAAGCCGATACAGTTGAAGGGTCATGGTACTACCTTCGGGCTCGGATATCAATACACATGGGAAGAGTATAATGATTGGTCGCGTCCATGGTGTGGACCATACTACCCTCTTGAGCAACCAGTGCCACATCTTTTCGCCAAGGTGATACCATATGGGGGACTGCAGAAGAGTAAGCACTAGCGGGGTTGAAGAATTTATTTTTACAGGATAAAGACATGGACTGCAGTGCGATAATTGAGGAGGAGGAGGAATAAGGCCTCACTATTCAGGCTGTGGAAAAAGGAGCTGTTCTCAGAAACTAGACCGCCACACCATCCCGGGCCCGCCGAGTCCCTGTGTAGCTTGGCCGATTTTATTTCTATAGCCATTCTAGGCATTTAAATTTTTTAGTAACTTTGTTTTAAAGACTTGTTTTGTTTCAAAATAAACGCTCGATTCACCGAGCCGTGTTTGTCTGAATGTTGTTTAATTCTAATCAAATGCATTTGCTCTTTATTATTCATTACTATTTTCTACACTTTTCTTCCTACAACGCTATTATTACTTTTCCTGATGAACCGGTGACCCTGACATGTAATGAGGCAACGCAACATGAGGATTGTTATTCGGATGAAGAGGACGAGATATCCGAGGAAGTTGTCAGGGAGGTGGAAAACTTTGAGAATAAGCCTAAGTCCAACCTGGACGAAACCGAAGCAGTAAATTTGGGGAACACCGAGACCGTCAAAGAGACTCGCATCAGCATCACTTATCACCAACAGAGAAGGAAGAATACATCTGTTTCCTAAAAGAATATGAGGACATCTTCGCATGGTCATACAATGACATGACAGGCTTGAGCACGTCCATAGTGGCTAACAAGTTACCTACCAATCCAATGTGCCCTCCGGTAAAGCAGAAACTTAGAATGTTCAAACCAGATATGAGCCTGAAAATCAAGGAAGAAGTTACCAAGCAGATCAAAGCCAAAGTTCTCAGGGTGGTTGAGTACCCAACCTGGTTAGCCAACATTGTGCCAGTTCCGAAGAAGGATGGGAAAGTCAGAGTGTGTGTCGACTATCGGGATCTAAACAAAGCAAGTCCCAAGGACGATTTTCCACTGCCAAACATACACATCCTGATCGATAATTGCGCCAAGCATGAACTCCAATCTTTTGTAGATTGCTTCGCGGGTTATCACCAGATTTGGATGGATGAAGATGACGCGGAGAAAACATCCTTTATTACACCATGGGGGGTATACTGTTACAAGATGATGCCATTTGGTCTAAAGAATGCTGGGCTACCTACATGAGAGCCATGACAACCATCTTCCATGATATGATACACAAGTAGATAGAGGTATACGTGGACGATGTCATCGTCAAATCCAAGAGGGCCGCAGATGATGATAGGCTATAATTACGTATTTTAGTCGATTATTACACTCAAATTTACTGCACTTTGATTGAGTTTGAGCTTTAATCGCTAGTGTCTTGCACTAACTGTGTGTTTTATGCCTTGTAGGAGTGATTCCGAGCTATATAGATGTTATGGAATGAATTCAAGTGATTTGGAGCTCTGAAGTATGAGTAAAAGCTCAAGAAATTAAGCTGGAATCGTGTTTGAGGGTTAACGGATGATAGTTAGAGCGAACAAAGAATCGAGAAGGCATATTGTGCACTGTCTAGTAAAATGGATATAACTTTTTTCTCAGAACTCTGTTTGGTCTCCACAATATATAGTTCGAAAGCTAACTGAAAGGACTACAATTTTCATGTTTTATATTTTCCCAAATTCCAAACGGAACAGGGCGAAACGCGCAAGATTTGAGCCAAAACGAACGAAACTGGGAAAAAGGGCCAGTTGGGCGCCACAGGAAGCGCCTGGCGCCACCTGTGGTGCCGAAAATAGTGTGCACAAATAATGGGGCGCCGTGGAGGGCGCCTGACACCGGGCTAGGCGTCGGTGACGTGAAATGTGTCCTATTTCGCCAGGGACAAGGTTATTTCTGCCCTAGACCTACCCAACATGTATAAAAGCAAGACTAAACATATTTTTTGGGGGGTGGACGCCACTTTGGTGATATCTAACATACTTTGAAGGAGAATTCATGCGGAGGAACACACACCACGCTTGGAGGAGGCTTTCAACTAGTTTTTCTTCTCTTCTATTCCTTTAATCTCATAGTTTATTAGTTCTAGAGTTTTAGGTGCTACATGAACATTGTAGTTTGAAGCTTCAATTGTTCTTATTATTTTATCATATTGGTTTATTTATTCAATCTTGCGCTTAATTATTTGATTGTTTGATCACCAATTGAATACTATCTACAAATCTAGGATTGAACTCGAGAGAGGGAATTCTAGATTGCATATAAGATTGAGTAGAGCAAGATCTTAACTCTTAGGGGGAGCGGATTTGCGGTTAGGATAGGAATATACTTAATCGCCTTGCTTGGTTATTATACGGTAATTATAAATGCGTTCTTGTTAATCCTAATTCCATAGGAATATAGATGTTAGGTTAGCTAGAATAGGCTAGTTGTACTTCGGGAGAAGGCTACGAGCAATATTAACCCCGTCAACCAATAAACTAGATAAATTAATTAGACAATTTAGGTAGAAAACTCAACGGGATTGTTAGCCAACCCATAGCTCTAGAATATTCACTTAAATTGATTCGTCTCTATAATTCACCAACTTGTTTCCTTTGTTTCTCTGTTTATTACTCTAGATTATCTGTAGTTAAATATTCATACTTTGGATTCACTTGAATAGATTAATTGTTTGGTTTAATTTAGTTGATAGTTAATCAACAAGTTCCTGTGGGTACGATATCTGGACTTACAATCCTATATTACTTGTCGACCACGTATATTTGCGTGTGCGTTTGGGAGCAACAAGTTTTTGGCGCCGTTGCCGGGGACTTAGAAATTAACTATTCTACTAGATTGGATTTTTACTTTTTGCCTATTCAAGTTTTTATTTTTTATTTTTATATTAGTTTAATATTTTACTATCTTTGTTGATATGGCATCTTGGAATGAGAATTGGTCGAATATTGGTTATTCTTATTTTGGTGATCCATGTCCATATTGTGGAGGACCACACTTTGGGCAAAATTGTGCATCTCAATCTGATGTGTGGAATTTTTGTAATGTGTGTGGTTGTCAAGGTGGCCATTGGGATGGTTGTCCTAATTCTTATTATCCTTCTCAGAGTTCTTATTATAATGTCTCTAATAATGTTTATGAGTTTGATAGGAGCAAGGAAGTGGAGGATATGGAAGGCATGGCTCGTATTATGGACATGATAAGGCAAGTAGCCAAGCAACAAGATGAAAATCGAAAGGCTATACAAAGAATTAGTGAAGCAATCATGAGAATGATGGCCGAGGCGGAGGAAGTGCCTGAAGAGAGAGAATTCCCACCAGAAGAAAATTTAGAAGAAGCAGATATAGTGAGCCAATCTTGGCTAGAGGAACAATCTCAACTAATAAAATCGCATGAGTTTCTACGTGATGGTCTTTCAAATATGACAGAACAACTAATAGAAGGAAGAACTGAGCTCAGGCAAGAGATAGACCAATTTGGCTTAGATATCCATGACCTGCACGATCAATTGAATAAAAAGGTTGAGGTGTCTGATGCCCTACAACCAATTGTTGTGGATACTGGTCAGCTTATGGAGCGGAAAGAGGAATTCCAACTATTCGACCAAAATATTATTAATGATGCCAAGGTTGACGAAGAGTGCAAAATTGAGGATGTCAAAAATAATGCAATTTTGGAGTTGGAGCGTATTGGACCTCATTCAAAACACTTTTCAACATTGTGTTTGGTTGGTGACATGGAAATTGATCCACTCGAGCATATGGAGAATTCAATAGATGAGGAACAAAGTGTTTATATTCTGAAATTTGCCACACCAAGGAAACAAAACGACATTCCTCACTTAAAGGCCAAGAAGTGCAAGATGCGATATCAATTACTTGGTTCCTTTATTTTCATACCACCACCCCAGGAACGTGACAGAAAAATTGATGCAAAATTAGGGGCGCAATTCATATCCTCAAAGTGGAAGGAAAAGTGGTGAAAGTGATGGCATCGTGCCGCGACGTTAAATCAAGCGCTTGTTGGGAGGCAACCCAATTTTATTTTTTATTTTTTCTTTTGTTTAATTTTTTATTGTGTTATTTTTTTTGTAGTATTATTTTTTGTATTTTGTAGGAGTACGAGCATGGAATCAAAGCTAATAGGCATGTGCAAAAGCGAGCAGGTGGTTGAAACTAAGTTTGAGGTACCCGCATAAGGGATCATACGTGGGAGAAGTCTGAGTATCCCGTGAGCTGCTAATTCTTCGGCCTTTGGCCTACCAGGGAGTTTCTTTTTCCCTCTTGTTATTTTTAGTGTGCATTGAGGAAATTGCACAATTTTAAGTGTGGGGTGAGGAGATTGTCTGAGTGACTTTCTATGCTATTTTAGTTGTGTTAGTTTAATTGAATATTTTTTTTTAGAAAAACGAAAAAAAATTAGACTTTTCCCGACGATGGATCTCCTAGACAGTTTTCTTGAGGGATAAAGAGAAAGGACAAAAAGATTTTCTTTGTAGATAGTGTAGCAATTCCCCCTTGGTTTTTCTTTGTGTCGCGGTTCTTTTCCAAGGGTTTTGTTTGAACCGGGTGTAGATAGTTTTATTTTATTTTTATTTTTTTAGGAAAGAAGCCATGGTGATGTGAATTGAATTGAATCAATATCTTCTAACTTTGTCATGCCTTGAGAATAGTGAGTACTTTAGTTGTGACGCTTAGGCTCAATTTTTGACTCTTGTATAAGTACCTTAAATTGTATGATCTTAACTTTTCTTAACTTCTTTGACTAGAGTGTCTTGATGAGTCCAATCCTGAGTGAGTTATATGCCATGTGTGTGTAAGGTTTTGTGTTATTCTGTGCATTGCATTCGATGTCTAGAACTTGCCCCGTGTGTTTGCAAAGCGAAATAGTAGTTTTGTTCAGTCTTGGAAGTGATATAGGCGTTTCTTTGTTGAGCCATATAAATATTTTACCCGCCTAATTGCTATGTATCATAGTTAACCCCTTTGAGCCTGTAATCCTGTTTCTTTGGCAACCACATTACAAGCCTTACTCATTTGTTTGAATTACCCATCTATTTGAACATTTTCACCTCTCATGAGCACTTGAATTGTTATGAACTTTGTAAAAGTTAAAGTGTGGGGTGGTTGGTTTGGCTTTTGAGTGGAACTAATGAAATAAGGAGAAAGGTNAGGAAACAAAACGACATTCCTCACTTAAAGGTCAAGAAGTGCAAGATGCGATACCTATTACTTGGTTTCTTTATTTTCACACCACCGCCCCAAGAACGTGACACAAAAATTGATGCAAAACTGGGGGCGCAATTCATATCCTCAAAGTGGAAGGAAAAGTGGTGAAAGTGATGGCGTCGTGCCGCGACGTTAAATAAGGCGCTTGTTGGGAGGCAACCCAAATTTTTTTCTTTTCTTTTATTTTATATTTTTTTTTTAATATTTTTTTTAGTATTATTTTTGTATTTTGTAGGAGTACGAGCATGGAATCAAAGCCAAGAGGCATGTGCAAAAGCGAGCAGGTGGTTGAAACTAAGTGTGAGGTACCCGCACAAGGGATCATACCAGGGAGAAGTCTGAGTATCCCGTGAGCTGCTAATTCTTCGGCCTTTGGCCTTCTAGGGAGTTTCTTTTACCCTCTTATTATTTTTAGTGTGCATTGAGGACATTGCGCAATTTTAAGTGTGGGGTGAGGAGATTGTCTGGGTGATTTTCCGTGCTATCTTAGCTTAGTTATAGTACTCGTTCTTAGTGTAGTTGTAGTACTCGTTCTTAGTGTAGTAGTTTTTGTTAAAAACAAAAAAAAAAATTTAGAAAAAGTTCGGACTTTTCCCGACGATGGATCTTTTGGACAATTTTCTTGAGGGATAAAAGTCCGATTAAAAATACCAAAAAGTTTTTTTTTTTAGGATAATTAGGTAGTATCCCTTGGTTTTTCTTTGGGCGCCGGTTCTTTTCCAAGGGTGTAGCTCGAACCGGGTACTTTATTTTTTTAGGAGTAGTTTAGGAAGAAACTGAGTCGCTCCGCGATACTCATTGACATGGTTGATGCTGGCACAATAGGCTATGACATACATTTTCTTTTCCCGTATATTTGGTTTGAATTGTGAAGCCTAAGTAAAGTAAATAGCCTTTTTGTGACGCATTTTCTCAATTGTTTGACTTGTATGCTACATAGTGCAATATTGCTTAAATTTCTTAATTATGTGTGCTTACTTGACTTGAGAGTTGAATAGAACCGTCTTGATTGAGTCATGTGCAACGTGTGTGTGAGGAATTGTGATTTTCTATGCTATCCTGTGTAGTCTAGAACTTGTCCCGTGTGTTAATTGAAGCGAAATTGCAAGTGTGCTAATCTAGGAGATGACGTAGGCATTTTCTTACTTGATCATGGATGTGCTTGTCACATAAAAATAAAATTTTCCGTTGTTAGCCCCTTTGAGCCTATAGACCTTTCTTTGGCACCCACATTACAAGCTATACCCCTATTTTGTTCTTAATTTGATATTGATTGAACCTTTACCTCCTAAGGCACTTAGGCGCTAAAAGAAGTAAGGTTAGAGATTGGGGAGTAGCTTTTGAGTGGAACCATGGAAGGGCCGTTGGTGCACTAAAGTTGAAATTAAAGGTCACTAGCCGATGAACTTTATTGTATGGAGTGTGTGAAAAAGAAAAAAAAAGAGAGAGAAAAATTTAAAGAAAAAAAAATGATTGTGAAAGTATGCAGAAACATAAAAGACCTCCAACTCTTATTGATTTGCGCTAGTGAAAAGTAGAGAAGTGCTTAATTGAAAAGAGGGCTATGTTGTATATGGCAAGTGATTTGGTGAGAAGAATATGAGCTTGAATTGTCAATGTAGTGTATTAAAGTGGTTAGGAGGGTTAGCCACTATTCCAAAATATATCCTACCCGTCCCTTAGCCTACATTACAACCTTAAAAGTCCTAATTGATCCTAGATTTGGCTAGCTTAAATTAGTAGAGATATACACTACGGGCAAGCTTATGGTACGACCACGGGATGCATATGAATTCTTTGTGAGAGTGAGTGAATTTGGTTCAATTGTGTGATGTTCTTAATCTATATTCAAAAGTATATTTGAATCTATGGACTATCTATAGTCACTCTTTTGTTTGTTGGTGAGGGAACATGATCTCATGAATGCTTGGTAATGTTGTAAACTTTCTTGTTAGGTAAGTGCATGAATTGAGGCTGCTTAGTTGTTACAAGTCGGCTTTTGAGGTTGGGTGGTGACAAATAGGTTGTTGGAATTAATTGAAGTGAAATATTATACTTGGGCATGCTTAGACGGGAATAATGTGAACTTTTATGTGGTCATGCTTGTGTGCTGGTATTGATCATAGTCTAGGGTATAGTTTGTGGGTAAAAGATAAAGTACTCCTCTATAATTGATACTTGTACGTAGTTGGGGGGTTTATTAGATAGTCCCATTGCTCGAGGACGAGCAACTTTTAAGTGTGGGGTGTTGATGATAGGCTATAATTATTATTTTAGTCGATTATTACACTCAAATTTACTGCACTTTGATTGAGCTTGAGCTTTAATCGCTAGTGTCTTGCACTAACTGTGTGTTTTATGCCTTGTAGGAGTGATTCCGAGCTATATAGATGCTATGGAATGAATTCAAGTGATCTGGAGCTCTGAAGTCTGAGTAAAAGCTCAAGAAATTAAGCCGGAATCGTGGTTGGGGGTCAATGGATGATAGTTAGAGCGAACGAAGAATCGAGTAGGTATATTGCGCACTGTCTAGTAAAATGAATATAACGTTTTGCTCAGAACTCCGTTTGGTCTCCATAATATATGGTTGGAAAGCTAACTCAAAGGGCTACAACTTTCATGTTTTACGTTTTTCCAAATTCCAAACGGAACCGATTGAAACGCGCAAGATTTGAGCCAAAACGAACGAAACTGGGAAAAAGGGCCAGTTGGGCGCCACAGGCAGCGCCTGGCGCCACCTGTGGCACCGAAAACAGTGTGCACAAATAATGGGGCGCCGTGGAGGGCACCTAGCACCGGGCTGGGCGCCGGTGACGTGAAATGTGTCCTATTTCGCCCGGGACAAGGTTATTT
This sequence comes from Nicotiana attenuata, assembly GCF_001879085.1. Lineage (NCBI taxonomy): Eukaryota > Viridiplantae > Streptophyta > Magnoliopsida > Solanales > Solanaceae > Nicotiana > Nicotiana attenuata. The sequence continues at coordinate 18,822,739 of NC_031991.1, read as the reverse complement.
CGGCCCTAGACCTACCCAACACGAATAAAAGCAAGACTAAACATATTTTTTGGGGGGTGGACGCCACTTTGGTGATATCTAACATACTTTGAAGGAGAATTCACACGGAGGAACACACACCATGCTTGGAGGAGGCTTTCAACTAGTTTTTCTTCTCTTCTATTCCTTTAATCTTATAGTTTATTACTTCTAGAGTTTTGGGTGCTAGATGAACGTTGTAGTTTGAAGCTTGAATTGTTCTTATTATTTTATCATATTTGTTTATTTATTCAATCTTGCGCTTAATTATTTGATTGTTTGATCACCAATGGAATACTATCTACGAATCTAGGATTGAACTCGGGAGAGGGAATTTTAGATTGCATATAAGATTGAGTAGAGCAAGATCTTAACTCTTAGGGGGAGCGGATTTGCGATTGGGATAGGAATATACCTAATCGCCTCGCTTGGTTATTATACGGGAATTATAAATGCATTCTTGTTAATCCTAATTCCATAGGAATATAGGCGTTAGGTTAGCTTGAATAGGCGAGTTGTACTTCGGGAGAAGGCTACGAGCAATATTAACCCCGTCAATCAATAAACTATATAAATTAATTAGACAATTTAGGTAGAAAACTCAACAGGATTGTTAGCCAACCCATAGCTCTAGAATATTCACTCACATTGAATTCGTCTCTATAATTCACCAACTTGTTTCCTTTGTTTCTCAGTTTATTACTCTAGATTATCTTTAGTTAAATATTCATACTTTGGATTCACTTGAATAGGTTAATTGTCTGGTTTAATTTAGTTGATAGTTAATCACAAGTCCTTGTGGGTACGATATTTGGACTTACAATCCTATATTACTTGTCGACCATGTATACTTGCGTGTGCGTTTGGGAGCAACAGCAGACCACATAGCAGCCTTGAGAAAATTCTTCGACAGACTCAGGAGGTACAACTTGAAACTAGACCCCGCCAACTGTGCATTCGGGGTTCTCGCATGAAAGTTATTGGGGTTCATTGTCAGCCGTCGAGGTATCGAGCTAGATCCATCTAAAGTCAAGGCTATTCAGGAGTTACCGCCGCCTAGGAGCAAAAAGGACGTGATGAGTTTCCTAGGACGTCTCAATTATATCAGTCGCTTCATAGCACAGTCCATAGTCATATGTGAACCCATCTTCAAGATGCTGAGGAAAGATGCCGAGACAAGCTGGACCGAGGATTGTCAGAAGGCTTTTGAAATAATCATGGAGTACCTGTCCACACCGCTAGTCCTGGTCCCGCCAGAGCCAGGACGACCTTTGCTGCTCTATTTATCCATATTGGATGGAGCCTTCGGGTGCGTTCTGGGACAACATGATGAGACAGGGAGAAAGGAGCAAGCCATATACTACCTGAGTAAGAAGTTCACACCTTACAAAGCACGGTACACTCTGTTGGAACGCACTTGCTGTGCTTTGACCTGGACAGCTCAGAAATTGAGGCATTATTTCTATGCCTACACTACATACCTCATATCCAAGGTGGACCCTTTGAAGTATATAATTCAGAAACCTATGCCGATCGGAAAATTGGCCAAATGGCAGATACTATTAAGTGAGTTCGATATCGTCTACGTAACTCAAAGGGCGATCAAAGAACAAGCATTGGTAGATCACCTTGCTGAAAATCCGGTGGGAGGAGCATACGAACCCTTGAAAACATATTTTCCTGATGAAGAAATATCATTCGTAGGAGAAGACATTACCGAAGCATACGACGGTTGGAGGATGTTCTTTGATGGAGCTGCAAATTTCAAAGGAGTGGGCATTGGAGCAGTTTTGGTATCAGAAACGGGTCAACATTATTCGGTATCAGCTAAAATTAGATTTCCCTGCACTAACAACATGGCGGAGTATGAAGCTTGCATACTGGGGCTCAACATGGCAGTCGACATGAACATTCAGGAGTTGCTGATAATCGGCGATTCAGATTTGCTTGTGCACCAGGTACAAGGAGAGTGGGCCACCAAGAATTCCAAGATATTGCCATATCTGCACAATTGCAGGAATTGAAAAAGAGGTTCACGAAGATAGAATTCCGACATGTGCCCAGAATTTAGAACGCGTTTGTCGACGCATTGGCCACCTTGTCATCTATGATACAACATCCTGATAAGAATTATATTGATCCCATTCCTGTAGGGATCCATAATCAACCGGCATATTGCGCTCATGTTGAAGAAGAAACAGATGGAAAGCCTTGGTTCCATGACATCAAGGAATATTTGTCAAAGGGAGAATATCCAGAGCATGCAAATCACACCCAGAAGCACACACTTCGAAGATTATCCAATCACTTCTTCCACAGTGGAGGAAATCTGTATAGGAGAACTCCCGATTTAGGATTGCTAAGATGTGTCGATGCAAAAGAAGCTTCTAAGCTACTTGAGGAGATATATGATGGGACCTGTGGCCCGCACATGAATGGTTTCGTCTTGGCTAAGAAGATACTCAGGGCCGGCTGTCATGAACCTAAACCCAACCCGGTCGTGATGGCGCCTCTCGTGAACACAAGGCCAGCCGACACACTTCCAATTCATTTTAAACAATTAATAGTAATAAACACTAAGTCATTAATCAGAAATAAAATCCCAAAATAAGCATTTAACAGTATAATTCGCGGAATATAAAAACCAACACAGCCCGACATCGGGGTGTCACCAGTCATGAGCATCTAAAATAGAAATAGAAGTCTGAAGTCTACTCCACTACTACAAACTGAATCAAAGAAACTAAGATAGAGGGAGAATGCACTGGGCTACGAATCGCCAAGCAACTACCTCGTAATTCTCCGAAGACCTGCTCGAACTATCGACCCTTAGGAGCAGGACCTTAGCGCCCGAATCTGCACATAGGGGTGCAGAGAGTAAAGTGAGTACTCCAACTCAGTGAGTAATAAAAATAAATAAAGACTGCGTAATATAAAACCACGTAAGGCACAACATTAAACTAAAAGAGGCATGGCAATATCAGTAAATATAATGAAGCAATGAAATCTCATAAACATCCTTTAAACAGTTAAACAATATACAGGAAAAACAACTAAAAGTAACACATAATAACTGCCCCTCGGGCACAGTAACAATAGAATCAGCCCCTCGGGCAATATCACAGAACAATACCAGCCCTCTCGTATATCTCATATCACAATGGGTACCCGCTATCACTAGGGGTGTACAGACTCTGGGAGGGGCCCCTTACTGCCCAAGCACAATATCAAGCAATATCGTGGCATCATAAACAGGCTCTCGGCCTCATATCAATCACAAGCCTCCTCGTGGCGTACAATCTAAGGCCCTCGGCCTCATTATCATAATCAATGTATCATTGTTGCGACGTGCAGCCCGACCCAAAAGTATCCTCACAATACAGGCCCTCGGCCTTACTCAGTCAGAATCTCATAAGCCCCTCGGGCATCAGTAAAATATGAAGCTTAGCTCAAATATCTTTGAAAATATTATTTAATGTGTTAAAAACAGAATAATATAGCTGAGTTTTGAAAGTAGTGAAAATATAGCATGACTGAGTACCAGTATGAAATCAATAAGTGAGGAAAACTATCATTTAAAATCCCCTGAGGGTTCAAACAGTCGGCACGAAGCCCAAATATGGCATTTAGCCCAAAATATAATGATACCAAACAATTAGCTACTGAATACACAGTAAAATTGTCATACGGGATGGACTAAGTCACAATCCCCAATGGTGCACGACCCCACGCTCGTCATCTAGCGTGTGTCTCACCTCAACATAGCCGAACGCTGTGAATTTCCGGGGTTTCATGCCCTCAGGACAGCATTTAAAATCATTACTCACCTCAATCCGGCCCGAAATCTAGCTCGCAAGTCCTTTGCCCATCGAATCGATCTCCGGATGCTCCGAATCTACCAAAATCAGAACGTAACCATTAATTTATGCTAAAGGGACGAAGCCCACTCGAAAATGATCGAAAAACATCACAAAATCCGAAATTAGTCAAAACCCGACCACCGGGCCCGCATCCCGGAACTGGACAATCTTTATACCAAAATGTTCTTCATCATCTCACGAGTCCGTACATATAAAGAATTCGAAAATCAGAGTTCGTTTGACCCCTCAAATCATCCCGAGAAGGTCTCATAATCTCAAGGCCTAACTCCACCTTTTTCTACTGGTTTTCATGAATTAAACACTGATATTTTGTTCCTTAATCACAAATAATCGAGTTTTAGGGTCCAAAATACTTACCTCAATGAAGAACAATGATTTCCTCTCTTCAAAATCGCCCAAAGCTCCAAAATTGGTATTTAAGAGTGAAGAAACCCTCTGAAACTCAGCCAAAACCGCATCTGCGATGCCAATTCCGCATCTGCACCTTCGCAGGTGCGGTCCCTACAGCCGCATCTGCGGTTCCTGGCTTCCCAGGCATTTTTCCGCTTCTGCGATCACCTTTTCCGCATCTGCATCATCGCACCTGCGGTCCCTAATCCGCAGGTGTGGAAACACCAGAAGCAGCAAAAATCTACAACTTCTCAAAATCTCAAACTCTTCCGTCAACCATCCGAAATCACCCCGAGGCCCCGGGACCTCAACCAAAAGTACAAACATATCCTATAACCTTATTCAAACTTGTACCAATCTTCAAAACACCTCAAACAACATCAAAATCACCAAAACTCATCGAATTCAAGCCTAAGGTTCTAAATTCTTCCGCATTCCGCTTTCGATCAAAAACCCAACCAAACCACGTCCAAATGACCTGAAATTTTGCACACACATCCCAAATGCCATAACAAAGCTACTGCAACTTCCGGAATTCCATTCCGACCCCTATATCAAAATCACACCTATCAACCGGAAAATGCCAAAAAAACTCAATTTCGCAAATTTAAGCCTAAATCTACTCCGAACCTCCAAAACAAATTCCCATCACAATCCTAAGTACCAAATCATCTCCCGAAGCTATCCCAACCATCAGAACTCACATCCGAGCCCTCTAACACATAAGTTAATATCCGGTTGACTTTTTCCAACTTAAGCCTTCTTAAAAGAGACTAAATGTTTCAAACCTTCTCAAAACCTTTCCGAACCCGAGCCAACCAACCCAATCACATATAAAATCGATAATTAAGGCAAATAGAAGTAGAAATGGGGAAAACGGAGCGGTAACTCAGGAGACGACCGGCCGGGTCGTCACATCCTCCCCTCCTTATACAAAGGTTCGACCTCGAACGAGTCAAGAAACGTACCTGAAGCCTCGAATAGGTGAGGATATTTGCTCCGCATCTCCTGCTCGGTCTCCCAGGTAGCTTCCTCCACGGGCCGACCTCTCCACTGCACTTTCACTGAAGCTATATCTTTTGATGTCAACTTCCGAACCTGGCGCTCTAAAATAGGCTGGCTCCACATCATAAGTCAGATCACCTTCCAACTGAACCGTGCTGAAATTCAGAACATGAGACGGATCCCCAACATACTTCCGGAGCATAGAAACATGGAATACTGGGTGGCAAAGCAAGCTCATAAGCCACCTCCCCAATCCTCTGAAGTACCTCAAAAGTTCCAATGAACCGTGGACTCAATTTACCCTTCTTTCCAAACCTCATAACACCCTTCATGGGTGAAACCTTCAATAGAACTTTCTCACCAACCATATAGGACACATCCCGAACCTTCCTGTCAGCATAGCTCTTTTGTCTCGACTGCGCTGTACGAAGCCTCTCCTGAATCACCTTCACCTTGTCTAAGGCATCCTGCACCAAATCTGTACCAATAGCCTGGCCTCGCCCGTCTCAAACCAACGAACTGGAGATCTACACCGTCTTCCATACAAAGCCTCATATGGAGCCATCTGAATACTCGATCGGTAGCTGTTATTATAAGCAAACTCCGCGAGCGGTAGGAACTGATCCCATGACTCTCCGAAATCAATAACACAAGCGCGTAACATATCCTCCAATATCTGAATAGTGTGGCTCGGACTGCCCATCCATCTGAGGCTGAAAAGCTGTGCTCAACTCAACCTGAGTACCCAACTCTCGCTGTACAGACCTCTAAAACTGTGAAGTAAACTGAGTGCCCCTATCAGAAATAATGGAAACTGGGACACCATGCAACCGAACAATCTCCCGGATATATATCTCTACTAACCGCTCAGAGGAATAAGTAGTAGAAATAGGAATGAAGTGCGCAGACTTGGTCAGCCGATCTACAATCACCCAAATAGCATCGAGCTTCTTCAAAGTCCATGGGAGCCGAACTACAAAGTCCATAGTGATCTGCTCCCACTTCCACTCTAGAATATCCATCCGTTGAAGCAAGCCACCCGGTTTCTGATGCTCATATTTCACCTGCTGACAATTGAGACACCGAGCTACAAATCCTATAATGTCTTTCTTCATTTTCCTCCACCAATAATGCTGTCTCAGATCCTGATACATCTTCGCAGCTCCTGGATGAATGGAATACCGCGAGCTATGGGCCTCCTCAAGAATCAACTCCCGAAGCCCATCCACGTTAGGCACACAAATCCAGCTCTGCATCCTCAACACCCCATCATCTCCAATAGTCACATCCTTGGCATCATCATGCTGAACTCTGTCCTTAAGGACAAGCAAATGTGGATCATCATACTGGCGCTCTTTGGTGCACTCATATAAGGAAGACCGAGAAATCACACAAGCCAAAACCTTACTAGGCTCCGAAATATCCAACCTCACGAACTGATTGGCTAAAGCCTGAACGCCAACCGCAAGAGGTCTCTCCCCAACTGGAATATACGCCAAACTCCCCATACTCACTGCCTTCCGGCTCAAAGCATCGGTCACTACATTGGCCTTCCCCGGGTGATACAAAATAGTAATGCCATAATCCTTAAGTAACTCCAACCACCTCCGCTACCTCAAATTGAGATCCTTTTGCTTGAACAAGTGCAGGAGGCTACGATGATCAGTATACACCTCACAAGACACGCCATACAAATAATGCCTCCAGATCTTCTACGCGTGCACAATGGCAGCCAACTCCAAATCGTGAACAGGGTAGTTTTTCTCATGAGGCTTCAACTGACGAGAAGCATAAGCAATAACTCTACCCTCCTGCATTAGAACACACCCAATACCAACTCTCGAAGCATTACAATATATGGTATAAGAACCTGAAGCTGATGGTAATACTAGCACTGGAGTTGTGGTCAAGGCAGTCTTGAGCTTCTGAAGGCTCTCCTCACACTCATCAGACCACTGAAATGAAACACCCTTCTGAGTCAACTTGGTCAAGAGCGATGCAATAGACGAGAATCCCTGAACAAACCGGCGATAATAACCCGCCAAACAAAGAAAACTGCGAATCTCGGTAGCTGAGGACGGTCTGGGCCAACTCTGAACCACCTCAATCTTCTTCGGGTCCACCTGAATACCCTCGCTGGACACCACGTGCCCCAGGAAAGCCACTGAACTGAGCTAGAACTCACATTTGGAGAACTTTGCATAATGCTTCTCCTCTCTCAATCTTTGCAACACCACTCTCAAATGCTCCGCGTGCTCCTCTTGACTACGCGAATACACCAGAATATCATCAATGAAGACTATGACAAACGAGTCGAGATACGGTCGGAACACACTGTTCATCAAATGCATGAATGTTGCTGGGGCATTGGTCAGCCCGAAAGACATCACCAAGAACTCATAATGACCATATCTGGTCCTGAAAGCTGTCTTAAGAATGTTTGAGTCCCTGATCTTCAACTGGTGATAACCTGAGCGAGATCAATCTTAGAGAATACTCTCGCTCCCTGAAGCTGGTCGAACAAATCATCGACACGAGGCAAAGGATACTTATTCTTGATTTTTACTTTGTTCAACTGCCTATAATCAATGCACATTCTCATCGTGCCATCCTTCTTCTTCACAAAGAGAACCGACGCACCCCACGGTGACACACTAGGACGAAAGAACGCCTTATCCAGAAGTTCCTGAAGCTGCTCCTTTAACTCCTCAGCTCTGCTGGTGCCATACGATATGGTAGAACAGAAATGGGCTGAGTACCCGGCACCAGGTCAATACCAAAATCTATATCCCTGTCCGGTGGCATACCCGGCAGGTCTGCAGGAAATACGTCGGGAAAATCCTTCACAATTGGAACAGAATCAATACTGGGAATCTATGCACCGACATCCCTCACAAACGCTAGATATGAAAGACAACCATTCGCTGGGCCTTTAAGAAAGAAATCACTCTGCTGGGAACATAATCGGTCGAACCTCGCCACTCAATCCGCGGCACACCAGGCATAGCCAAAGTCACTGTCTTGGCATGACAGTCCAGAATAGCCCGGCACGGAGATAACCAGTCCATGCCCAGAATAACATCGAAGTCCACCATACATAATAACAATAGATCCACTCGGGTCTCCATCCCCCCAATAGACATAATACACGATCGGCACACACAGTCTACCACAATAGTATCGCCCACCGGCGTAGAAACATGAAGAGAAGAAACAAGGGACTCGCAGGGCATATCCAGGTAATGGAAAAAATAAGACGACACATAAGAGAAAGTAGGGCCAGGGTCAAATAACACAGAAGCATCCCTGCGGTAGATTGAGATAACACCTGTAATCACCGCATCTGAAGGAATCGCATCGCGCCTAGCTGGAAGTGCATAGAAGCGAGCATGGCCACCTCCGGATCGACCTCCCCCTCTGGGGCGACCCCTAGATGACTGTCCCCCACCCCTAGCTGGCTGGGTAGGTGGTGAAGTGGCTGGGTCTAAGGCTGACGACTGACCCCTCTGCTGAGAACGATGAGGGCACTGCCTCCATAAGTGGCCTACCTCTCCACACTCACAACAACTCCCGGGTGCTGGAGACGCGGACTGATGGGAACCCCTAGCACCGGTATGATTAGCAGACGCCCCCGGCGTAGAAGAATCCTGAACTAATGGAGCACAGGATGAACCCTTGGCTGGAAGTGCGCTAAGTGAAGAATGGCCCTGCTGAGAACCGTGAGAACTATGGCCTGATAACGCCCCACGATAACCTGGGCAAGCTGACTGAGCATGTCGGAACTCTCTGCCTCTGCCATGCTGAAACTGGCCCCTAGAAAGAGCACCCCCAAAACTATCGTGTCCTTGAGGCCTCTTAACCTCCCTCTCCTCGCGCTCCTGGCGATGGACTAACTCAATCTCTCGAGCAATATCCACAACCTCCTCGAATGTAGCACCTGACACTCTCTCCCTAGTCATGAGAACCCGAAGCTGGTAGGAGAGGCTATCAACAAACCTCCCGATCCACTCTCTCTCAGTCGCAACCAACCAAATAGCATGTCGAGCTAACTCTGAGAACCTCATCTCGTACTGAGTAACCGTCATATCCCCCTATTTCAACTGCTCAAACTACCTACGCAGCTCCTCCCTACGGGACTGTGGAACATACTTCTCCAAAAATAAAGCGGAGAACTGCTGCCAAGTCAGAGGTGCCGAACTAGCAGGCCTACGCCGCTTATATGCCTCCCACCAAGTGAAGGCAGGTCCGGTAAACTGAAAGGTCGTGAATGCAACCCCGCTGGTCTCCACAATACCCGTAGTGCGAAGAATCCTCTGACATCTGTCTAAGAAACCCTAGGCATCCTCGCCCTCTGCTCCGCTGAAACTAGGAGGCTGGAGCCTGCCAAACCTCTCCAATCTACGCTGCTCATCCTCCGGCATAACAGGAGCTACGTAACCCTGAGCAGCTGCCACCGGCTGGGCTAGCGGTGCCTCCGGTGTCTGTACTCCCTGTACCACCGGATCGGGTGTACGGGCGGCGGGAGTCTGAGAGCCTCCCCCTGCCTGAGAAGTAGCTGCGGCATTAGAAATCGCGACCACCTGAGCAAGGCTAGTACATACTGTCAATATCTGGGCCAACGTCTCCTGAAGACCCGGAATCACAATGGGCACAGCTGGTGCCTGAGCTGGTGCTGCTGGAGCGTCCACCACTAGGACCTGACCCTGAACTGGGGCGGCTGGTGGGTCTGCAGGTGCTGTTCCAGCTGCTGTGGGGGCTGTACCTCTGCCCCTACCACGGCCTCGGCCACGTTGTCGGCCTCTAGCGGCTCCTGCTGGTGGTACTGGTGGTCGTCCATCCTGACCGGTAGTGCGTGTGAGAGAATAGAATAACAAGAGTTTAGTACTCGGATCAACAAATTCGCACGACAAGAATTTAAAGAATATGGAATTTTCCTAAAGGTTCTGCAACCTCTCGAGGATAAATACAGACGTCTCCGTACCGATCAACGAGACTTTACTAAACAATTAATAATAATAAAGACTAAGTCTTTAATCAGAAATAAAATCCCGAAATAAGCATTTAACAGTATAATTTGCGGAAAATAAAAACCAACACAGCCTGACATCGGGGTGTCACCAGTCATGACCATCTAAAACAAAAATAAAAGTCTGAAGTCTACTCCACTACTACATAACTGAATCAAAGAAACTAAGATAGAGGGAGAATGCACTGGGCTGCGAGTCGCCAAGCAGCTACCTAGTAAATCTCCGAAGACCTACTGGAACTACTGACCCTTAGGAGCAGGACCTGTAGCGCCCGAATCTGCACACAGGGGTGCAGGGAGTAAAGTGAGTACTCCAACTCAGTGAGTAATAAAAATAAATGAAGACTAAGTAATATAAAACCACGTAAGGCACAACATTAAACTAAAAGAGGCATGGCAAAATCAGTAAATATAATGAAGCAATGAAATCTCATAAACATCCTTTAAACAGTTAAACAATATACAGGAAAAACAACTAAAAGTAAACATATAATAACTGCCCCTTGGGCACAGTAACAACAAAATCAGCCCCTCGGGCAATATCACAGAACAATACCAGCCCCTCGGGCTATATCTCATATCACAATGGGTACCCGCGCTCATTGGGGGTGTACAGACTCTGGGAGGGGCCCCTTACAGCCCAAGCGCAATATCAAGCCATCTCATGGCATCATAGATAGGCTCTCGGCCTCATATCAATCACAAGCCACCTCGTGGAGTACAATCTCAGGCCCTCGGCCTCATTATCATAATCAGTGTATCATTGCTTCAGCGTGCAGCCCGACCCAAAAGTATCCTCACAATACAAGCCCTCGGCCTTACTCAGTCAGAGTCTCATAAGCCCATCGGGCATCAGTAAAATATGAAGCTCAACTCAAATATCTGTGAAAATATCATTTAATGTGTTAAAAACAGAATAACATAGCTGTGTTTTGAAAATAGTGAAAATATAGCATGACTGAGCACCAGTATGAAATCAATCAGTGAGAAAAAATATCATTTAAAATCCCCTGAGGGTTCAAACAGTCGGCACGAAGCCAAAATATGGCATTTAGCCAAAAATATAATGATACCAAACAATTAGCTATTAAATACAAAGTAAAATAGTCATAAGGGATGGACTAAGTCACAATCCCCAACGGTGCACGACCCCACGCTCGTCATCTAGCGTGTGTCTTACCTCAACATAGTCGAACGCTGTGAATTTTCGGGGTTTCATACCCTCAGGACAGCATTTAAAATCATTACTCACCTCAATCCGACCCGAAATCTAGCTCACAATGCCTTTTCCCTTCGAATCGATCTCCGGATGCTCCGAATCTACCAAAATCAGAACGTAACCATTAATTTATGCTAAAGGGACGAAGCCCACTCGAAAATGATCCAAAAATATCACAAAATCCGAAATTAGTCAAAACCCGACCCTCAGGCCCGCATCCCGGAACAGGACAAACTTTATATCAAAATGTTCTTCATCATCTCACGAGTACGTACTTAAAAAGAATTCAAAAATCGGAGTTCGTTTGACCCCTCAAATCGTCCCGAGAAGGTCTCATAATCTCAAGCACTTACTCCACCTTTTTCTACTAGTTTTCATGAATTAAACACTGATATTTTTTTCCTTAATCACAAATAATCGAGTTTTAGGGTCCAAAATCCTTACCTCAATGAAGAACAATGATTTCCTCTCTTCAAAATCGTCCAAAGCTCCAAAATTCGTGTTTAAAAGTGAAGAAACCATCTGAAAATCGCAAAGGAGAAAATATAACATTCTGACCCAGGCATTTCCGCATCTGCGGTGCTTCAACCGCTTCTGCGGTACCGCATTTGCAGTCAATGAGCCGCTTCTGCGGCTTTCACTTAACTCAGCCAAAACCGCATCTGCGCTGCCAATTCTGCATCTGCGCCTTCGCAGGTGCGATCCCCACAACCGCATCTGCGGTTCCTGCCTTCCCAGGCACTTTTCCGCTTCTGCGATCACTTTTTCCGCATCTGCATCATCGCACCTGCGGTCCCCAATCCGCAGGTGCGGAAACACCAGAAGCAGCAAGAATCTGCAACTTCTCAAAATCTCAAACTCTTCCGCCAACCATCCGAAATCACCCTGATGCCCCCGGAACCTCAACCAAAGGTACAAACATATCCCATAACCTTATTCAAACTTGTACCAATCTTCAAAACACCTCAAGAAACATCAAAATCACCAAAACTCATCGAATTCATGCCTAAGGTTCAAAATTCTTCTGCATTCCGCTTTTGATCAAAAACCCAATCAAACCTCGTCCAAATGACCTGAAATTTTGCACACACATCCCAAATGCCATTACGAAGCCACTGCAACTTCCAGAATTCCATTCCGATCCCTATATCAAAATCTCACCTATCAACCGGAAAACGCCCAAAAAACTCAATTTCGCCAATTCAAGCCTAAATCTACTCCGGACCTCCAAAACACATTCTGATCACACTCCTAAGTCCCAAATCATCTCCCAAAGCTATCCGAACCACCGGAACTCACATCCGAGCCCTCTAACACATACGTGAACATCTAGTTGACTTTTTCCAACTTAAGCCTTCTTAAAAGAGACTAAGTGTTTCAAACCTTCTCAAAACCTTTCCGAACCCGAGCCAACCAACCCGATCACATATAAAACCGATAATTAAGGCAAATAGAAGCAGAAATGGGGAAAATGGAGCGGTAACTCATGAGACGACCGGTCGGGTCGTCACACTAGCTACTTTTGGATGACCATGGAGACAGATTGTATTCAGTATGTCCGCAAGTGCTTTCAATGCCAAGTGCATGCCGATATGATAAAAGTGCCACCAAACGAGCTCAATGCAACGAGTTCACCTTGGCCATTCTCCGCCTGGGGAATGGATGTCATTGGTCCGATTGAGCCCACTGCTTCCAACGGACACATGTTTATTCTGGTAGCCATTGATTACTTCACAAAATGGGTAGAGGTTGCATCTTACAAAGCTGTAACCAAGAAAGTTGTCGCAGACTTTGTCAAAGACCGTATTGTTTGCCGATTCGGGGTTCCTGATTCAATTGTTACCGATAATGCTGCCAATATCAACAGTGACATGATGAAAGCTATGTGTGAAACTTTCAAAATCAAGCACAAGAATTCCACAGCCTATAGACCTCAGATGAATGGAGCCGTAGAAGCCGCCAACAAAAACATCAAGAAGATACTAAGGAAGATGGTAGGAAACCACAAACAATGGAACGAGAAGTTACCTTTTGCTCTGTTGGGATACCGCACTACAGTTCACACATCAATCGAAGCAACTCCCTACATGCTGGTTTACGGTACCGAAGCTGTCATCCCAGCCGAGGTAGAGATTCCTTCTTTAAGAATCATACAGGAAGCTGAACTCAGCAATGTAGAATGGATAAGGAGTCGCTATGAACAATTGGCCCTTATCCATGGAAAGAGGATGAACGCAGTGTGTCATGGCCAACTTTACCAGAACAGAATGTCCAGAGCTTTCAACAAAAGGGTCAAACCAAGGCAATTTGCACCAGAACAGCTGGTGCTGAAGAAGATCTTCCCACATCAAGATGCAGCCAAAGGGAAATTCTCTCCCAATTGGCAAGCCTAGTACATGGTTCACAGGGTGCTAACAGGAGGAGCACTCATACTTGCGGAAATGGATGGAGAAATCTGGCCGAAACCAATCATTTCAGACGCGGTCAAGAGATACTATGCTTAGATTATTTACATTTCCTCATCTGATGTAATTGAACTACGCTTGACCTGATTCCCGTTTAAGAGGGGATACATAGGCAGCCTTATGTGTTCGGTCATATCATAATAAAATTTCCATTTCCCCCCAAGATCAGAAACTGGGGCAGAATTTTGAGGAGGACCCTCAAAATTCAGGAGCAAGTCTAGCCGACGCCAACATATGTCAGACGGTCAGAAATCAGTTAAGAAACTGGGGCAAAATTTTGAGAATGATTCTCAAAATTCTCAAGAGGGTTCAGCAAGGCCTATTATCTGCAAACGGTCAAAAGATCATCTACCAAACTGGGGCAGAATTTTGAGGAGGACCCTCAAAATTCCAATATAAGAGAGCTGCAATGCCTTTAAGATGTGTTACAGTCACTAGTTCATCTAAATTACTTGATATTTCAATATGTTTCTAAATAACTCTATTTTTCATCAATAATTGCATACTTTCGAAAAATCTATTTCCGTAACGGTCAGGTTACCCGGGAAACTCAAAAGGCCCCAGAACGGAGCAAAGCAAGTCTAGTGGGTAGAAGCACGAACCAACCTCCCCCCACAAAACTTACAAATTTTCTTTGAGCGCAGGCACATCAGACGCAATGGTAACATCCGCAGAAATATACACGTAACAAGCTCACTATCAATCGGACCATCCGGCACTGAATATATCTCCAGCTAAGACATATGATACTCTTATTTGCTACCTGCTTCTTGCATGAGGCTAATCCTTGCCTCCATACTTGCATGAGGCTAATCCTTGCCTCCCCTACATGCATGAGGCTAATCCCTGCCTCCCTATTTGCATGAGTCTAATCCTTTACTCCATACATGCATGAGGCTTATCCCTACCTCCCTACTTGTATGAGGCTAATCCCTGCCTCCCTATCTGCATGAGGCTAATCCCTGCCTCCCTACTTGCATGAGGCTAATCCCTGCCTCCCTATTTGCATGAGTCTAATCCTTGACTCCATACTTGCATGAGGCTAATCCTTGCCTCCCCTACTTGCACGAGGCTAATCCTTGCCTCCATACTTACATGAGGCTAATCCTTGCCTCTCCCTATCTGCATGAGTCTAATCCCTGACTCCATACTTGCATGAGGCTAATCCTTGCCTCTCCCTATCTGCATGAGGCTAATCCCTGCCTCCATACTCCCATAAGGCTAATCCCTGCCTCCATATTTGCAAGATGGCTAATCCTTGCCTCCCTATTTGCATGAGGACTAAGCACTGCCCCTTTTCGCACAAATATTGCTCTATTTCTAGCACTATCTATTTGCTCTTCTGTCGGTCTAAGCTCTGCCCTCCATTTCGCAAGACTAAGACTTGTCTTGTTAACATCATAGTATTACATATCATGGGCTGAAATATCGCCAATCTATCCGAAGGCATCATAGTCTAAAGGCATCATCCTCATAGCCGGAAGACACCATGCCATGGCCTGAGGATCTCTCTCAAATTTGCATATCATTATTCAAAGGCGTCATGGTTCGGAGGCACCATCTTCATGGCCCGAGAACAACATTTCATGGCCTGCGAATCCCTCACTGAACAGTTCATGGCCCGGGACGTCATGGTCTGAGGACGTCATCTTTAACCGTCCAAAGACAACTTTCATGGTCCAAAGGGAATTTGCATCATGTTTAAATCTCCGCACAAGTACATGTTTGTAGCATCTTTTATCTGCAGGTAACCAGCAAACAACCACTATCCTAGCAGGAGCAATCTCGCTCTGGTTCCTCCAACTGTCCTGAGCCTTAACCGCTCGCCGTAGCCGCTTCCGCATCGCGTGTCCATTCTTGCAATAATTTCATCGGCATATTCTGCAGATGAATCCAGAACTACACATGGCCTGATTCCTGTAAAACCAGGGATATGTAGGCTGCTCAAAAGCCATGGTGCGGCCTAATCTCTCAAACCGTTTTGCTCGGTCAAAATTAGCCATCATTTCTTTACCCGAAAACTCTTTCATCCTTCCCGGGTAAAGACGGGCAGCTGTTGGTACCCAATTTTTCCCTATATATTTTTTAATATGCATAAATACTTTCAAAATAGCATATGTATGCATATATAAGCATGCACAAGGTCTTTATAATTTTTCTATAATTTTGAAGGTTTTAAATTGATTTATTTATTCCTTTAATTTATAAAATTTCCAATAATTCTTCAAATTATTGTTGTGATAATTTAACCATATAAATCCTATATTTATTCAAAAATATTGCTTAGATAATTTTTGTGCATTTTTTTATAATTGCACTTATATTTTTTAAGCCAATTTGCATATAATTGCAATATTAGCCCTATTAATGTACAATTATGTTTTATTTGCATAAATGATCTTCTATATTATTTAAATGTTAAATATCTATTTCAAACATTTTTTTACACAAAATTATTTTTTTTAAGAAATCATTTATCAGTTATTATAAATTGTATAGGGTTAAATTCGCTATTTAAAACTTAGCCAAATCATATTTCAATTATAGCCTCAATTAAACCCAATACCCCAGCCCAATTTCGGATTAAAATACCCGACCCAGGCCCTAATTACACATACCCGACCCAAGGCCCCATCAGATCCTAGTCGTTGATCTACAAGATCAATGGCCATCGTTGGTTCTTTCCTTTTTTAATTCTAAACAACCCGTAACCCTAATCATTTTCCATATTACGCCGCCCTAAAATTCCCTCTACTCTCAGTACACTCTCAACCCAACCCTAGCCCTTCAACCGCCGACCTCCCATCTCCGGTCATCTCCGGTGACCTCTCATCGTCTCCTAAGCCTCCAATGGCCTCTCTCATTCCATGCTTGCCTTCTCTAAGGTCTTCAAGGGCCCAGGGCCATGCCGACTTGCATCTGGGGTTCATCACATGTCTGTTCTTGGCTAGTCCAGTGTGATTTCAAGAAAAATCATGCTATATTTGTTACGATCCTTAGGATTCTAGCCATGTTCCTTAATCTCTATACGGGTTTCTTTTGAAACCCTAATTTCTTTTCTACACCTCCTAGATCTGTACAGATTTAGGACGATTTGAGTTTGTTTCTTTAATGTTTTACACTGTCCTTGAGATTCTTTTACAAGAATCGTTGATTTTAAGTGTTTTTCAGCTTCTTCTAAAAATAGGGTTTCGGAACTTCTTTTCAAAACCTTGTTTAATTGTTTCTTTGTGTTTAAACTTCTATTTCTTGCACGTTTGACTGATTCTATGATTTTACTACATCTTCAATTCGTCTATGTTGAAAGCCCTAATATTTCTAGGTTTTTTCGTTTGGTTCTGTGTATCAGCATGACTGGCCGGTTCTCGTTTGAGTTTCTGTGACTATCTTGCCTCGAATATGTTTCCACTGAGTTTCTTAGCCTAACTTACATCAACTCTATATGCTTGTGTTTGTTTTGACTGTTCAAGACTTGCCTCTTTCTATCAGTGCCGTTTAATCTTTATGTTTGCTAAAGCTATGTGTCGATCTCTGGTTGTTCTTGTCTTACTCTNCAAACACAAAATCAAAGCCAAATGACTCCACGGAGTCTTAGAATTCATAAATTTTTTGTCTCATGCTCTTTACAGTATATAGAAATCATCAAATAAAGCATGGGAGAATCACAACAAGTTCAGGATAATCTCAATATAAGGACACACGGTCATGCTAGACACCAGTGTATAGATACTCGTCACCATGCCTATACATCGTACTCGACAAATAGCAATTAGCAAGTAAGACTCTACTCCTAATTCCCTCAAGCCAAAGTTAGACCAAACACTTACCTCAACTTCCACGGCTAAATCAATCCACAACGACCGCTTTCCCTCTCGAATTCGGCTCCAACTCAATCAAATCTATGACACGTCATCTTTAACCGTCTAAAGACCCTGCTCTTTCACCAACACAAGACGAACACATTGGTTCAAAAAACTCTCTCTTGCACAAAATACTATTCTGCTCTCTTTCTCGGGTTACTTGCTATTGTTCTAAGTCAGCCGACTGCAAGCCAAGGCTGATTACTCTACTCTCTTGCTCCTCACTTTGTGTTTACTACCTTCTATACTGGTATGTCCTGGCTTCAATTCAAGGTTTCAAAAATAACATGTTTCTTTTATTACTGCAATTCATCCTGTTTCTAGTCTGTTTTCACTTATGGTTTTGTTGTTCAATTTGCAACCAATATGCTTACTTCATCGCTTTATCAGCATGTTTCTGAATGTGTACCCTCCCTTAGACTCAGCATGTTCATGAAGTGTTGTCCCCTTTCTAGTATACCCCAATGTGGCTCTTCTTTACTTATGTTCCTCTGATTTCTAGCATGAACCTTTCTGTGCGAAGTAGTTGGCTATCCATAAGTTACTTGACTCTGTGTTAATTCTGAATTTCCTTAACCCCTTAGCATGTTGTTGATATTGTACTTAAGCGCTCCTGCAACTATGTGTTCACCTATGTGACCTATGTGTCTCAAATCCCATTACCTTGTTTGTGGTTGCTGAATCTGCCTTGGTTCTATGTTCCTTGATTATGTATGAACCTGTTTTGGGTACTGTGTTTGGACTGTTGCTTGTTAGTCTACTCTCTTTCCAAAACTGTCTTTGTTGTTTTTACAAAACTATTTCAACTAAGTCTTTTTTTACACTACTTTCCTGCTAAAACCTTTTCAAAACTATGTCAAGCACTCTTACTCTACTCTTAAGTTCTGCCCCTCCAATGTGTGACTGCTTAGGGATCCCTATGAGATCTCTCTGAACTCTGATGCATTGGAGCTGGCTCTTCCACACTGCACCTACTCAGTTATGGTTGCGAAATCTGGGTGTGAGCACTAACCGGGATCCCTTGAGGTCCTTAGGGAACTCTGACACACCCGGGTATGAGAAAGGCTATGAAACAATCTTGGCATTTGAGGTTCTGGAAATCTGGGCCTGTTTTTAGGCTCCCTATAGTGTAGCTTCTTATTTTTCTTTATCTATGTAACTCATTTCAATGTTGGTTTGTAATATTCTTTGTAAACGAATATTTGGATTGGCTAGTGAAAAGGGGAGGGTAGTTATATATGTTATCAATATCAATGGGTAGATACCATGCATTAGGTTTACATTTCCTACATGCGCATTAGAATCCATGTCTAGGACCAACACATTCAAAGCATGTCATGCATTAGATATCATGTTTTAGGGTTACTGCTTCAACATCTTACTTGACCTTATTTATCACTTAGAAAACCTGCTTCTAGACTAAATAATAGCATTAACACAAAGCTGTTACTCCTACGCATCTAGGAATCATGCTTAACAATGTTGTAACTCTCTGTGCATTCAGAAATCATGCTCTAGGAATTCTGCATATCCTGAAATCATTCTGCATTTATATGTACATGTTAGATACCCTGTTTTAGGATCTCTTCCATACTCGCTCAGTCACACCTAGTTAAACTACTGATGCATGAAAAAGGACATAAAACAGTCTCACGTTTGATTATCCTGTTTAAGTAAAACTGGTCATAATCCATGTATATCTTCGCAACGCTTAGAACAGCATGCTTTAGGTAAAACAACTTTTAAACTGTCTTATTAATCGTGGTAACTGTTGTATGCTATCCCACGCCTAGGCAACCCTTAGGTAATCAACTCTTATAAAACTGGGAACTGCCTCTTTGTGTTTACTGCTTAATGGTTAACAGGCTTAAAATCAGTAGGCAAACTGATTAGGACCCCTGCTTCTGAGCTCGTAAAATAAATCTGCATGTCTCTTGTGTTCTAATACTCACCTAGACATCATGTCTTAGGATCCCGTTTAATAATACTACCCTAGTTTGTGTTTGAGTCGTGCTGTTTACATGCATTATCTGCGGAGGTAAACCTGAGCCTCATATTTGCTCTTTCCTGCTTTTATTTGCTAAAGTCCTATGTGTTCTTGCTTGTCGCCTTAGTATTTTCCCCTTTAAACCTTAGGTGGTCTATCTAGAACTGCCTATAGGTAGAGGTCCTAATTTCCTCCAGGACCAATAAGAAGGGACGTGTAACAGCACGCATACAGATCGCTAAACAACACTCGCTTAAATAATCGCTAAGGGGTGGGAATGGGTAGATATGGATATGATGACCACGCGTTAATGTCACGTGTAACCCCTTATTGAGGAGTGTTTACGGGGCATTGCGTGGGGTGATCCTGTAGGCTAACCAACCTAGGACCCCTCCTTCCCAAATTCCCTTTGTTTAAAGCTTCTCTTTTATATGTACACAACTTGTCCAAAGCCTTTGTCTTATTACTTGAGTCATACAATGTCCAGCATGCTTTATTTGCAATTATGCGTTTCAACTATTTATTTGATAAGGACTAATTCATAAGTACAAGTTCGGCCGGGGCCCACCGTTGTGGACCGAGGGGGTGCCTAACACCTTCCCCTCAAGGTTATTTTGAGCCCTTACCCTAAATATCTGGTAATGCAAAACAAGTCTAAGAGTTAATCGCTCTAGGTTCCCTAACGCACCATAATCCGTTAGGTGGAGACTCTTCAAATACCCAATTCCCAAAAGGAAATGAGTCGATTCCCCCATGAAATGTCGAAACCCGGACATTCTCCCCGAGGAGGAAAAAAGGGGGCGCGGCAGTGACAATAATCGAAACGGGTTATTATTTCAAATTCAGAGTCGCCACTTGGGATAATTTATGGTGTCCCTATATGAGTGAGTTGAGAGAGTAAATATGTGCAGACCCGTGAGACAGTGAATGAGCAATGTGTGTGTATTTTTGGAGTGCGGCTATTTTCAGCTTTTTATTTTTGGGATTTTGGGGTGAGGTCTCTAGTTAAAGGTGTAGGAAAATTAGGTTAGCTCTATATAGAGGAAAATAGGGTATATTTTAGAGATAAGGGGATATTGGGTAGTGGGCTTGGCCGAATTTGGGCCTCTTTTGGGCCAAGATCTTAATTATTTTTCAACAAATAATGTAAATCTATACTATAAAATACATAACTAACTCTATTTAATTAAAATAAATAATATTATATTGTGAAACTATTTATTGGTATTTTTCAAGATCATATAAAAATAAAAATAGGTAAACATATTATTACTACATTAAAAACTAATTAACCTTAAATTAAATAGACTTGAAACTATTTTTTGTGTTTTCGATTTTTTAAATACTAAATAACAATAAAAATAGTTTATTAGAATCCTAGAAAAATTCAAATAACTCAAATAAATATATAAAATATGCGAAACTGCTAATATAGCTTGAAGATGTGGCGGGTCAAGAATTACATGTCTATAATAGGTATGACCGCTATACTGAGCCAGGACCAGGTGAGAGCTCACGGGCGTCGGGTTTGCAGCGACAGCGAGGTTCAGGGCCGACATGGTCATTTCCGCCGCGGTGTGACATCTGTGGTAGAGAACACTTGGGCCAATGCCGAGCCGGTTTCGATGCTTGTTATACATTTGGGCGTCCGGGGCATATGATACGAGATTGCCCAAATAGAGATTCTGGGGGTATGGCACAACCAGCGAGTTCAGCAACAGGATCATCTATGTCTGTGCATCCTTCAGGGCGCGAGTCTCAGTCTTCGGCTGGTAGAGGTCAAGGTAGAGGTAAAGGTTCCAGTTCAGGTGGTAACCAGAACCGTATCTATGCTTTAGCAGGTCGACAGGAGCAGGAGTCTTCACCAGACGTTGTGACAGGTATATTGACCATTTGCTCTCACGATGCTTATGCCTTGATAGACCCAGGATCTACTTTATCGTATATTACCCCATTTTTCGCGGGAAAGTTTGGTATTGTGCCTGAAATAATAAGTGATCCTTTTGTGGTATCTACACCAGTTCGGAGAATCGATTATTGCTAGACGGTTTTACCGAGGTTGTACGGTGACAGTTTGTAGTCGTCAGACCTCAGCCGTCCTAGTTGAGCTAGAGATATTGGATTTTGATGCTATCATGGGCATGGACTGGTTGGCAGTTTGCTATGCCACAGTTGATTGTCGAGCAAAGGTAACCAGATTTCATTTTTCGGGTGAGCCAGTCCTTGAATGGACACCCAGAGGTAGGTTTATTTCCTATCTGAAGGCGAGGAAAATGATCGCAAAAGGGTGAATTTATCATACTGTGCGAGTTAGAGATGCAGATGCGGAGATACCTATACTTCAGTCTATTCCAGTAGTCAAATAGTACACAAATGTGTTTCCAGATGAGCTTCCAGGTATTCCTCCAGAGAGAGATTGATTTTAGGATTGATTGGCTTCCGGGAACTGAACCAATATCCATCCCTTCGTATAGAATGGCACCTTTCGAATTGAAGGAGTTGAAGGAGCAATTAAATGATTTGCTGGAGAAAGGTTTCATCAGGCCCAGTACCTCACTTTGGGGTGCATCGGTACTGTTTATGCGGAAGAAAGATGGCTCGCTAAGGATGTGTATCGATTATAGGCAGCTGAAAAAGGTAACTATTAAGAATAAGTTTCCACTTTCAAGGATCGATGACTTGTTTGATAAGTTGCAGGGGGCTAGATGCTTTTCAAAGATAGATTTGAGGTCGGGGTACCACCAGGACAGAGTTCGGAATAATGATATTTCGAAGAAAGCCTTCACAACTCAATATGGCCACTTCGAGTTCCTTGCCATGTCCTTCGGATTGACAAATGCACCCCCCGTATTTATGGACTTGATGAATAGCCTATTCCGGCCATTTTTAGATCTGTTCGTGATAGTATTTATTGTTGATATTCTGGTTTATTCACGTTCAAAGGATGAGCATGCGGACCACCTGCGAGCGGTACTTCAAACCCTCCATGATAATAAGTTGTATGCTACGTTTTCTAAATGTGAGTTCTGGTTGAAGTTTGTAGCATTCTTGGGGCATATTGTATCTGATGAAGGTATAAAGGTATACACTCAGAAGATTGAGGCCGTGAAATCTTGGCCTAGACCTACCACTCCGACAAAGGTTTGTAGCTTTCAAGGCTTAGCAGGATACTACTGGAGGTTCGTAGAGGGTTTTTCTTCCCTTTCGGCACCATTGACAAAGTTGATGCAGAAAGCAACTAAGTTTCAGTGGGCAGAGGCTTGCGAGCGGTGTTTCCAAGAGCTTAAAAACAGGTTGACCTCAGCGCTAGTTCTAACACTTCAAGAGGGTCCAGAGGGTTATGCCGTGTATTGTGATGCCTCAGGTGTCGGGTAAGGATGTGTCCTGATGCAACATGGGAGGTAATTGCGTATGCTTCAAGGCAGTTGAAGAAGCACGAGAGGAATTATCTGATCCACTACCTCGAGTTAGCTGCAGTTGTCCATGCACTTAAGATATGGCAGAATTATTTATATGGTGTTCATGTTAATGTATATATAGATCATAAAAGCCTGCAATATATCTTCAAGCAAAAAGAGTTGAATTTGCGACAGAGGCGATGGTTTGAGTTATTGAAAGATTACTATGTTAAAATTCTCTACCATCCAGGAAAAGCTAATGTTGTAGCACATACCTTAAGTCGCCGATCTATGGGTAGCTTAGCGCATGTAGAGGTCGAGAGAGACATTTATCTAGAGAGATTCATCAATTCGCTTGTTTGGGTGTTCGGTTAGTAGATTCTAACGATGGTGGAGTTGTACTCCAAAACACTACAAAATCATCTCTCACAGCTGAAGTCAAGGAAAGTTAGTACGAGGACCCTGAGTTGGTCGAGTTGAGAGAGCAAGTTCCGCAGCAGAAGAAGCTGTTGTTAGAGCTCAAAGGAGATAGGGTTCTCAGATACAGGGTCGTCTGTGTGTTCAAGATGTAGTAGGGCTACGAGAAAAGATTATGTCTGAGGCACATTATTTGTGGTACTCCATTCATCCTGGGTCGACGAAGATGTATCATGAAATTAAGGATGTTTACTGGTGGAACGATATGAAGAAAAACATTGCTAAGTTTGTCGCCCAGTGTCCTAGTTGCCAGCAGGTGACGGTAGAGCACCAGAAGCCCGGAGGGCTAATGCAGACTATAGAGATCCCGACGTGGAAATAAGAGGCGATAAACAATCACTTTGTCATGGGTTTACCTCGTTCTCATCGTAAGTTTGATTCTATATAGGTGATAGTCGATAGGCTCACGAAATCAGCTCATTTCCTACCGGCCAGATCTACATATATAGTAGAAGATTTTGCAATGTTATATATTAAGGAGATAGTGCGGCTACTGGAAGTACCAGTATCTATTGTATCTGACTGTGAGGCCCAGTTTACAGCATATTTGGGGACTCAAGTGAATCTCGGCATAGCTTTCCACCCATAGACTGATGGACATGCCGAGCGCACAATTCAAACACTTGAGGATATGTTACGAGCATGTGTGTTGGATTTTAAAAGCAGTTGGGATGAACATCTACATCTTATCGAGTTTGCATATAATAACAGTTACCACTCCAGTATGCAGATGGCTCCGTACAAGGCTTTGTATGGGCGTAGATGCAGATATCATATAGGTTGGTTTGATGTTGGAGAATCTGGGTTACACGGGCCAGACCTGGTTCAGATGGCCGTAGAGAAAGTAAAGCTTATCCGGGAGCGACTGTTGACAGGTCAGAGTCGTCAGAAGTCATATTCTGACATGCGACAACGAGACTTAGAGTTCGGGGTTAATGACTGGGTATTCTTAAAGGTATCACCTATGAAGGGCGTGATGAGGTTTGGCAAGAAAGGCAAGCTTAGCCAACGGTATATTGGGCCTTATAGGATCATTCGGAGAAAGGGACAAGTAGCTTATGAGTTAGAATTACCCTCAAAATTGGAGTCTGTACATCTGGTTTTTCACTATGCTACAGAGGTGCATTGGCGATCCTACCAGAGTGGTGCCCACAGATAATATACAGATTATGGAGGACTTGTCATACGAGGAAGTTCCAGTTGCCATCCTAGACCGACAAATCCGGAAGCTATTAAATAAGGAGGTAGCCTCCGTGAAGGTTTTATGGAGAAGTAAGAATGTGGAAGAGATGACGTGGGAAGCGGAAGAAGAAATGAAGTCTAAATACCCCCACCTATTTCAAACTGAATATATGGCTTGAGATGGGATTCTACAACACAGCTCTATTCAGGCTAGTAGTTCATTAGGTAAACACTTATTTTTTGACTTTGAGTATTGATGATTTACGGATGTGTGAGGCGAAGTGTTGCTATTTATAGACATTAGCCATGTGTGGCATGCATAGTATGTTTTATGGCTGCGTGCAGGTTGGTTTTAGTCTAGTGTATGGAGGAGACTCTGGCAAAAAATTTCCGAAGTCTCTAAGAGTAAAGATTCGAGGACGAATGTTCTCAAGGGGGGAATGATGTTACACCATCTATTTCATACGTAAAAGTGTGTCTTAAGAAAACTAATGCAGGACCAAAATTGAGATAATATTTGAAAGTATATAATGTAAGTTAATCATGTTACCTCGGAGGTTACAAATATTGAAGATAATGAACAACAAGTACAAAGAGGGTTGGAAGGTGCATAAGCTAAAGGAATTGAAGAAAACAATGTTTCGTCGAAAGTCGACAAGTTGGAAATGTTATAACATGTACTTTTGGGGTGAGACTAGGTTTCTTAACATGATAAGAGGTTATTTTATGATTTATGTTAGTCGTATGATAGTGGTGTGTTATGTTTTGAAGTCAAGCGAGTTGTGGAACAAAAGTTAATGAAAGTCATCACAAGTTACGTTCATAAGTTTTACTGAAAATTTTGGTCAAGTGTAACTACGATTTTCTCCCAATATAATTAGATTTATGGGGTGTTCCACCCATCAAACTGAATATCTATGAGTCTATTTTCTAACTCATTAAACTGTTTGTCAATACAACATCAAAGTAGATAGATATGAGCATTTTTGCGAGACTGCACAGACGACTTGGTGACAAGTAGGTGTGTCACCTACTTGCTTAAATGAGAGCCCAAAAATGGGCCAGTTCGGGTCTACCAAAGAGGCCTTTTAAAGGCCTATTTTCTTCATATATTAGACCGATAGTAGCGCATAATAACCAGATGTATGCTCTGCCAAAAATCCTCCAAAAAGTTGCCCACAAACCCTAATTGATTTTTTCTCCCTTTCAAGTTCTAATTGGAGGTAAAACCTAGAGTTTGAAGAGCCAAGATAGGAGCTGAGTTATCCAACAAATAATATTAAGGTGTGAAAAGGCAAGTTCAACTTGGTGTTTTTGAAAGGTTGTGATATGGTATGTTAAGGATAAGCCTTTCCTTTATTTTTGCATGATCTCGTAACTACATGTGTTTGATAACGAGGCATAAAGAGAATTTCATACTTCCGAGTTTATATACATGATCCTAGTCTCATAAGTTATAGTATTCTCACTCATTGGGACTTTATATTCAATTGATTATTGTCTTCTTCCAGACAAGAGAGCAGAGGGTCTATATATATAAATATTACATTATTTTCACCACAATCGAGCTATAATCGGTGGGTAGGCCCCTATTGGGAAACCTCTGATCAGATGGTAAGTTATATACCGAGCCTACTGTGGCCGAGCGCCTATGAGCGAGCCTAGAATGGATGAGATACAGATCCTAGTATGGCGGAGCACCTATGAGCGATTCTACTATGGAAGAGTAGTTACACGTACCGAGCCTTATAGGGCCGGATTTTTATTTTACCTACTATATTGAGAGAGTTGAGTCAGTATCAGTAGGTAAGTATATCTCCAGATCATCTTTGACTCCCAGTCACTTTGAGTTATTATATTATCAATTTAGTTTCAGCTTTCGGCTATTGTATTGCCTTACATACTCGGTATGTTATTTCGTACTGATGTCTCTTTTCTTGGGATGTTGCATTTAATGCGTGCAGATTTAGATAGACAGACAGGTAGACCTCCTCAGTACGTGTTTCCCGAGTTTAGCCTGATCGGTAAGCGCCACGTCCTTCGGAGTTGCCGGGTCTAGGGTTTTGGGTTCATCTTCTTTATAGGTATAGATGTTATGGGTAGGTCGGGGCCTTGTTCCGATCAAAGTACATCCATCAGTAGAGGCTTGTTGATATATCCTGCCAGTTAGTGCAGTATGTTAGGCTTGTAGGCCTTGTATATATATATATTGTTGGTTTGTCAGTTGTAGTGGTTATGACGGCCTTCGCAGCCCAACTTTATATTAATGTTTCGTCAGAGCAAGATTCCGTTCAGTTTTATATTTTGCTTCGCAAATTGTCTTGCAATGTGACCCCATGGAAAAAGTATGACATTTTATGTTCAGAGTTCCTAAGTCGCAAGTTGGTACGCTAGGTTAGGTGAGGCACTTGGTGTCGGTCTCGCCCCCTAGGTTCGAGGCGTGACATGTATGCCATATCTCTTCGCTTATCGACCTCGTCAAGATTTTGTCTCCTACTTTCATCATTGTTGGTGCCACTTTATGGGAGTACCTCAGGCTTTGACCTCCGACCTCGACCAGTATAACTGATTCTGTTTCGTAGAATAGGGAATAGGATGTCTCTCCTATGCTCGTCTTCGGGTAGTTCTTTACACCCATAAAATCTCTGGGAGTACTTCCGGCCATGGTCCCCTAGCCTTTTCGAGTTTCTTTTTCATGATGTTCAGTATAGACTTATTGGAGGATTCCGCTTGACCGTTGCCATGTGGGTGGTAAGGAGTTGAAAGTATCCTTTTAATATGTTATTTTTCGAAGAACTCGATAGTTTTTCTTCCCATGAATTAGGGCCCATTATCACAGCTTATCTCTTTGGGTAGGCCAATTTGGCAAATGATGTTTTTCCATATGAAGGTGATAACCTCTTGCTCACGCACTTGGGTGAATGCTCCTGCTTCGGTCCACTTGGAGAAATAGTCAGTTAAAACTAAAAGGAATTTTGCGTTACCTTGTCCTGGTGGAAGCGGTCCCACGATGACCATTCCCGATTTAATGAAAGGCCACGAAGAAGTGACAGAGTGGAGGTGCTCACTTTCTTTGTGAACTATCGGGGCGTATTTTGACACTGCTCGCATTTTTTCACAAATCCTCGAGCGTCTTTTTTTTATGGTGGGCCAATAATACTCGGCCATGTGAGGCACCTGGCGAGTGCTCGGTCACCAGAGTGACTTCCACAATGACCTTCATGGACTTCCTCGAGGATGCATCTGGTTTGGTTTGGGCCTAAGCATTTTGCCAAGGGACCGCTAACATTCTCTTATATAAGTTGTTGTGAAGGAGGTTGTACCTGGCAGCCTGCGTTCTCAGCTTTTTGTCTTCCTTTTTATTGTTTAGGAGGGTGTCGTTCTGCAGGTAGTTTATAATACAATTATGCCAATCCCAAGTTAGATTTATAGATTTTACCTCGATACAATGCAAATCCAAACAGAGGAGGTGAAATACACTCTTATCCCTAGGGGTTACACTTTTGGTGGAGGCAGCCAACTTGGCGAGACGATCTGCTTCGACTTTTTGATTTTGTGGAATTTGGTCGAGCTGTCACTCGTCAAAACTGGGTAACAATCTGCACATCTTTGTCTGATATTTATGCAACCTCTGCTCTTTGATTTGGAAAGTCCCAGTAACCTGGTTGACTACAAGCTAAGAATCACAACGATGCTTTAATCGCTTTGCTCCGTACTTGAGTGAAGTCTTAATCCTGCAATTATGGCCTTATACTTGGCCTCATTGTTAGTCATTTATGGGCATCTTATGGATCGGCGAATTATCTCACCTGGTGGGAATCTCGAGTACGAGTCCCAGCCCAGACCCATTTGTGTTGGATGCGCCATCGGTGTGCAGGTCCCAAAGGTCGTGTGTCTGAAGAGAAGCTTGAGTGGCTTCCTTTTCAGCCTCAAGCATTGCTTTTGTTTCCAAAGTCTACGACGAAGTCAGTGAGTAATTGCGACTTCATCGTTATGCGAGACTGATAAGTGATGTCATGCTCACTTAACTCGATGGCCCATTGGGCTAGCCTCCGCGACAGCTCGGTTTTGTGTAATATGCTTCTTAAAGGAAAAGTGATGACGACCGAGATAGGGTGGCACTGAAAATAGGGTCTAAGATTTGGTGAAGCTATCACCAGGGCCAAGGCTAGTTTCTCGAGGTAAGAGTACCTCGTCTCGGTGTCGACAAGTATTTTACTGATATAATAAATTAGAGATTGTGCACCTTTGTTTTCTCGAACCAAGACCGCACTTACTGCCACTTCCGAGACGGTGAGGTAAACAAGGAGGCGCTCCCCAAGCTCGAGTTTTGAGAGCAAGGGTAGTGATGACAAGTATGCCTTCAATTTTTGCAGTGCTTGTACATACTCGAGCGACCATAATAGGCTTTTATCCTTTTTGATCACGCTAAAAAACATGTGACATATATAAGATGACCATGAGATGAATCTAGATAGGGCAGAAACATGATCGGTCAATCTCTAGACTTGCTTTTTAGTGGTCAAGTGTTCTGGTATCCCTTCGATAGCCTTGATTTGATGGTTTGACCTCAATCCCTTGTGATACTAGGAAACCTAAAAATATTCTCGAGGCTATACCAAACGCGTATTTCTCGGGGTTTAATTTCATTTAGTACTTTCTTAGTATATCTAAAGCTTCCTTTAGGTGGTCGATATGATCCTCTACCTTTACGGACTTGACCAAAATGTCGTCGATATACATCTCCATGGTTTTTTCAAGTTGATCTTCGAACATTTTTGTGACTAACCTTTGATAGGTAGCCCCTGCGTTCTACAACCCAAATGGCATGACCCTATAATAATATGTTCCTTTATAGGTGATGAACGCGATTTTGTATTGGTCCTCTTCCTCCACGAGTATTTGGTGGTAACCTGAGTAGGCGTCCAGGAAACTTAAAAGCTCGTGTCCGGCCATTGCATAGATGATTTGGTCGATGTGTGCAGTGGGAAAAGATCTTTTGGGCATGCTTTGTTTAGGTCTTTGAAGTCCACGCACATTCTCCATTTCTTGTTTTTCTTCTTGACTATCACCGCATTGGCTATCCATTTGGGGTACTTCGCCTCCCTGATGGATCCGCTTGCCAATAAATTCTCTACTTCTTCATGGACGGCCTCATTGATGGCGAGATTGAACTTTCGGCGGACCTGCCTTACCGGGGGTAGAAAGGGTCGACATTCAGCTTGTGTATAGTGATTGCTTTGGGGATACCTAGCATGTCTGCATGACTAAAGGCAAAAAAATATGCGTTAGTTATTAATAATTGACTAAATTTACCTGGTTCTCAAAGTTTGCAGCTGATGTAGGCCTTTGTGCTGGGGTCACTATGATCTAGTTGAACAGGGTCTAGGTCTTCTATGGTTGATTCAGTGGCTTCGACTATCTCGGGATCCGTAGTGACTTTCTCAGCTTCGTCCTGTGGCGACCTCGACCATGCTAATTGCTATGCTTCTTTTTCCTTTTCTTTCTTTTGTTGAGATCTCATGCTTTCCATGAGATTCGGTAGCATTCTCGGGATGTACGATGTTCCCCTCGTATGCTGATATTCCCTAAGGTGTTGTGAATTTGATCACTTGGTATAAATTGGAGGGGACAGCTCTCATCAGGTGTATCCATGTTCGTCCCATGATGGCATTGTATGCGGGGTCCTTGTCCATGATATGGAATGTAGTCTATAGAGTTACTCCGTCGATGAGAACGGGGAGTGTGATTTATCCCAAAGTCCATTCAACTACATTGTTAAAACTGATTAGTGTAATGCAACGTGACACTTACTTATCCTCAAGTCTCATCTGTGCGAGGACTCGGGGATGGATGATGTGCGCTCCACTTTTGTCATCTACCATAATTCTCTTAACATCGGTATCTAAAATTCATAAAGTAATGACAAGCGCATCATTAAAAGGGAAATTCAAACCATCAACATCTGACTAATCTAAGATGATACTTTCTTCAAGTCCATCATACCGTTCGTGGGTAATAGATCTTTTGAGCTTGTGGGTGGTGGTGAATTTGATGCCATTGATAAAGGCATCATTGCTACCACCAATAATCATATTAATGGTATGAGCTGGTGAAGGAGGCTTTGGCGGGCCTGGACATTCTCGACCCCTTGCTAAGGTGTTTCTGCCTTTGTCGCTGAGTAGTTCTTTGAGGTGTCGTAGCTGCAAGCCTGCAACAAGTTTGCCACCTCTAGCCTCAGGGAGATGCAATCTTCTGTATTGTGTCCACGTTCTTCGTGGAACTTGCAGAGGGCGTCATATTTCCTTGTGTTTGCATCCGACAACATTTTGGGTCACCGTTTGACTTTTGTTCCTAGGATCTCAAGAGCGTAGACCACTTCTGTAGGCGATACACAAAAATTGTGAGCAGATAACAAGGGGCATACCTCGATCGTTCCTATGAGTGCCTGATCTCGGCCTAGATGGGCCATCTTTTTAACGGAAGGAGGGAACGGGTGGCCCGATATAGGGTTGGTTTCATGGTGTTGTTCCCTGCCCGTCTGCGACACTAGGTGGTCTCTCCTGTACTATCTCTGCATTCTTTGTCGGGCTCAAATTGTACTGAGGTGAGCCATCGAGTTGGTCCATTGAGGTCTTCGTCATCTTCCCTTACCTCGACATAGTAGGCATTATGGATTTCATCCCATGTGGCCGGTGGATACTTCATCAACCGACTTAGAAACTTTCTGGTCGCCTTCGAACCTTCTCTGCTCAACCCATTCTGAAAGGCTGCCACGGCCATCCCTTCAAAAATATTTGGTAAGGTCATCCTCACCCTGTTGAATTGGGCAAAGAAGTCCGTCAGTCCCCCTCTTGGGGATTGCTTAGTGTCAAAGATATCATTTACTCTTGTTTCAGCTTTCTTGGCCCCCAGTGGTGCCGTTACGAACCTGTCTGCCATCTCTTCAAATGTTTTCATGGAACGTGCTGGTAACTATGAATACCATGTCAACGACCCTCCTGTGAGGGTTTTGCCAAATTTTTTCAGCAAGATGGAGGACACCTACTCTTTGGTGAGGTCGTTGCCTTTCATAGTGATAACAAAGTGAGTCACATGATCTTCGGGGTCGGTCGTCCCGTCGTAAATTCGGAGATATGGGGGCATCTTGAAGGTCTTTGGTATGGCATGTGGAGCCGCTTTCTTGGTGTACAGCTGTTCCAAAACCTTCCTGCATCCTTTTATGGTAATAATTTAGGGGCACCTAGTATTTTGTCTACCCGTTCTTGGTGCTATTTCATTTGGTTTTTGAGCACCTTGTTCTCGTTTGTCATTTCCACCATTCTTTTCAGCACAACAGCGAGGACGTTGTCACCTGTATTCTTAGTAATAGTGTAAGTTTTACCTGGAGTCGGAGGGTCTAGTTGGTCTCCCTGTTCTCTCCCACATTGTGCTGCATGGATTCTCGTAGTTTCTGTGGTCGTACATGGAGCTTCTTTACTGAGAGCACTGACTAGAGTATCAGTTAGCCATGCTTCGAGAAGCTTTTTCATTTCAGGTGGAGCCCTTTCTTCCGTTGACGTGGACGCTCCTTTCCTAATTGGTTTTGTTGTGCTGCAGAAAGGGGTAGGAGACCTCTCTCGCCCGGGGGAGGTAGTGGGCATTGTTAGTAAACTGAATTTGTAAACTAATTCTGGAAAAGATAGAATAATATATAAACAGAAAATGTAAACCAAACAAAAGTTAATCCGAGCCCACTGAATTCACAGTGTTTCCTTAAGGAATTTAATCCCCTCCTAGTACCAAGGGTTTTGAATTATTTTCTCCCAGGATAGAACGAATTACACACTGGTGTAGTGGGACTTCAAACCCCAGTGTTTCAGCGAACACAAAGTTCGGTAGCAAATCACACTTACTGTTGCTTTCTTTGAAGTTAAAAATATGCAGAAGAAAGGAGGAGAACTCAGAAAATTGTATGGAAATTCTGAGAGAATGGACTTGTATTTATAGCCAATGTTGGGCTGAAAACTGAAGATGTGCAACTCTTCAGAATGGCTGTTTATGCAAAACGGCAATAGCATAAATGCCATAACATAAATGGCTAATTTATGCAATAATAAACCGGGAATTGAAGAGGGAGGTTAATTTTCAGTTACATAACCGAAAAACTGAAAATGGATAACAGAAAAACGTTTAATATTCCATTGGATTTAATATTAATATTAATATTCTGTTATTAAAACGGATATTTAATAACATTTCTGTTAATATTTACAATTAACAAATAAATTTGGTCCAAAAAATTAATCAATCAATCGATCATTTGACCAAATCCGAATCTGAATCCGAATCTGAAGCCGAAGCCGAAGACGAAGCCGAGCCGAGCAAGCGAGCGAGCGATGAGAACGACGGCGCGGGGCTTGCCTTCTTCTCAACTCTTTAAGAGCTAGAAGAAGAGCAATTGCTTATATACCCATCAAAAACCTCTTCCTCTTCCAATATGGGACAATGTCGGGGAGGGGGGTTGGGGAGAGGGGGGGAACTTAAAATTTCACTTAAAAATTTCATTTCCCTCCATTTCCCATTCACCCTCTTTTAAGCCATATTAATGCTTAAAAACCCAAAAACCCCCCACATGAATGGGGAATGGCTATATCACGGAAACATGCATAAAAAACTGTGTGATTCGCAAGCAAGGATTAATTGCATCTGGATAAGTAGGTTTCCCTTTGAACTTTCCGTAGTGAACTTATGTCGGATATACTCGGTCAATCGGTAGATTTGACATCTTTGAACCGTCGAACATTGGTGTATACCTAGACAACCATAAGTCACACAACCAACCCTTAACTGTCTTTGGTTCTCATTGTTGTGTTTGTTTCAGCTATGAACACCGCCTGGTTTCATAAGTGTGTAGAGAACTGGCCTTACAAAATTCTCCTTGAAGCGGCTAACACTTCACACTTACATAGGTGATTCCTAAACGTGTCATCCCGTAGATACACTATTTGATATACCCCGTATCAAATTTAGAAATCATTAAAAAGTCTTAATGCTTTATTCTTGGTAGTGAACATTGTCTTATCACGAGAATGGACCAAAATTTTAGTTGACAATGTTGAACCATCATTAATGAATTTGTTTGATCTTCTTGAACCTTGATCTTGGGATCTCCAGTCTTCTAGGTAGAGTTACCACCACAATGACTTGTTCTCGGCCATAATCCCATTCCCCTTGATGATTTCTCAACTACCTCTCTATTTAGGCCTTTTCTAAGTGGATCTGACACATTATCACTTGACTTTACATAGTCAATCGTGATAATTCCTCTAGAGAGTAATTGCCTAATGGTTTTATGTTTTGTTGTATATGACGAGATTTACCGTTATACATAACGCTCCCAGCCCTTCCAATTGCCGCTTGACTATCACAATGTATGCATATTGGTGCCAATGGTTTGGGCCAAAATGGAATGTCTTCCAAGAAATTCAGGAGCCATTCAGCTTCTTCACCGGCTTTATCTAAGGTTATGAATTCAGCCTCCATTGTAGAGCGGGTAATACAAGTTTGTTTGGACGACTTCCAAGATATCCCTCCGCCACCAATAGTGAATACAATCCACTTGTGGACTTTGAATCAGCTGAACCGGTGATCCAATTTGCATCACGGTATCCCTCAATCACCGAAGGATATTTACTATAGTGCAAAGCAAAGCCCTGGGTATGTTCTAAATATCCCAAAACTCGTTTCATTGCCGTTCAATGAGATTGACCTGGATTGCTCGTGTATCGACTTAATTTACATATAGCACAAGCTATATCTAGTCATGTACAATTCATGACGTACATTAAGCATCCCAACACATGAGCATAATCCAATTGTGATATGCTTTGGTCTTCGTTCTTTGTTCTTTGCTTATGCAAGATTCACGTCAGTTGGACTCTTTGCAACTTTAAACCCTAAGTGCTCGAATTTTTCAAGTACTATCTTAATATAATGAGATTGTGACAATGCCAGACCTTGAGGAGTCTTATAGATCTTAATCCCTAGAACTAAATCAGTAACTCCCAAGTCCTTCATATCAAAAGTTTCTAGTTAGCATACGCTTAGTAGCATTTATGTTGGCATTATCATTACTCATTATCAGCATATCGTCCACATATAAGCAAACAATGACTATGTGATTTGGAACATTTTTAATGTATACACATTTATCACATTAATTTATCTTCAAACCATTTGACAACATTGTTTGGTCAAATTTTGCATGCCATTGTTTGGGTGCTTGTTTTAGTCCGTAAAGAGACTTAACAAGTCTACATACCTTCTTTTCTTTACCTAGAACCATAAACCCTTCAGGTTGTTCCATGTAGATTTCTTCCTCCAAATCCCCATTCAAGAAGGCCGTCTTAACGTCCATTTGATGAATATCAAGACCATACACTGCAGCAAATGCTACTAACATCTGTATGGACGTAATTCTTGTAACTGGAGAGTATGTATCAAAGTAGTCAAGACCTTCTCGTTGTCTATACCCTTTGACTACAAGTCATGCCTTAAATTTATCAATAGTGCCATCATCTTTCATTTTTCTCTTAAAAATCCATTTAGAACCCAAAGGTTTATGTCTAGGAGGAAGATCAACCAATTTCCCTGTATGGTTGTTCAATATGGATTCTATTTCACTATATACTGCCTCTTTCCAAAACAATGATTCCGAAGAAGACATAG
Source organism: Nicotiana attenuata (assembly GCF_001879085.1). NCBI lineage: Eukaryota > Viridiplantae > Streptophyta > Magnoliopsida > Solanales > Solanaceae > Nicotiana > Nicotiana attenuata. The sequence goes on along the minus strand of NC_031991.1, from coordinate 18,787,121 downwards.
CTTCTTTAAATGTTCAAGGCTCATTTTCTAATAAGAAAGTCACGAAATCTGGTCCAAATGAAGTAGACGTTCTTTGACGTTTACTACGTCTTGGATCCTCCTAATTAAATGTACTTTCTTTTGTTTCTTCCCGAGGTCGTTTAGTTCCTTCACCAATCGATTCACATTCCTTTTTATACGATATATATTTTCAAAAAACTCAGCATTATCTGAATCTATAACCATATTATTATGAATGTCGGGATTTTTTGATTTATGAACCAGAAATCAATATGATTTGCTATTGGTCGCATATCCTATGAAAACACAATCAACGGTTTTCGGTCCTATTTTTACCCTTTTGGGTTTAGGAACTTGCACTTTTTCCAAACACCCCCACACTTTAAAATAGTTCAAGTTGGGCTTCCTTCCTTTCCATTTTTCATATGGAATGGATTGTGTTTCGCTATGGGGTACTCGATTTAGTATCCGGTGAGCCGTAAGAACGGCTTCCCCCCACAAGTTCTGTGGCAAACCAGAACTTAACAATAATGCGTTCATCATCTCCTTTAATGAACGATTCTTTCTTTCCGCAATCCCATTGGATTGGGGCGTGTAAGGGGCTGTTGTTTGATGAATAATTCCATATTCTAAACATATTTGTTCAAAAGGAGATTCATATTCACCACCCCTATCACTTCTTATCATTTTGATTTTCTTGTTAAGTTGCGTTTCAACTTTATTTTTGTATTGCTTGAATGCGTCTATTGCTTCATCTTTAATATTAAGTAAGTATACATAGCAATATCGAGTACTATCATCAATAAAAATTATGAAATACTTTTTTCCACCGCGAGATGGTATTGACTTCATGTCGCAAATATTTGTGTGAATTAAGTCTAAAGGATTTGAATTCGTTTCAACTGACTTATAAGGATGTTTAATATACTTAGATTCCACACATATTTGAAATTTTGATTTGTCGCATTCAAACTTAGGCAATACTTCCAAGTTAATCATTTTCCGCAATGTTTTATAATTGACATTACCCAAATGTATATGCCATAATTCATTTGACTCAAGTAAGTAAGACGAAACTGAAATTTTATTACTATTCTCAACAACCATTACATTCAGCTTGAAAAGGCCCTCGGTAAGTTAACCTTTTCCTACAAATATTTCATTCTTACTTATTACAACCTTATCGGATACAAAAACACACTCAAAACCATTCTTTACAAGAAGTCCAGCAGAGACTAAATTCTTCTTAATCTCGGAAACATGAAGGACATTGTTCAAAGTCACCACCTTGCCAGAAGTCATTTTCAGAAAGATCTTCCTACATCCTTCAATCTTGTCCATTGCATCATTTCCCATAGAAAGCGTCTTTTCGGGTCCAATAGGAGCATATGTAGCAAAAGCATCCCTAATAGCACAAACATTGCGAGTGGACCCAGAATCAATCTACCACTCCTTAGGATTTCCCACCAGGTTGCATTAAGAAAGCATAGCACACAAGTCATCAACATCTTCATGCTTTTCAACCATGTTTGCTTGACCCTTCTTCTTGTCTTTCTTCGAAGCACGACACTTCGTAGATTTGTGTCCAGCTTTCCCTCAGCTGTAGCAATTTCTGTTGAACTGTTTCTTGCTTGGGTTGTTTTTCGATCCACAAGCCTGCTTCCACTTTCTCTTGTTTTGAGAAGTATCCTCAACAATATTTTCTCCCATTATTGTTGAGCTTCCACGTCCTCTCTTTTCAGCAGCTTTGTTGTCCTCTTCAATTCTCAAGAGAACAATGAGATCTTCAAGCGACATCTCTTTGCGTTTGTGTTTCAAGTAGTTTTTGAAGTCCTTCCACAAATGAGGCAACTTCTCAATCATCACTGCTACTTGAAATGCTTCATTGATGACAAGACCTTCAATGAAAATTCTATTAGTAAAAATACTAAAATTACTACTTTCAACATCAGTATTAATTCGATTTATACCTTCAGCAAGGAGATCGCGAATAATCACTTGCAATTCCTGGACTTGGGTAATAACAGACTTGCTATATACCATTTTGTAGTCCAAAAACTTAGCGGCAACGAATTTCTTCAACCCGAAATCTTCAGTTTTGTATTTCTCTTCAAGCGCAGTCCACAATTTTTTTGACGTTTCCACGCCACTGTAGGCGTTATATAGATCGTCCTCCAGTCTTCTAAGAACACAGTTCTTGCAAAGAAAATCAGAATGCTTCCACGCCTCAATCACAAGAAAGCGTTCGTTCTCTGGAGTTTCATCGGGCAAAACAGGAACATCTTCCTTAATGAACTTCTGCAGACTTAAAGTAGTTAGGTAGAAGAACATCTTCTACTGCCACCGCTTGAAATCAATCTCGGAAAATTTTCAGGGTTTTTCCGCCAGTGCCAATGTCGGTGTTAGGCTTGTCGACACATTGGCAGTCACCATCGGAACAGCTTGGTTTCCATTATCATTAGTCATTTATGTAAAAAAAAATGACACAAGCAAACGTTAAAATTACGTAGATTTTAGTCTCCAATGGAGAGAAAACCACAAAGGTTTTAATCTCCAGAATAGTGAATATAACACAAATAAAAAAAAATAACTAAATTCCTTAAGCTTGTTAGTAAACTGTATTTGTAAACTAATTCTGGAAAAGATAGAATAATATATAAACAGAAAATGTAAACCAAACAAAAGTTAATTCGAGCCCACTGAATTCATAGTGTTTCGTTAAGGAATTTAATCCCCTCCTAGTACCCAAGGTTATGGATTATTTCCTCCCAGGATAGAACGAATTACACACTGGTGTAGTGGTATTTCAAACCCCAGTGTTTCAGCGAACACAAAGTTCGGTAGCAAATCACACTTACTATTCCTTTCTTTGAAGTTAAAAATATGCAGAAGAAAGGAGGAAAACTCAGAAAATCGTATGAAAATTCTGAGAGAATGGACTTGTATTTATAGCCAATGTTGGGCGAAAATCTGAAGCGTTGCAACTCTTCAGAATGGCTGTTTATGCAAAACGGCCATAGCATAAATGCCATAACATAAATGGCTAATTCACGCAATAATAAATCGGAAATTGAAGAGGGAGGTTAAATTTCAGTTACACAACCGAAAAATTGAAAACGAATAACGGAAAAACGTTTAATATTTCGTTGGATTTAATATTAATATTAATATTAATATTTCGTTATTAAAACGGATTTTTGATAACATTGCTGTTAATATATACTATTTACAAATAAACTTAGTCCAAAAAATTAATCAATCAATCATTTGACAGAATTCGAATCCGAAGCCGAAGCCGAAGACGAGCCGAGCGAGCGACGACGAGGATGGCGCGAGGCTTGCCTTCTTCTCAACTCTTTAAGCGCTAGAAGAAGAGCAATTGCTTATATACCCATCAAAAACCTCTTCCTCTTCCAATATGGGACAATGTCCCTTTGTCAGGGGGACGGGGGGGGGGGGAACTTAAAATTTCACTTAAAAATTTTATTTCCCTCCATTTTTCCATTCACCCTCTTTTAAGCCAAATTAATGCTTAAAACCCAACAGGCATCACTTCCTCGCTCTCTGTGTCATAGCCTTCGTTGATGGCGTTCATGAGGTTAAGGGGAACGTTATATGTTGCCCTCGTTCTGTTTCCTTGGTCACCTGCCATGGAAGCTTTTGTACGCACAAAGAAAAGAGATAAACTTTGTGGTTGGTTAGATTAACAAGTCACGTGAGTTATGGATCTAATGGAAACTAAAAGATTGGCTGAGAAAATTCCCACAGGCGCCGCTGTTGCGGCCAAACACACACGCAAGTATACGCGGTCGTCGAGTAATAAAGTGACTAAAAGTCGGATGTCGAACCCACAAGGACTTGTGATTAACTATTAAGTAAATTAGACTATCCTAACTATTTAAACAAGAATTAAACCCAAAAGTAGTGATGCTAAAGTAATTAAATTGAAAAGAAAATAACTAATGAACATTAAACAGAGGAAGAGCAGATTTTTATATTTTCAATATGATGAAAACGATCTAGGGCTATGGGCTATCTAATATTCTTATTGTATTCTATAATTGAATTGACTAACTAATTTATCTAGTTTATTGGTAAACAAGGTTAATATTGCTTATAAGAATCTGTCGAGTTGTTACTCGCCTAATCAAGCTAACCTAAGGCCTACATGTCTATGGAATTAGAACTAACAAGAACGCATTTATAATTCCTGTAAGTCAACCAAGCAAGGTAATTAGGTATATGTCTATCCTAACCGCGAATCCGTTCCCCGATGCCCAATTTCAAGAACTTGCTCTACTCAATCCTATGTGCAATCTAGAATTCTCACTTTCGAGTTCAATTCCTGATTCGTAGATAGTAATCAATTGGTGCAAACAATTAAATAATTAAGCGCAAGATTGAATAAATAAACCAATGCGATAAACTAAGAAATCAAAATCAATGTTCGATAACAATAGTCATGAAAGAACAACAACCGTAGAACGTGAAGTTTAGCTCCACATAGACATGGTAGCAAAACAACAAATCATACGAAGAAACATAAATATTACTAAGTTTGGTTGAGGAAAGATGAAACCCGGCCTCCACGACAGCTCTGTGCTCTCCATAGTCAAAAGTTCCTCTCCAAAACGTCCTCCCTCCTCCAAAATAGGTTTAGGACCCCTTTAATACAAGTTGCGACCGTGTAGGGCCGAAATAACCTTATCCCGAATAAAGTAGGAAAATTCCCGCACGCAGCGTGGGGCAGAAAACTGTAACGTTTTTTGCCTTGAATTCTTTCTTTGCTTTCTATTGAATTGCCATTCTCATTGTCTAACATTTGGGGAGACAAACACAAAAGGTTGTCCCCCCTCTTGGTCACCTTTTTTTTATTCTTTTATTTTTTTTATTTTCTTCCGCGTTTTATTTAATTTTGCTCCAAATTTTTTCGTTTTCACAATACTTTATATCTACACAGTTAAAATTTAGTATTAAGCATAAAGTAATATAATTAATACTCAAAAGACGATTAAAAGTATTAAAACATGAGGCAACAATAAGTAAATATATGTATTTTTTGGCCGAATATCAGTCGCCAAACTGTTTGACAAAAAATTTAGATCTAAGTTTAAATAATTAGGTTTTCTAATAAAATAAAATTAGTCTTAGCCAATATTAAAATTCAAAAGACATATTAACCGATTCTGTAGCGAAATAATACGGATATTATCTATGTACCAATAAATGGCGTCAATACTGCTATATCCAATGACCCAAAAATGAAGAAGGTAGCATAAATAACAATAAGTAGCTATGAATGACATTATATAAATAAAAGTATTCACCAATTGTGCGAATCAACGATTCCTTTCGTACTAGGTTGAATTACTATTGTGACACTGTCATTAGTAGGGTAAAACTAACATGTCTCACGTCGATCTCCCGAAAAGGGTGAGATCCTTTGGTATTCTTTTTGATAATGATAAATGATTGATGAGCCTTTGAATATTCTTATTTTTCTTGGATTATCGTGGGAGAAAAGTTAGATAAAGATCTATAGAAAAGGTGTATTTTGCATGTGTAAAATAAATTAAATGAGCCTTTGAATATTCAATGTGCTATGTTTTACAATGAGTGTCAATATTCCCCGCCTATAGCTACGTATATTTTTATTTATAAGGGCATACGGGCCACAAAAAGAATTTAATAGTACAGATTAGAGGAATATTTATTGGAATATTCTCTTTAAAGGCTTATTGCTAAAACTACCTGTTACTACTCTGTTAAGGAAATGTTCGTCCTCGTCCTCGATCTCCGTGGAGTCCTCGACCTTTCCTTCATTCTTTGTTAACATCAAATTGATGACATGTGGCGGCCTTCAAAGGCTTTCTTACTATTAAGCTCCCATATAATTAAGAACGTTTTTTGCTCATACAATTTTGATCCAAAGAGGACCAAAAGTACCAAGCGAATACCGCAAATTTACGGATCGGAGGCCAAAGTCGTTATAGAAATATCCATGAATTTACTTTCTCTTTTCAAAGTTACAAGGAGAACTGTTAACAAAGAAATATATTTTATTCTATGGAGTTTCTCTTCGTCAAATTTGTAGGGAGAATTGTTAACAAGTTAGAGAAATAGAATTTTATTCTAATTAGTCAAAAGAAAATTTATAACTTACCTTTCTGTGAAATTACGGTACTATTTTCTTTTTTTCTTAGTTAAATTAAATCGGCCAGTTGGTACTTCATTCACCGACCTGTCCGTATTCTGGTAACCAACAACAAATGGATGGATAGAATATTGTTGAGAAAAATAAGAGAAATTAGGCAGGAAATCAAAGAGAGAACGAATGATCATTGAACTAATTTGTCACATTAATTCTAAATAGAATACTATATCACTATTTATAAATAACTAAAGGGAATAAACTGAGGAGAATATGATATTTTTCTTATAGATTCCAAACTAAAAGGGAAATAAATATTCTACAGTTGATGTAAATCCTAAACTTTTTAGAAGGAAATAAATATTCTATAGAATATTTCTATACTAAAAACATAGTCTACCATTAATATAGATTCGAAAATAGAAGGAAAGTAATTATTATAAATATCACTAAAAGTATTTTAACATTACCCTCAAGTTGGTGTATCCAAAATGATTTTTAACACTTTAACTCAATTTCTGTGACTTTTTGCATCACATTCTTCAAGTATTTTTTTTTAATAACAGTTTCTCAATACTATTGATTGAAAGTAATTATATAATTTTCTTTTCAAAATGGATATCGCTTTCTAACTTCATCTTTACTCACCAAAATCCGATGATTTTCATCAGTGAAGGTTTGGGGACATTCACTTATGTATGGGTGAAAAATTGATATTAGTTGAAAATAACTTTGCATTAGAAATAAGTATGAGCTAAAAATAAATTAAAAGTAGTTATGGATTAAAAATGAATGAAAATTGTTCCTCTTCACTGAACTCACAGATCCATTAAGAACAACGAGGGCTCCAAACAACTATTAAGAGTGACTTAAAGACATGTTCTTGGGGTTTAGTTCTAGTTTCAACCAATTCAAAATATGGTGAAAATATGCTGATTATCAAATATTGACCACATTTTTTTCTTCAATATTGACACCTTTAGCTAATTAAGGATTTGAATGTGCATGCATATAGATACTTCTCAGACAAACCTATTCTTTTGATGGATTTATCCACTTGACATTCTAAATGGTTTTTAAATTATTTTACTTGGTAATAGTAAATTATTTATTATACTTACAATGTCATCAAATTAGATTAAGTAATATATATATATATAGAGAGTAAGCCTATCATTGCAGGTCATATTTACTTGAAAACTATACAGTCACTCTTTCACTTTTGATTCCTCAAACCAGATTTATTCAGTTAATTAAGTTCTTTCTACTTGCCAATTAGACATCAGGGCAGATGAATATATAGTTCGTTTGAACTCAGTAGCTTCTGCTAAGATCCCCCTCTCTCTCTCTCTCTCTCTATATATATATATATATATATATATATATATATATATATAGAGTTTTTTAAGCTAAAATAAGCTTAAAAAAGGATGAACGGAAAATGGAAGGAAAATGAATTATTTGAGTTTCCCTCATTGACAAAGGGACATTGTCCCATATTGGAATATTTTTAAATATCCGGTTTATGTAAAACGAAAAATTAATATGAAATCCAATTACGTTATGGCCATTTTGCGTAAACGGTCATGATAGCCCTTCAAAAGAGTTGTACCTCTTCAATTTGAACGCAACATATTCGCTATATATATCAGCTCATTCTCTCAGATTTTCAATACGAATTTCTGAATACTCCTCCTTTCTTCTGCATTATTTTGATTACAAAGAAAGCAACACTAAGTGAGATTTGCTACCGATCAGTGTGTTCGCTGAAACACTGAGGGTTTGAAGTACCGCTACACAAGTGTGTAATTCGTTCTATCCTGGGAGGAAATAATCCACAACCCTAGGTACTAGGATGGGATTAAGTTCCTTAAGGAAATACTATGAATTCTGTGGTCGGATAAAATTCTGTTTTTGTTTTTCATTTCTGTTTATACGTTATTTTATATTCTCTAGAATTATCCTATATATATATATATATATATATATATATATATATATATATATATTTCTATATCAAAATTTTATATATATTTATATATCAAAACTTTACTAGTTCTGTAATCCTAACTTCTCATAATTTTATTGGAAAAAAGTTCAGTTTTATATTTTGACTTCTCCCAAGTTAATAGGCAAGAATCCTTCTCGATCTGTGTACTGTACATCACTATATGACTTTTGACAAATACGAATCAACATAATGAGTTCTCTTTAGCCAAAAAGACCAGGGTTTCTCATAATCACAATTAGACTAGTCACAAAACACACATGAAAAGATAGGTCAATTTCATAAGGACCTATTGCATGCATAAAGAAGGAACATGAATTAAAATGCCTTACTTTCCCGTGATCTTTGAATGTCAAAAGGCTTACATAAAGCCTTTTCAACACACAGCTCAAACTCCAAAATGAGTAGAAAAGTTGATACATAGGACCACCATTAAAATGAAGGCGCATTGTATTTAAGCTATCTATTTTGCATTTGCTACTTCTGTTTTCTCAAGAGAACAGGAATACCACTTCTTTTTCTCTTCTTCTTCATCTTTGTTCGACAAACCCACGCCTTCCCGAAGCTCCTCTTTCGCTTTTTGTTTGAAATTTATCCAATTAAGGTGATAAGAGATTCTGTTATCTACTTTGACAGTCTTTACTTTTTTTCTCTTTGTCGAATTGTCAAAAGTTCTGCAACAAAAGCACTGACATGTTGCAGAACATTCCAACTGTTATTATCTTTACTTCTCAGGCTTTATATCAATTTTCCCAGAAGGAATTAAAGTAATGTTTCCATATATGGAATCAACACAAAATTTCGCAAGTCTCCAACAAATGTTGTAACCCACAAAGTTTTGTAGAACTCCAACAAATGTTATAAAGTCTTCAAAAATTTTATAAGAAAGGCTTTCGGATGATATAACTTCACAAATTGTGTCACGAGCAAAATCTGGATTATTCATGTTTATCCAAAATACCAGTATGAGTTAATTCTTCGTCTAATTAGATAGATTAGACAAATAATTTATCATGACGCTAACACTTTGTATAGGGTAAAATACGTTATGTTAAGTGATCGCATAAGAGAGTGACACGTGGAGCCGAAAGCAGAGCATAGCTAAAACCAAAGGCAACTACTCCGTCTCTTACCGGAAAGGATGGTGCTCATAAAATGAAATAAATGCCTGCCACCCAGTAGCATTTAATGAAGAATATTCTACAATATTTAGTACGCTGCCCGTTATAAAGAATTTGGCATTCATGCTCATCGTTACACATTTTTCAATGGCCCTCATAATTGACATTAAAGAAGGACTTGATCCTAGAACCTTGTTCCCTATGTACAGCTATAAACAGTGGACTCTATTATCATTGTAAAGGAGACGAACTTTCTGGTAAACTTACGCTATAATCTATTCAAAGCCTAATACAATTTTATCTTCTTGCTGCTTGATTTCATTGCCATTGTGACCGGAGACTCTGCCCCAGGAACTACCTTTTTTGCTATTTTATCTCCATCTCAAGGCTAAGTATTCTATTTTTATCTAATTCTTCTATTATTCAGGATCAAATTAATTCACTTATGTAGAAACCGCATATAAATTTAACTGTACTGTTTTACGGGTAAATGATTTGGTGCCCACCGTGGGGCCTAGACAGTCGTGTAATTAAGTTGGTCCTTGACTCTTTCACTAATGTGTTCTGATTATTTATTCTTAGCAAAAAATTATAAAAAATAGCCGATAGTGGTGTTAACAACACATGCAATCTTGAGGCCCAAGGAAACTAGCCTCAGCATAGAGATTCAATCAGCGACACCCGCAATGAGGGGAGCGATGCCATGCCGGTCCACGACAGACGGTACTAGCAACATGTTCGGGAGGAGTGATATTTAGCTTAAAGTATATATATATATGTGTATGTATACCGCCTCATGTTTTACTCGTGTTTCTTGGATTTCAGATGTAAAATGTGTTGATTTATATTAATTCGGGATGTTTTTATGTGTAGGAATCATATTGAAGCAATTGAGAGAGAAAGGTGCGAGATTAGAGCCAAAACGAACGAAAAAAGAAAAAGTTGAATTTCAGCACCACAAGCATCGCTCCATGCCACCTGTGGCGCCAGAGATAGTGTGCACAATTAGCCAGCGCCAGGGCCATCATGGGGCGCTGGGCTGGACGCTGGTGATGAGAAAAGTGTCAAACTTTGCCCGGGACAAGGTTATTTCGGCCCTAAGCCTACCCAACACGTATAAAAGAAATACTAAGCTTATTTTTAGTGGGGAGACGCCACTTCGAAGAGTGAATACACACGCAAAACATTCGGGAGCAAGGATATCTCAGATTTCTTCATCTTTTCTTAGTATTTTCAATTATCCAACACTTAAACATTTGTTTTATACTATCATGAATGGCTAAAACCCATAGTTCTAGGGTTGTGATTTAGCCATAAACATTGCTGTTTAACGTTGAGTTAACCTTGATTATAATTCACCAATATATAGTTGTTTCTTCAATTATGTGATTAATTGCTTAACTGTCTGGCCTACAGTTAGGTTCTATTTACTATCTATGCTATGCTTGGGAAAACCATATTTATATTAGAGAAGAATGGAAGAGAGCACAGTCTTAATTATGAGGGGACGTATTTGTGGTTAGCATAGGAATATACCTAATCACCGTGCTTAATTAAATATGGTAATGTTAACGTTCTTAATAGATTGATTTCGTAGGAATATAGGCGTTAATCTATTTTGAATAGGCGAGTAGTACTTCGGGAGAAGGCTATGAGAACAATTATCGTTTAATTAGCAACCATGAATGAATTGCATGAAAGGGAGAGTTAGCTAGAACACAATAGAATTGGTGAATCGATCACAACCTTGGAATATTATCTCTGCTGAATACACAACAACCATTTTATTGCTTGATAATTTAGTTACTACTTAGAATTATTATTTTGTATAATTACACTCTTGTACTCGAATAGGTTCGGCTGAATAGCAATCTTGGTGAAGTTAGTGGGTAGTTGATACTAGTCCATGTGGGTTCGACACTTAACTTATCATTTTATTACCTGTACGACCACATATATTTGCGTGTGCGTATGGGAGCAACAAGTTTTTGGTGCCGTTGCCGGGGACTTGAATATTGACTATTTTCTAGTTTTTTCTTTAATTGTTTATTTTGTCAAGTCTAACGTTACTTGATTGTTGCTATGATCTCAAGAACTCTGATTGAATGCGCATGGTCAGAAGCCAGGACAGACTTCAAGGCTTTAACCCCATAGGAGGTTGAGGGAAGCAAAGGATACAAATAATCTTCAGGCACTTGTTCAATTTCCTGTGAACATGGAAGAGGAGCAACATATGGCAGTTCAGGAGGTGGTGATGCCCAATATTGCTAATGTCACCTCTAGCATTGTGAAGCCCAGAATCACTGGGCACTTTAAGCTGAAACAGAGCATGATCCAGCTACTTCATGCGAATGGGCAGTTTATGGATCTTCCACACGAGGATCCACAATAGCATATCCTGAACTTCTTGGAGATTAGTGATACTTATATCACTAACGTAGTCACTCCAGACTATGTGAGGCTCACACTTTTCCTATTCTCTCTATTGGGCGAAGCAAAGCGGTGGCTGAAGGCAGAACCAACTAATTCTATTACATCATGGAATGATCTGGCAAGGTAAGTTTTGGCAAGGTTCTTTCCTTCAGGCAAAACTGCAATGATCTGAAGTGAGATAGTCCCCTTCATACAGAAAGTCAGGGAGTCTTTATACTCAGCTTGGGAGAGGTTTAAGGGGCTGCTCAGAGACTGTCCACATCACAGTCAGACAAATGAAGTGTTAGCTCACACTTTCATAGAAGGGCTACATCCTGAGACAAAGATTGTGGTAGATGCCGCAACTGGAGGTCAAGTGCTGGAGAAAAGATTTGATAGGATATATGCATTATTGAAAAAATTCTCCTAAAGCAATCCTGATTGGTAATGAGAGATGGGCCGACACAGTGCAAAAATCTGTAGGGGTTCTCGAGTTAGATATCATCTCTGCATTATCAGCGCAAATTCCCACATTGACCAACCAAGTCAATCAGATGACCTTGGTTATTAACAAGCTACAAGCTCAACCAGTGCAATAGGTTCAATTGTTTTGTGAAGTATGTGGAGAGGGGCACACGAGCATCTTATGCCCAGTTAATCAAGAGTCTGTCTGTTTTGTGGGTAATGCAAATAGGGGCCAAACAAACTAGTATGGGAACACTTATAATCCTAACCGGAGGAACCACCCAAACTTTTCTTGGGATGGAAACCAAGGAGCTCAGAATGAATACCGACCACAAGCACCTCAACAACAATATAGACCACCTCAAGCTGAGCAACATGCAAACTCAACAAGTCACCTTGTGGAAATGATGAAGAAATTGATGGCTGAGCAGCAAGCCCACACAACATAAGATGATGAAGAAAGTGATGGCTGAGCAACAGGCCCAAGCCGCAGCAATGAGAAATTTGGAGCGACCAATGGGACAACTTGCCAGTTCCCAAATATTCAACCAATTGGAGCTCTTCCCAGCAACACTGAGCTAATCCTAAGGCGTCTATTAGTGTTGTGTCATTGAGGAATGGGAGACAGTTAGAAAAAGTCCATTCAAAAAAAATAAAAAAACAAGTGAGCTTTAATGAGAAGCCGACCACTATATTGTTAGAATCAGAAAAATCAAAAGAGTCGGAGAAGCCAGCTGAAGAGGCAGTGGCTAAGCAACCCCTACCATTGGTTGCGAGGCCACCACCTCCGTTCCCTAAAAGATTGCAAAAAGTGAGGGATAATGCCATGTATAAAATGTTTCTCGATATTTTGAAGCAGGTGCAAATTAATATTCCACCGGTAGACATCCTGCAACAGGTTCCCAAATATGCAAAATAAATCAAGGACATAGTGGCAAATAAAAGGAGCTGAGTTCGAGATTGTGACACTCACTAAGGAATGTAGCTCAAGAATTCAAAGCAAGATACCTCAAAAATTGAAGGATTCGGGTAGTTTCACTATCCAAATCTCGATTGGTAAGCATGCAGTTGGGCGAGCTTTATGTGATCATGGAGCGAGCATCAATTTGATGCCGCTATCTGTGTTCAGACAGTTGGGGTTGGGTGGTCCACGCCAACAACGGTAATCTTATAGTTGGCTGAATGCTCCCTTGCTTATCCCGAAGGAGTGATTGAAGATGTGTTAGTTCAAGTGGGTTCTTTCATATTCCCTGCTGATTTCATTATCCTGGACTACGAGACTAATCAAGAAGTCCCATTTATTTTGGGGCGTCCATTCTTAACAACGGGCCGAGCTATTATTGATGTATGCGAAGGAAAGATGACGATGAGAGTCGGTGATCGAGTGGAGGTATTCAATGTCTATAAAGCACTCAGATTGCCAGCCCACTATGAAGAGCTATCCATGATTTCTGTGGTGGAAAGTGATGCTACGTCATTAGTGCCTTATATGAGCCCCATAGATCCTCTTGAACGAGCTTTAATTGGGGATGAAGAAGACAGTGAAGATGAAATGATGGGAGAAATTGAGCAAGTACTTGACATATCTTGCAGTTATGTCTATGTTTTGGAAAATTTGAGGAGTTGGACAGGCCTGTCACTCTGACCCCTCCTAAGCCATCTATTGAAGAAGCTCCAAATCTAGAACTTAAGCCCCTTCCAGCGCGTCTGTTCTATGCTTATTTGGGGAACTCTAAAACATTGACCGTAATTATCTAATCCAGCTTGACTAATATACAAGAAGAATAATTGCTCAGAGTACTTCGCGAGCATAAACACTCTATTGGGTGGACGATTGCAGACATCAAGGGAATCAGTCCATTGTTTTGCATGCACAAAATCTTCTTGGAAGATGGACACCGCCCTAGTGTTGTGTAACAAATGAGGTTAGATCCCATTATGAAGGAGGTCGTGAAGAAGGAAGTAATTAAGTCGCTTGTTGTAGGTATCATCTTTCCTATTTCTAACAACAACTGGGTAAGCCCAGTTTAATGTGTGCCCCAAAAGGGGGTATGACTATGGTTGAGAATGAGAAAAATGAGCTAATTCCTACTCGCACTGTGACGGGGTGGAGAGTTTGCATTGATTATAGAATGCTCAACAAAGCAGCCCGCAAGGACCACTTCCCATTTCCATTCATTGACTAAATGTTGGATAGATTAGGTGGGCATGAATAATATTTCTTCCTTGATGGTTATTCGGGATACAATCAGATCGTCATATGCCCAGAGGATCAGGAGAAGACCACTTTTACTTGTCCTTGAGCAAGGTGTTAACTTGTTATGAAGAAATAAATCTGGTATTGAACTGGGAAAAGTGCAATTTTATGGTGCAGGAAGGCATCGTATTGGATCACAAATTATCTAGGAGCGGCATCAAAGTTGATAAGGCGAAGGTGGATGCGGTCGAAAAATTACCTCCACCTATTTCTGTGAAGGGTGTCCGGAGTTTCTTAGTACACACGGGATTCTATCAGTGCTTTATTAAGGATTTTTCCAAAATTGCTACTCCTTTGTACAGGTTGCTTGAAAAGGATGTAACCTTCAATTTCGATGACGCCTGCCTCAAGGAATTTGAAGAGCTCAAAAAGAAGTTGGTGTCTGCTCCCATTATTGCGGTACAGGATTGGTCCTTACCATTTGAACTTATGTGTGATTCAAGTGACCATGCTATTGGGGCAGTGCTAGGCCAGAGGAAAGAGGTGTTTTATTCTATCTACTATGCGAGTAAGACTCTTGATGATGCACAGCTGAATTACACCACCACCGAAAAGGATTTGTTAGCCATTGTGTGGGCCTCTAAGAAATTTCGGGCATACTTGGTGGGAACAAAAGTCATAGTTCATACCGATCATGCATCAATCAGGTATCTAGTTACAAAAAAGAATCTAAGGCTAGACTGATGCGCTGGGTTTTGTTATTGCAGGAATTTGATGTAGAAATATGAGATCGAAAGGGAACAGAGAACCAAGTAGTGGACGATCTATAAAGGCTGGAAAATCACAACCACATGGAGCAGGGTGGACAAATTAAAGAAGCAGTTCCTGACGAGAACCTTTTTGCATCACCAAGACCCTCCTCCATGGTACACAAACTATGTGAACTATCTTGTGAGTGGGGTACTTCCTCCTGAAATTGAATTTGAAGCAAGAAAGAGGTTTCTACATGATGTGAACTTCTACTATCGGGATGAGCCATATTTGTACAAGTAGTGTGCTGATCAGTTGATGAGGACATGCATTCCAGAAAAGGAGGTAGAATTAGTATTGTATGATTGTCATGCATCACCATATGGGGGATATCATGGAGGCGATGGAACAACTGCAAAGGTATTACAGTCCGGTTTCTTTTGGCCAACATTATTCAAGGATGCCCATGCATTTCTTAAGAAGTGTGACCAGTGTCAGAGAACAGGAACAATCACAGGAGGCATGGGATGCCTTTGAATAACATCCTGGAGGTTGAGATTTTTGATGTGTGAGGGTTAGATTTTATGGGACCATTCCCATTATCCAGAGGAAACAAATACATTTTGCTAGCAGTTGACTACGTGACAAAATGGGTAGAGGCAATCGCATTGCCAACAAATGATGTCATGGTGGTAGCTGCATTTGTGAAAGAACATATTCTCGAGGTTTGGGACTCCACGTGCCCTGATTAGTGATGAAAGGACACCTTTTTGCAATCAGTTGTTGAATAACCTTCTAGCTAAATATGGAGTCCGCCATAGAGTTACTACAGCATATCATCCTCAAATAAGTGGAAAAGCTGAGGTGTCTAACAGAAAAATAAAACAAATCTTAGAGAAGACGGTGAGTGCGAATAGGAAGGATTGGGCTGCAAAGTTAGATGATGCCTTGTGGGCATATAGAACTGCATATAAAATGCCAATTAGGGCATCGCAGTATAAGCTTGTTTATGGGAAGGCATGTCATTTGCTGGTAGAACTTGAACACAAAGCAAACTAGGCCATTAATAAGTTGAATATGGACCTTGAAGCCGCGGGTGAGAAGAGGCTCTTGCAGTTGAATGAGTTAGATGAGTTCAGGCTGCACTCGTATGAAGACACATCACTTCGAGCCATGCCAACAGGTATTATCGTTCAATTCTAGGCTCAAGTTGTTTCCTGGGAAGTTAAAGTCGAGATGGTCAGGCCCATTCGATGTGATGAGAGTTACGCCTTATGGTGCAATTGAGTTCCACGCGTTGAATGGTAAAAAAAAATTTCTAGTGAATGGACACAAAGTAAAGCACTATTGGGGAGGAATAATTGATCGTTAGAAGACCAAAGTTGTACTCGCTAAAGAGTAAGCGAGGCCCTGCGTCGTGCCGCAACGTTAAATCAGGCGCTTGTTGGGAGGCAACCCAACTTTTATTGCTTTCATAGTTTAGCTTCTTAATTTTTTCAGTTTGAGTAGAATAGAGTTTGCATTTTCTTTGTAGGCATAGAAATTATAGGTAGAATGGTGTGGGACATGTAAATTGGGTATACAAAAGTCTCGAGGGACCAGGATATGATTAAAAAAAATCCTCGAAACAGCGCTCAGGCCAATGCCTCACACTACTTGGGGCGCCCAAGTCAGTATGCAAAAACTCCCCAGCGTCTAGTATAGCGTAGAGCACTGGGCTAGGGGGTGGCTAGGTATTTTTTTTATATTTTTTATTTTCGTTTTGGTTATTATATGTTTTATTTAATCCATACCCATAAAACCCAACCCATATACCCATCTGCACTAGCACTATTACCTATCTTATTACCTATACCCATCCCCAACTCAAATTAAAACATAACCCAAATATACCAAAACACCCAAGTTCAAAAAGAAAAAAACGCAGCTCTTTCTCTCACCTAGCTTCTGTCGTGATCACTCCCCTCTTTCTCTCAAAATTTCTCAAGTTCTTCTCTTGCTCTCATCCTAAATTCTACATGTACGTTTTCTTCTTCTTCTTCTTCTTCTTCTTCTTCTTCTTCTTCTTTTAATAGGTAGATTCTAATGAACATCCCATCTCCCTAATTGCCCTAATCCCCAAATTTTGCACCTAAGTTGCTTCTTAAGAATTGTTCTATGGTGGGTGGTCTAGTTATTGGCCGAAATTGTCGTGGTTCTTTTGTATACAGAGTAGTAAACTACAATTCCCTCTACTTTGTTGAAATTTTGGAGGGCCACCATGTTCCACCATTGTTAAACTAGAATGCACACACTTTATTCCCACAAGGTGTTTGTTAAAATGTTTGAATGAATATTTTGGCACCGGTGAAGTCTGAGTAACCGCGTGTACTTGTATATGATATTGGGCTAAGTCTGAGGTGTGTGGGGATTATTTTACATGCTAGGGAGCTTGGTTTCAATGCACACATGTTACCCACACCATGTATCCTATATGATGTATGTTGTAGAATGTTGTAGAGTTAGCTAATTTAGTGTAGTTGTAGTAGTTGTGGAAATTAAAGTACAGTATGCCACTTGCTTGCATTAAGGTAAATTCACCAAGCCATGATCAATCACTTATTTGTGTGGAATTGATTAGTGCATTTTAGCTATTGTTTGGCATGGGGAAGTCTTGAGTTCCCATGGCCTTGTGATGCAACACTTGTGCATTTTAGATCACAATTGTGAATTATTGTACGTTGAGCCTTCGGTTTTAAGTGTGGGGTCATTTTTTGACTCGCGCGACAACCTTAGGCATATCTCTTGATTAGTTCTCATATTAATGCTTATTTATGTTGCATGCCACTATGGATCGTGATAGTGCAAGTAAAGGCAAGGGAATAGGAAAGTCCTCCACCACTGCCCCGAGCCCAAAAAGCTCACGCAAGGAGAAGGTTCCTCGCAGAAAGCTAAAGCGAAACAAGTTTCTGAGGGATCACAGCAGGCGCCGTTGAGACCAAGGCCTCGCTTGAATCTAGTCTCTAATGCGGCTATTACATGGCACAGGGATTTCGTGCCATATGGGTGGTATGTCTCCGAGATAGGATTAATGTCAAAGCTTTAGAACAAAACTTACCGAATGTACTTGGCCGATTGCGCGCACCAAACATTGACAAACTCATAGAATGCCCCATGCATGAAAATTTGAGCATGGTTCAGGAATTTTACGCCAATTGGAATGCAGGCTTGTTCAGGTCACATGTACGTGGGAAGGACGTGCCACTAGATAGGTGATCCTTATGTGCATTTTTGGGAGTTGAGAATACTGATTTGAGGAGGCTAAAGAAATTTGTCAGAAGACCAAACTACACAAGTATATGTCACACTCTTTTTAATGTTGATTCAAATGTAGAGTGGACTAGAAAGCAAGGCGATATTCACCTTCAGATGGTTCGCTCTGATTTCAACAAGACCGCCAAGTGTGCCAGAATTTTGTGCAAGCTAGACTCATGCCAGTTGAACATAAGGGCAAGTGAAATTGAGCTCGAGTGTGTATGATCTACTTTTCGATGACTGGCAGGCCCATTAATGTGGGTGAGCTCATGCTGGGGGAGATGATCTGCACACGATTTGGGCGGTAGATTAAGAGGTTTTTCTTCGGCAACTTGCTCACGCAATATATGATCTCCCGGGAGGTGCTAGAGTAACCAGGTTATGATGAGGTGGTGGAGGCTCCGACAATGCTGTTGGACATCATATCCTTGTTAGATACGTCATCTAAGCTCACTCAGGGAGCACATAATGAAAGAGATGAGAACTTCAACAGGTACCTCTATAACTCCTTAAATTTACTCATGAACAGGGCTGGTATCTCAGACGAGGAGCGTATGCATTTACGCAATGACTTATCGAGCTCATCCAAAGAGATGTTGGGGATTGCGCCTAGCAGCCCCGTTCACTCGTTGGAGGGCGCAAACACTATCAAGGGCTCAAACACGTAGGACGAGGTTGGTGATGTTGTTACGGAGCCCACGACTTTGGTGTTTCTAAGACCTGATGATAATGTGCTTGGAGCTGCGGATGGAGGGCACGCTGAGGAGGAGGACTCCGACTGACAGGGAAATTTTTTTTCACCCTACTTGTTTTGCATGTTTATATACATTAGGGACTATGCATAGATCAAGTGTGGGGTGGGAGGAATAGTAATTGTGATGTAGTTGTATATCTTGTATCAATTTGTTTCTTTTATTAGTGTTACTTAGGCTAGTTTTTAGTTTAGTTTGTTTTGGAAGAAAGAAAAACAAAAGAAAAAAATATAAAAATACAAAAAGAATATTTTTTAGAAAAAGCTCAAACTTTTCTCGACGATGGATCTTTTGGAAGATTTTCTTGAGGGATAAAGTCCGATTAAAATCTCCAAAAAGATTTTTTCTGTTTAGAATAGTTAGGTAGTATCCCTTGATTTTTCTTTGGACGCCGGTTCTTTTCCAAGGGTGTAGCTCGAACGGGGTACTTTATTATTATTTTTAGGAGTAGTTTAGGAAGAAACTGAGTTGCTCTGAGATACTCATTGACGTGGTTGATGCTGACATATTAGGCTATGACATACATTCTATCTTCACGTGCATTTGGGTTGAATTGTGACGTCTAAGTAAAGTAAATAGCCTATTTTGTGATGCTTTTTCCCAATTGTTTGACTTGTATGCCACATAGTGTAATGTTGCTTAATTTTTCTCAATTATGTGAGCTTGCTTGACTTGAGAGCTGAACAAAACCATCTTGATTGAGTCATGTGCAATGTGTGTGTGAGGATTGGTGATCTTCTGTGCTATCCTGCGAACTCTAGAACTTGCCCCGTGTGTTAATCGAAGTGAAATTGTTAATTTGTGCTAATCTAGGAGATGAAATATGCATTTCTTGCTTTATCAAAGATGTGCTTGTCACATAAAAATAAAAAATTTCGTTGCTAGCCCCTTTGAGCCTAAAGACCTTTCCTTTGGCACCCACATCACAAGCCTTAGCCCTATTTTGTTCTTAATTTGAGATTGTTGAACCTTTACCTCCTAAGACATTTAGTCGCTAAAAGAAGTAAGGTGAGTGATTTGGCGAGTCGCTTTTGAGTGGAATCTTAGAAGGTCCCTTTGGTTCACTAATGTTGAAATCAAAAGTCACTAGCTGATGAACATTAATGTGTGGAGTGCGTAGAGAAATGCACACCTCCAAATCTTATTAATTTTTGCAAGTGGGAGTATAGAAGTGCTTCATGAAAGTAAGGACTATGTTGTGTATGGGTTGTGTCAAGCAAATTGGTTGAAAAGAATATGTGCTCGAATTGTGAGTGTAGTGTATTAAAGTGCTTAGGAGGGTTAGCCTCTATTCCTAAATGAATCATACCCGTCCTTAGCCTACATTACAACCTTAAAGTCCCAATTGATCCTAGATTTGGCTAGCTTAGATTAGTAGAGATGTACAGTATAGGCAAGCTTATGGTACGACCACGGGATGCATATGAATTCGTTGTGAGAGTTAGCGAATTTTGTTCAATTGTGTGATGTCCTTAATTTCTATTCAAAAGCATATTTGAATGTGTGGACTAGTTTATATTCACTCTTTCATTGTTGGTGAGGGCACATGATCCGATGAATGATTGGTAATGCTGTAAACTTTTCTTCTTGGGTGAGTGCGTGAGTTGAGGGTGCTTAGGGGTAGCAAGTCGACTCTTGAGGTTGGGTGGTTACAAATAGGTTGTTTGAATTGATAGAAGTGAAATGTTATACTTGGTCATGTTTAAAACGGGAAGAATGTGAATTTTGTATGTTCACGCTTGATTGCCGGTTTCGATCATAGTCAAGGGTAGAGTGTATGGTTGAAAAAACTAAAGTGCTCCTCTATAGTTGAGATTTGTATATAGTTGGGATAGAGTTGTTAGCCCCATTGCTCGACGACGAGCACGAGTCTAAGTGTGGGGTGTTGATATTTAGCTAAAAGTATATATATTTGTATGTATATCACCTCATGTTTTACTCGTGTTTCGTGGATTTCGATGTAAAATGTATTGATTTATTATATACACCCGGTGTGTTTTTATATGTAGGAATCTTCTGGAAGCAATTGAGGGAAAAAGGTGCGAGATTAAAGCCAAAACAGACGAAAAAAGAAAAAGTTGAATTTTCAGCACCACAGGCAGCTCCACGCCACCTGTGGTGCCAGAGACAGTGTGCGCAATTAGCCTGTATTTTTATATGTAGGAATCATCTGGAAGCAATTGAGGGCAAAAGGTGCGAGATTAAAGCCAAAACAGACGAAAAAAGAAAAAGTTGAATTTTCAGCGCCACGGGCAAGCGCTCCATGCCACCTGTGGTGCCAGAGACAGTGTGCGCAATTAGCCAGCGCCAGCGCCAGCGTGGGGAGCTGGGCTGGACGCTGGTGACGAAAAGGGTGTCCAACTTTTCCCGGGACAAGATTATTTCGGCCCTAAACCTACCCAACGCGTATAAAATCAAGACTAAGCTTA
This sequence comes from Nicotiana attenuata, assembly GCF_001879085.1. Taxonomy (NCBI): domain Eukaryota; kingdom Viridiplantae; phylum Streptophyta; class Magnoliopsida; order Solanales; family Solanaceae; genus Nicotiana; species Nicotiana attenuata. The sequence continues at coordinate 18,765,542 of NC_031991.1, read as the reverse complement.
ATTTTAGAGGGGAGACTCCACTTTGAAGAGAGAATACACATAGGAAACATTCTGGAGCAAGGATATCTCATATTTCTTTATCTTTTCTTAGTATTTTCAATTATCCAACACTTATGAATTTGTTTGATACTATCATGAGTGGCTAAAACCCATAGTTCTAGGGTTGTTATTTAGCCATGAATATTATTGTTTAACATTGACTTAACCTTGATTATAATTTACCAATATATGGTTGCTTCTTCAATTCTGTGATTGATTGCTTAATTGTCTGGCCAACAGTTAGGTTCTATTTACTACTATCCTATGCTTGGGAAAGTCAGGTTTAGATTAGATAAGAATTGAAGAGAGCACGATCTTAACTCTGAGGGGGAGGATTTGTGGTTAGGATAGGAATATACCTAGTCACTGTGCTTAATTAAATATCGTAATCTTAATGCGTTCTTAGTAGATTGGTTCATAGGAATATAGGTGTTAATCTATTTTGAATAGGCGAGTAGAACTTCGGGAGGAGGCTATGAGAGGAATTATCAATAAATTAGCAACCATGAGTGAATTTTATGAAAGGGAGAGTTAACTAGAACATAATAGGATTGGTGAATCAATCACAACCCTAGAATATTGTCTCTACTGAATAAACAACAACCATTTTACTGCTTGATAATTTTGTTACTACTTATAATTATTATTTAGTATAATTACACTCTTGAACGCGAATTGGCTCGATTGAATAGCAATCTTGGTGAAGTTAGTGGGTAGTTGATACAAGTCTCTATGGGTTCGACACTTGACTTATCATTTTATTACTAGTACGACCACGTATACTTGCATGTGCGTTTGGGAGAAACAAGACGACTCCTGGCGATACGGTAGAGGAACATGTCGTTGAGGCGGTGATGATCCTGCAGGAGCAACAAGAGGTCATCCTAGGCGATCTCACAATCCAGGATAAGGTTATGACAGAACTAAAGAAGGAATTATCGGGTTCTTCCAATAAAGCAAACAGACGAGGTCCGGTTCCTTCCCGTGCTCCAGCAAATCAATGCGTCAACAACAACACCCCTAGGGGCGAGGTCGGTTTTGATGGGGCCAGGGGAAACGGATCGGTCACAACAACTAGAGAGATTGCTACAAAAGTGAACTCTTGCGATTTATGAGGGAAGTAAACATCCACATGGACCAAATACCGGGTGCACCATCGGTGCTAAAAGGCCTTGACTCAAATAAGTATACTCGACTGCCGTACATACCAAGCGCGACACCAAAATTGATCCTGAAGCGGTTTAAAATGCCCGGTGTGCCAATATATGATAGGACTTCGGACCCTCAGTAGCATATTACCACCTATTCAACGGCGATGAAAGGGAACGATTTAGCTCCCGACGAGATCGAAGCAGTTTTGCAATAGAACTTCTGAGAGACTCTCACGAGGGGAGCATTGACGTTGTATTCTTTATTGCCCGAGCATTCCATAGATTTCTTTGAGATGCTCATGGATTCTTTCATTAAGGCCTATGTCGGTCCAAAAAGGTGCAGGCCTGGAAGATTGATATATTCATAATTGCACAATCAGAGTCCGAGTTGCTGCGGAAATTCGTAACCCAGTTCCGGAAGGAAGGGATGTTGCTCCCGGCCATTCCGGATGAATGGGCGGTTGAAGCATTCACCAAGGGTTTGAATGAGAGAAGTTATGATGCTTCCCGAAAATTGAAGGAAAGCTTGCTCGAGATCCAAGCAACGACTTGGGTGGATGTTCACAACCGATACGAGTCCAAGATAAGGATTGAGAATGATCTCCTCAACTTCCCAGCAACGGTTAACGGTTGAGAGAAGAGTAAAGAGAAATCAAAAGATGATTTCGACACATGTAGACGATCTTCGAGGGGCCAGTTTTTGCATTATGAATGGGATGAAGGAAGCGGCAGAGGTTTTCGGATGGCAGACAGGTTTGCCAATGATAGAAGAACTGACTGCGGCCGAAACAACAGATCTCTACAGGACAAGGAAGCATCAGGTTCTAGAGATCCTTCCTATCCTTGGCTTTCAAAATACAACTTCAACGTCAGTGTAGTAGAGTTGGTATCAGCTATGGCGAAATTTAAAGAAGCACGACTTCCAAAACCAATGAGGTTTAACCCCAGCCATAGGGACCTAATTTGTGGTGCGAATACCGCGGGATGAACGACATTCGAACTAGGGACTACTGAGATCAGCGTGAAAAGGTGGCGTCACTACTGAAAAAGGGCTATCTCAGGGAATTCTTAAGTGACCGGGCCAGAAACAATTCCGATCGCAACCGTGATAACACGAAACCCTCAAAAGTAGGAAAAGACCCCCACGCCAGACGATTAACATGATTGTCAAGGGGAACAAGATTGGCGGGGTTACCTTCTCGATAGCAAAAAAGATGAAGGTAGTAGTAACCCACGGCAAGAGGCTCCGAGAGTTCGATGAGGACAACATCACTTTAACGGAGGAAGACGCAGACGGATTATTGCTACCGCACAATGACACATTGGTAATTTCTTTAACTGCATTAGATTTTAAAATCAAACGTGTTTTGGTGGATCCAGGGAGTTCGGCCAATATCATACAATGGAGGGTATTGGAGCAAGCCAAATTTACCGGAAGCATCATTCTAATCGCAAAACTCCTCGCCGGGTTCAACCTTGCAAGCGTGACAACCCTGGGAGAGATCTCGTTGCCCACAAATGCCAAGGGGATAATGAAGACAACCCTTTTCGAGGTTGTGGACAGTGATATGGGTTACAAAATTATTTTGGGGAGACCACGGTTGCACGAGATGAAAGTTATACCATCAACGTATCATCAATTGCTGAAATTCCCAACTCTTGAGGGGATTAAACAATTAAAAGGCAATCAACCAGCGGCAAGGGAGATGAATGCATATTCGGTCTCCAGTAGCAAAGGGAAGGAGCATGCGTCATAGAAATTATAGGAACCGACACCTTCTCCCGAATCTAGTAAATTCAACCAGGAGGAAGAGGCGTCAGAATCTTATCAGGTGCTAAGATATTTCTAGGTACCAGAAGAGACGGATGCAATAAATTCCATAGCAGAAGATCTTGAACAAGTCCCATTGTTTGAAAAGTTCTCGAAAAGGAAATTCAACTTGGGGACAGGACTGCACCCCGAGCTCACGTCTGGATTTATTGAATTTTTTATGTTTAATGTCGATTGTTTTGCGTGGTCGCATGCGGCTATGATAGATATCCCGATGGAAGTGGTCGTACACAAGCTAAGCTTGGATCCCAGCATTCCTCCGGTAAGACAAAAAATGGCATATTGCCGAGGCTAGAAATAAATGCCTCAAAGAAGTGGTAACTCGCCTACTTGATATCGGATCGATCTGAGAGGTAAAGTATTCGGACTGGTTAGCTAACGTAGTAGTGGTTCCTAATAAGAACAATAAACTTTGCATGTGCGTAGAAAATGAGGACTTGAATAAGGTTGTCAAGACGCAAACCGAAGGGCCGCGACGGGCACCCGGTACCTTACTTAACCGAGTACCAACGTAACGCATCTATCGTATCATTCTATCATAGGTAAATGAACCGGAATAAAGCATGAGGGAATACAAACTTATATATTCGACATACTGGCCTATAAGACCAAAATGATCACTTCTACACTAAACATATGCCGTCATGGCCGTACAATCTTTCACGTACACGACATATGTATACAAGCCTCTAAGAGTACATAAATGTCATAAAGGTCGGGACAGGGCCCCGCCATACTAATCAATACATGTCCTAATCATACTCACCAAATAAGCAACCCGGAGCAATAGAGTGCATCAACATCTCCCGCTGAGCTGATAGCCTACTTAGAGGACTCTCGACCTGTCTATCAGGACCTGCGGGCATGAAACGCAGCATCCCCAATCAAAAGGGACATCAATAAAAATAATGTACCGATTATGTAAGGAATGAAAATCATTAAATAATAGACATAAGAGAAACATGGAGTAAAAGACTCAACATGTAACTATGAATAACTCTGTAAATAATGAAATACTCATAATGTCATGCATATGCGTATGTATGTCATGTCGTGCATAGGTACATGTGTTCATAACATCATCAAGCCTCTGAGGGCGCCCCATCATATCATCTCGGCCATTGTGGGCAAATCATCAACGTATACCAGCTGATCAGGTTGTGGTGCGTATATAACGCCGTAACCTTTTTCCCATATCCCATATACATATAATATACATATATACGCGTGTATAACGCCATCTGGTCATGGGTCAACGTACATGTAAAAATGAATGCAATGCATGAGAAGTACGTCAATAAAATCTTTCAGAATGTCATTAGACCATTATGCCTTGAGTAGTATCATAAAGTAAACTTTTTTTCAAGATGTGTATTTTTCTGAGACCCATGAACAGATGATAGAATAATAAGACATATGGGGAATCAAGAACATTAGTATCTCTAGTATTTCTACGAATAGAGTCATTTATGGAAATTGTGCATTTGATCGTTTCGTTTGTGTCGTATAGATCATGCAAAAAGAAAGAAGGGATAGCCTTAACATACCTGAGCCGGTTCTCTGGACAACCCTTCTAGCACATGAAATTGTGACAAAATTCGTGACGGCAATATCGGAGTAGGAAAAAATCCATGATATTCTTGAGAAAGATTATACCGGGCTTCTTTAGAATTGCCAAAATAATATCACGTTGCTATGAGTTTGATTTCTTGAATTCTTGTTGAATAATCATATGTCACGTCACTAATGTTTCATATGAAATTGATGAGAATTCAAATCCCATTCATTACTGAATTTCATCCATCTCCCTAAGTGATTTTTGGAGGCATTTTATTATAGGGGTGGACCCCACTTTGGCAAGGTGACGAAGACATTAGTTCACCATATTTTTCCACCTTGAAGTGTGGCTTAAGAGTCACTAAATTGAAAAAGAGGGACTACCACGTTGGTGCCTCATTTAGGACTCATCCAAGTCTTAATTTATTAATCACTAATCTCTTAATTAATTAATTAACCCCTAATTAATCAATAATCAACCAATGCCCACCTAATTAACAATTATCTAAAATTACTTAAAATACTACCCAATTTTAATACACTTTATACATCATACTATCATGGTCATGTGGAGCCTTGTATGACACTAGTCTATAAATACCGGGTAATATAGCTCGGAGCGCATTTTTTTCCCAAATTACCAAACTTCGCTTATTTTCTTCGCTTTGCTTACCCTCTCACCTTCACGAATTTACTTATCACTTATTTGAAATAACATAATATTTATAATACCAAAATAATCTCATTCCCGAACTTACTTCGATCTCGTAACTGTTGCTTCCTTCTGTCCTGGAGCCTGTACGACTCTGACTTTATAAGTGCGCCTATGCGACTCTTTTCTCCTTTTCCTCCAGCTTTTAGCCAGTCCCTAGGCCTCACTTGTAAACATATACAAAGCTTAATAAGATGTCCCTCTGGGCATCTATAGGTATACTGAAGTTCTTCGGTCAGTACATTGTTGAACTTCTGAATATTGCTATACCTTATTTCACAGATCCGTTATCCATCCGTATGACTTTACTGCATCAAGGTAGGTCAAATTATACCATAACTCTTACGTCGATCAATCGTTACTGAGGTATGCTACCAAACTCCAGGTTACTCTCATTGCTTATCCTATATGTATAAATCTATGTCCTTTAGTGCTTCTTCATTACTGTTTATCTTAAGATTGATGGCCTAATCTTATCTCATACTTTGTAAATTGTATCCATCCATTAGTGATTCACCTCAATGTTGTTCTACAATCTACCATTTGAAGACTTGAAACTTCTTACGTAATACATTGCTGCTAGGGCTCATGTCCCATCGGGGACATCTTGAGTAATTAGACTGATCCACTTAGGGACGATACTATACTTCCATAACCGTATTTCATAGCATCCCAATGTGATTCACCTTACGTGGGTATTTTAATCCCTTAGAATTCATGAAATACTCTTCAAATCATTACTCTATCGAAGGTCCAAACGTCATCCTTTATCTATCACAATTAGACCCTCATTCTACTATCAGGGCAGCATTCCATCTCTTCAAAATGCTATTAGTCTTAGACTCTTTTGAGTTCATTTAGGTTATACTGAACTTTCTATAACTTAGAGAAACCATTAGATCTCTTGTTTTCATGGGCTTAATCCCAAGGACTTATCCATTTTCGTCACCTTCTCACTTGCCCTTTTCTTATCCTTACTCCTTTCTTTTTTAAATCTTGTCGCTTTACTATACTTTTGCTTGTGACCTATAAGTATCTATTTACACTATTCGCAGCCTTCCTTCAACTTGCTTGCACGATAGATTTCCTTGTGTTACTCTGGAATATCAAGCAAGACATCACATCGTCTCTAACTCTTCTTTACTCCCTTGGCTAGATCTCTCGGTACTTAAAAACCATAGGCTGGAAGGTACGCCACTAACGACGCCACTATCATTCCTGGATACTGAAACCCAACGCTTCTAGCCTTCTATCTGAAGTATGGACTATTCACAATCTTCTGCCTTTGAGTATCTCGTATGTTGTTCACTTTACCTTACTTACCTTAAAGTCTTGCATCACATCTTCTATCTCCTTCATGACCTCCCTTCCATTAGGTATAATTCAGATCCACAACTTGAACTTCTATTATAACACTTACACCTTTTTACATGATTCGATGAAAGCTTTATACTGACTTCTTTTGAGGCTGGTGTTCTTCTAACTGGCTTTATCGTAGAGCCGTTATAAAATATGGATATTGTATTGGCTCTCTTGTACCTCTAATATTAAGAGTGACTCTGCAATGTTCTCAATCACGATGTCCATAATTTTTTGGGTCCAATAATCCATTTCCTGATCCACTTAGTTGATGTATCTCTTTAGGTTCATCTTTCCTCTGATCAACCTTTATGTAGTCTTAAGCTATATCCCGATCTGCGGCTCATGGTATTAGTTATTACTTTAACCCTTCATGGACGCTATGGAATACCCAGGACACAATCCTCTAACAATTTAATCCTTTGTTTATGCCCTGGGCTCAATTCTTTCTTTTAACTTATATCGGTGTCTTCTACGGCTGTATAATTGTCAGCATATATGCTGCATGGATAATACTCCAAAATCTTAGGTGCATTCACAATGTAATTATCTCTGGATCATTGATTGAATAATTCCTTTCATTCCTTCTCAACTTTCCTTAAATGCAAGCAATTACTTTTCCTAGTCTTCCTGCCCCTTGTTGCGTGCATACTTAGCTTACCTTAGTGCCCACACATATTGCAATTCCATACAACTCATATGATCTTGAATATCGCTCCTAATTTTACTCCTCGTTCATTAGCCACGATAGGTGCCACTTTCTTATGGAGTGCATACGATATTGTAGTGAGACTGCTATTACAAGACCATTTCTCCTTCAACTTACTATGCTTAGGTTGAAGAGTTCTTCCTTACTTCCTCAGCTATTCTTTCATTGTAGTACTTAGGGAGGACCCTCTGACTCTTGTAAAGCTATAAGCTTATTAAACACCTTTTGATGTCCTTCCTTGCCTATAATTATCCGTAGTTACTTACCTCCATGCCCATGCGCTTGTAGGATTGCTTCTGAACTGATATTTTTACTGTCTTCCTAGTAGCACTCTATTTTATTCCTATAACATCCATACGGTACCTTTAACTATCCCGACTCCTATCTGAATATATCTCAAGTCGTACAATGACACTACTGCGAGGCGTAATTCACTATATTGGGTTTTACTATGTTTATCTTGCACAATCTGTTGATTTGTCTATATTCCTTTGGCTAGCCATAATTAGGCTTTTCCTGAATCAACTATTAACTACTTGGCCCTTTCTCGTATCAATACTCCGCGTAACCTTTCTTGGGTTATTTCCTTTGTCTTAACTTACATCTTGCGCTGGCTCTTTATTTATCAATAACATCTCAAGACGGGACCCTTACTTCCTCTCCTTGACGTCGTGCTTGCATAATATTCTGGGATCGTAGCATATCTGTAGGCTTTGAACAAGTGCAATTTTATCCGTTTCTCATTTTTATCGCGTTCCTTCTTTACCATTCCATAGTTACTATAGCCACTTAATTATGACTTAATATCACGTCACTCCATATTCCCCCTTTTAGGGGAGTACTAAGAATTAGTTCTACGATAACCTACGTATAGATATTTTACCTCTTCATCTTTGGCGTCTCTTCACATCATCGATGACCCTTACTCGCCTTGCGGTAATCCTTCTGTACATACGAGGGTGACACCTTTGATACCCAATTTTTCCTAATATATTTTTAATAAATATATATACTTTCAAAATAGCACATATTCAGTTATAAGCATGCATAAGCATTTTTATAATTTTTTCTATAATTATAAAAGCTCCCAATCAATTTATTTCTTCTCTTTCTTTTAAGTATCCAATAATTATAGTCCCTAATACTTTTGTGATAATTTAGTCATCTAAATTATTTAGTTATGCCAACATCGTGTTTAAATATTTTTAGTGCATTTTTGTAATTATATTTATATTTTTAGGCTAAATTGTACGTCTTTGCAATAATAGCCCATAATAATTCATAATTACATTATTGATGCATAAAATATTCTTTCATATTTTTAAAATGTTAAACAACTATTTTAGATCATTTTTAGTAGACGAAAATATTTTTTGGAACTCATTTATTATTTTTATAAATTAGGTAGTTATTAAAAGTGGCTATTTAAAATCTGGCCTATTTTTATTTCAATTTTAGTCCTATTTCAACCCAATACCAGCCCAATTTCATTTTAAATTTACCTAGACCAAACCCTAATACCCGATCCGGCCCCAAAACCCTTTCAATCTCAGCCGTTGATCATAGAGATCAACGGCCACAAACAGCCCCTTCCTTTTTTAGTCCCAAACGACCACCCCAAACCCTTCCATTTCCCACCATCTGCCGCCCTGAAATCCCCCTCCTCTCTCAAATGCTCTCAAACCTAACCCTAATCGGACCGTATCGTCACTCATCTATGGCTATCTATGGTGGTTTCTCACTATCCCCCAGGCCTCTAGCAGCCTCTCTCACGCTGGTATTGCCATCTCCAAGGTCCTCAAGGGACCAGGGTTAGTTGGCTTGCCCCTTTCTCGCCAGTTTAAGGCTGTCCCAGTGTGATTCCGAGTAAGATCGTCCTACATCGACTATGATCTATGGGTTTCTAAGCATGTTTCTTCACCTCTGTGTTGTTCTCCTCGATACCCTATTTTTTTCTTCTGAACTTCTTAGATCTGTACAGATCTGAGATGATTTGGACTTATTTCATGAGTTTTACAATAACCTTCTGATTCTTTACGAGAGTCGTATGATTTTTGAGTGATTTTTTCATCATTCTCTAAACTAGGGTTTCCTGAAATTTCTTTTTCCAAAACATTTGGTAATTTTGAGTGTTTAATCTCCTGTTTCTATATATTTTAACCGATTTTGTTAGGTTTGCTCTAATTTCAACTTGTTTATACTAAAAGATCTAAATTTTTTCGACCCTTTTGTTTGGTTTCTGAGTTACTTTTGTACTGACTGTGTTCTTGACTTGGTTCTTGTGATTCCTCTTTAGCCATCTGAATGTCTCGTGATTTTCTGGTCCTAAAATGCCTCTACTGAGTTCCTTAGTTCATATTTTTTTACTGATTCCACATGTTTGTGTTCCTTCTGACTATACATGATCAGACCTATATCTTTCTCCTTAAATCAGTGTCGTTTCTTGATTTAACAATTTGTTTTGTTAAAATTATGTGTCAAATCCTGACTATTCATCTCTTACCTTATTTTATCTGCTAAACTTGCTGACTCTTTACGTGATTTTCTCTTTGATTGAACCCTTGATTATTCTGAAGTCCTTATTTCCTGGTTTGATTTGAACACTTTTCATTAACAACAATTTTGATTCTTACCTCTCTACTCGGTTTAATTGAACTGCTTACCTTAATTAATTTTCCCTTGCCTTATTTGTTACTTGCTGATTCCTACTGATTGTTTCCTTAATTGAAACCCCTGTGCATTCACCCCTAATTACCTACTCTATACTCGATTTCCTTCCTAAAGTATCTGTCCTTCTTTTACCATTGATTATCCCTTGATTAAAGGGAAGACTTACTGATTTTTCATGTGATTGATTCCCCGAATTTCTCTAATTGCTACATGATTGATTCTTTACCTTATTTTGTTTAACTCTTGATTGCTATATCAACTCCCTCCTATTCTCACTTCAGACACGAACATTAGTTCACAAAAGCACACTTACACTCTAAAGCTCTCTTTTCTTCTCTGCTACTTGTGATATTCACTGGTCTAGCCAGCTGAAAGCCAAGGCTAGATATTGGAACTACATCCGCTTTATATTTTGCACTCTTGTTTTCAACTGGTATATCTCTAGTTAAATTTTGAAACCCAAACCCTATGTGTTTCATTCCTGCACTAGTTCATCAACTATGAATTCAACCTATCTTCCTGCTTACTTCTTTGCCTAGCATGTCTAAACTCTGTCATGTTCAATATGTGATTAGCATGTCTACACTTCACCTAGTTATCTGATACTTAACCAGCCTGTTTGTGAATATCTGTTCAATCCCCTAGTTATGTGATCATGTTGGGCTATCTGTATTACATATGTGATCTATGTCTTAACTATTTACTGTCCATGAGTAGCCTGGTAATTCTCTAAGGCCCTAAGTGTTTTATGCAGTTGTTGACTATATGTTTCCTCTATACCCTATCCATGTACACCCAATGTGACTCTTATGTGCCCCAATCCCTTTATCCCCATGTGAGATATGTTTGTTGATTGTTTCTGAATTTGGATGTTTTATAACCAATTGATTGCTTGCTGTTTCAAAAGAGTTTTGGTACTCTTCTCAAAATGTCTTTTACCACCAAACTATTTCCTGTTTTAGAAAACCTTTTCACTCCTAAAATCATCTCTGTACTATTTTCAAAACCTTTTCAAAACTATGTCAAGCACTCTCACTTTGCTCTTAGATTACTAGGTTCTACCCCTCTGATATGTGTACTGCCTTGAGACCCTTGAGATCTCTCTGAACACTGGCACTTCCACATTACACAATCATTACTATTTGAGAAAAGTTTGGGTGTGAGCACTGCCCGAGATCCTTGAGGTCCTTAGGGAACTCTGACATACCTAGACATGAAATTGGCCATGGAACTTTGGCATTTGAGACTACTAGAGGCTTGGGAAATCATTTGGGCCTACTGCAGGCTCCCTATAGCTTAGCTTTTATTTTATTTATGCAATTTGTATTCAGTTCTTGGTCTGTAATAATTATTGTAAACAAACATTAGGGTGATTAGTGAAAAGGGGTGGGTAGTTGCATATTGTGGGTAAAATTATGTAGATAACCTGCCTATAGGGTCTATTTCAATTCAAAAAATGTGTTTGTTAGATAATATGCCTATAGGACCTGCTTTGGTGAATTCTGCATGATTTAATTTCACACAATTAGAAGCCATGCCTATAGGATCTAAATCAGCTCTATAATTAGATATCATGTCCATAGGGTGTAAATTAATTGAACTTCAGTTTCCCTTACAGCTTGTATTCAAATTCATCTCCTCAGAAATCATGTCTATAGGATTAAAAATGGCTTTAATAGAAATCATGCCTATAGGATCTAAAATCAGCCTAACTTTACCTCACGCTTGCAAGTTCCAAATCAGACTAACCTACTCGTTTCTCAATCAATGTAAGTAGAAAGCATGCCTATAGGATTCAAATCGCCCGTTTGAAACTGTTTACTGTTGTATTGCATTCCGGGTCAATAATAGATACCGTGCTCATAGGACATCACTACACCTAGGCAATTATAGGGCGATTAAAGTCCAGCAACTATTAAACTGCGCTTCGTTATTTGAGACTACTCACATTCAACAGGTCTAAAATCGGTAGGCAAGCTGAATACGTCTTTGACACTTTGGTCCTAATTCAATATTGTATACTCTCTACTCAACTAGATATCATGTTTTAAGGTTTCTCTCTTAAGTACTATAAACAGTTGTTTGAGACGTGCACTTATTTGTACTGCTCGTAGAGGTAAAATGTGTGCCTTTCATTGCCCCCCCCCCCCCCCATTTAAATGCAGTCCTAATCGTTTTGATTGGCGCTTAGACTTTTCTCCTTTGAACACCTTAGGATGGTCCAGAACTAACTAAATTAGAGGTCCTAAATACCTCCAGGGCCACAAGGAAGGGACGAGTAGAGCACGCATAGGATATCTTTTATGGTTGCTAGAATGCTTTAGGCTATGACCAAGGGGAGGGAATTGGGTAGTAAGATATGCTGACTACGCGCTAATGCCACATGTAGCCCCTCGTTGAGGAGTGATTATCGGGCATTGTGTGGGTATGCCTATAGGCTAACCAACCTAGGACCCCCCTTTCCCAACTCTCGTTGTTTAAATGAATTTACTCTTCTTTATATATGTGCAACTTGTTCAAGCCTTTTCCGTTGTTTCATTACTTGAATCATACATGTGCTTAGAATATAAAAATATGCCTTTATTTGCAAGTACATGGTAAAACTATTTATCTGTTAAAATGACTAATTAACATAAGTATAATTTCGGTCGGGACCCACCGTTGTGGACCGCGAGGGGTGCCTAACACCTTCCCCTCGAGGTTATTTCGAGCCCTTACCCTAATCTTTGGTAATACAAACTAGTCCATGAGTTAATTGCTCAAGGTGCCCAAACACACCATAATTCGTTAGCTGGCGACTCTTCCGATACCCAATTCCCAAAAGGAAAAGAGTTATTCCCCCATGAAATGTCGAAACCCGGACGTTCTCCGCGAGGAGGAAAAAAAGGGGGCGTGACAACATGGCGACTCTGCTGGGGATGTATTAGGCTTTTACCGTAACGAACTTATTTTTTGTGAATTAGTCCAAGCATGCCTTATCCCGTATACTCTTCCCCTTCATTTGGATTTAACTTCTTATTTATGATTTCTTTATCTTCTGAAACTGACTTGTCTCTTTGTTTTCTTTTTCCGTAACTATCTTTGAATTATTCAAATACTGTATTTATTATTTTTCCTACGTGCAAATACTTGACAACATGCTATTTATTGTTTCATAAATCATGCTCCACATCATATTCTACTCGTACGTATCAAATCCTATAACAACACTTGATGAGTGGTTGCGCTCATCCAATTTATTACCCTTAAATTCGAAAAGGCTTATTTGCGGTAAGACTAGTCGATCAGCGGTGCAATCGACGGTTCTGTGCCTTTCCCCCTCAAGTTGTCCGCTTGAGGGTACCAGTCTAGACCCCCAAGTAACCTTACTCTGATCATAATTGTGCATGCATCATGGTCAAACCTAGTCGTATTAATATGTTGTCCACATAATAATCCTTTAAGACAAGCCTTATCCAAAAGTCCACCAGGGTTTCCATAATCCCAACGGACGCAACCACGTTTTGTGCATTAATTTGGAGAACTAAATACCTATATGCTAATCATAAATGTATAAATAGTCGAATCAGATGGGGGAAAAGGGCCTAACCTTTTTGTTTTGCAGAAAATGAGATGCTGAAGGAAGCGAGGGAGGACATCTGGCTATAGCCTATTTGTTGCTGGGTCGGTGAGAGCTGGGGAACCTGGTTGATGGAGTTAGAAAGATTGTGTCTGGGGAAGGTCCTTCTGGGACCAAGTAGGCTAGATTTATTTGCTTTCCTAAAATGTAATAAGGCCAACTGCCAATAGTGACTTACTTTTCTATTATCTTAGTGTCGTTTTGGGATTCGTCTAGAAATGAGGCATTTTTTGGCATCTAAAGTTCTTCAAATCTACTTGTCGCTAGGCCTACCTCGGGCACAACGAGACTCCCAAATTAGGACGCGAATTTCATCTTTCCGCAATATTTGTTTAAATGCTGCAAACTTTTCAGAATCATTACTGACTTGGCTACCTTTTGTTTTTCTTTTTTTCTTTTCGATTATTCCCATTCCCCAAAAAGGTTGGTTCGCACATACTGGCATCATCAACATACATAAAGGTCCTCCACATCCTCCTCTTCCAAGTGATCCTAAAAGCAAAGGAAAAATCAGAATAAATGATACACTGCAGTGCAATAGTTGAGGAGGAGGAGGAAGAAGGCCTCACTATTCAGACTATGGAGAAGGGAGATGTTCTCAGGAACTGGACCGCCGCACCATCCCGGGCTCGCCGAGTCCCTGGGTAGCTGGTAGATTTTATTTAATTATCCATTCTAGGCATTTAAGATTTTCAGTAATTTTGTTTTAAAGACTTATTTGTTTCAAAATAAATGCTCGATTCATCGAGCTGTACTGGTCTGGATGTTTTTCAGTTTTAATCAAATGCATTGCTCTTTATCATTCATTATTATTTCTACACTTTTTCTTTCTACAACGTTATTATTACTTTTTCTGATGAACCGGTGACTGTGACATGTAATGAGGCAACGCAACATGAGGATAGTGATTCGGATGAAGAAGACGAGATACCCGAGGAAGTTGTCAGGGAGGTGGAAAACTTTGAGAATAAGACTAAGTCCAACATGGACGAAACCGAAGCAGTAAATATTGGGAACGCCGAGACCGTCGAGGAGACTCGCATCAATATTCATATATCACCCACAGAAAAGGAAGAGTACATTCGCTTCTTAAGGGAGTACGCAGACAGTTTCGCATGGTCATATGATGACATGACAGGTTTGAGCACGTCCATAGTGGCTCACAAGTTACCTACCAATCCAATATGTCCGCCGGTGAAGCAGAAACTCAGTAAGTTCAAACCAGACATGAGCCTGAAAATCAAGGAAGAAGTTACCAAGAAGATCAAAGCCAATGTTCTCAGGGTGGTTGAGTACCCAATCTGGTTAGCCAACATTGTGCTAGTTCCGAAGAAAGATGGGAAAGTCAGAGTATGTGTTGACTATCAGGATTTAAGCAAAGCAAGTCCCAAGGACGACTTTCCACTGCCAAACATACACATCCTGATCGATAATTGTGCCAAGCATGAACTACAATCTTTTGTTGATTGCTTCGCGGGTTATCACCAGATCTGGATGGATGAAGAAGACGCGGAGAAAACAGCTTTTATTACACCATGGGGGGGGGGAGGGTATACTGCAACAAGATGATGCCATTTGGTCTAAAGAATGCTGGGGCTACCTACATGAGAGCTATGACAACCATCTTCCATGATATGATACACAAGGAGATTGAGGTATATGTGGACGACGTCATTATCAAATCAAAGAGGGCCGTAGACCACATAGCAGACTTGAGAAAGTTCTTCGATAGACTAAGGAGGTACAACTTGAAACTGAACCCAGCCAAGTGCGCATTCGGGGTTCCCGCAGGAAAGTTATTGGGATTCATTATCAGTCGGCGAGGGATTGAGCTAGATCCGTCTAAGGTCAAGGCTATTCAGGAGTTACCGCCGCCTAGGAGCAAAAAGGACATGATGAGCTTCCTAGGGCGTCTCAATTATATCAGTCGCTTCATAGCCCAGTCCACAGTCATATGTGAACCCATCTTCAAAATGCTGAGGAAAGATGCCGAGACAAGCTGGACCAAAGATTGTCTGAGAGCTTTTGATAAGATCAAGGAATACCTGTCCACACCACCGGTTTTGGTCCCGCCAGAGCCTGGACGGACTTTGCCACTCTATCTATCTGTATTGTATGGAGCCTTCGGATGCGTTCGGGGACAACATGATGTGAAAGGGAGAAAGGAGCAAGCCATATACTACTTGAGTAAGAAGTTCACACCTTACGAAGCACGGTACTCTCTGTTGAAACGTACTTGTTGTGCTTTAACCTGGACGGCCCAGAAGTTGAGGCATTACTTCTGTGCCTATATCTCATACCTCATATCCAGGATGGACCCTTTGAAGTATATATTTCAGAAACCCATGCCAACCGGGAAGTTGGCTAAATGGTAGATAATGTTGAGTGAGTTCGATATCGTCTTCGTAAATCAAAAGGTGGTCAAGGGACAAGCAATGGTAGATCATCTTGCTGAGAATCCGGTGGGAGGACAATACGAACCCTTGAGAATGTATTTTCCTGATGAAGAGGTGTCATTCGTAGGAGAGGACATTACTGAAGCATATGAAGGTTGGAGGATGTTCTTCGATGGAGTTGCAAATTTCAAAGGAGTAGGCATTGGAGTGCTTCTGGGATCAGAAACAGGTCAACATTATCCAGTATTTGCTAAACTCAAATTTCCCTGCACTAACAATATGGCGGAGTATGAGGCCTGCATACTAGGACTCAACATGGAAGTCGACATGAATATTAAGGAGCTGTTGGTAATTGGTGATTCAGATTTGCTTGTGCACCAGGTACAAGGAGAGTGGGCCACCAAGAATTCCAAGATATTGCCATATCTGCACCATGTGTAGGAATTGAGAAAGAGGTTCACCAAGATAGAGTTTCGACATGTGCCCAGAATTCACAATGAGTTTGTCGATGCATTGGCCACCTTGTCATCTATAATACAGCATCCGGACAAGAACTTCATTGATCCCATCCGAGTAAAAGTCCATAATCAACCGACCTATTGTGCCCATGTTGAGGAAGAAATAGATGGAGAACCTTGGTTCCACGACATCAAGGAGTATTTTGCGACAGGAGAATATCCGGAGCATGGAAACAACACTCAGAAACACGCACTTCGGAGATTCTCCAATCACTTCTTTCACCGCGGAGGAAATTTGTACAGAAGAACTCCTGATTTAGGATTGCTAAGATGTGTCGACGCAAAAGAAGCTTCTAAACTACTTGAGGAGATACATGTCGGGACCTGTGGCCCGCATATGAATGGTTTTGTCTTGGCCTAAAAGATACTCAGGGCCGGTTACTTTTGGATGACCATGGAGACCGAATGCGTCCAGTATGTCCGCAAATTCTACCAATGTCAAGTGCACGCTGATATGATAAAAGTGCCGCCAAATGAGCTCAACACAACAAGCTCGCCTTGCCCATTCACCTCCTGGGGAATGGATGTTATCGGTCCGATTGAGCCCACCGCTTCAAACGGACACAGGTTTATTCTAGTAGTCATTGATTACTTCACAAAATGGGTAGAGTCTGCATCTTACAAAGCTGTAACCAAGAAAGTCATAGTAGACTTTGTCAAAGACCATTTTGTTTGCCGATTCGGAGTTCCCGAGTCCATTATCACTGATAATGCCGCCAACCTCAACAGTGATATGATGAAAGCCATGTGAGAAACTTTCAAAATCAAGCATAAGAATTCCACAGCCTATAGACCCCAGATTAATGGAGTCGTGGAAGCCGCCAACAAAAACATCAAGAAGATACTAAGGAAGATGGTAGAAAACCACAAACAATGGCACGAGAAGCTACCTTTTGATCTGTTTGGATACCGCACCACGGTCCGCACATCAACCGGGGCAACTCCCTACATGCTGGTCTATGTTACCGAAGCTTTCATCCCAGCCGAGGTAGAGATTCCTTCTTTAAGAATCATGCAGGAAGCCGAACTCAGCGACACAGAATGGATAAGGAGCCGCTACGAACAATTGGCCCTTATAGACAGGAAAAGGATGAATGCAGTATGCCACGGTCAACTTTATCAGAACAGAATGTCCAGAGCTTGCAACGAAAGGGTCAAACCAAGACGATTTGCACCAGGACAGTTGGTGCTGAAGAAGATCTTCCCACATCAAGATGAAGCCATAGGGAAATTTTCTCCCAACTGGCAAGGTCCTTATATGGTTCACAGGGTGCTGACAGGAGGTGCACTCATACTTGCAGAAATGGATAGAGAAATTTGGCCAAAACCAATCAATTCAGACGCAGTCAAGAGATACTATGATTAGACTATTTATATTTCCTCATCTGATGTAATTGAACTACGCTTGACCTGATTCCCGTTTAAGAGGGGATACGTAGGATGCCTTATGGGTTCGACCATATCATAATAAAATTTTCACCCTCCCCACCCCCCAAGATCAGAAACTGGGGCAGAATTTTGAGGAGGACCCTCAAAATTCCGGAGCAAGTCCAGCCAACGCTAACATATGCCAGACAGTCAGAAATCGGTTAAGAAACTGGGGTAGAATTTTGAGAAGGATTCTCAAAATTCCACAGAAGGTTCAACAAGACTCGTTACGTTCAAGCAGCCGAAGGATCATCTACCAAACTGGGGCAAAATTTCTAGGAGGACCCTCAAAATTCTAACATAAGAAAGCTGCAATGTCTCTAAAATGTGTTACAATCACTAGTTCATCTAAAGATCACTTGATATATCAATATGTTTCTAAAACGACTCTATTTTATCAATAATTGCATATTTTCGAAAACTCTATTTCCGTGACAGTCAGGTGTTACCCAGGGAAACTCGAAAGGGCCTCCAGAACCGAGCAAAGCAAAGCCAGCGGACAGAAGCACGAACCAACCTCCCCTCACAAAACTTACAATTTTTCTTTGAACGCAGGCACGTCTGACGTAACTATAACATCCGCAAATATATACACGTAACAAGATCACAATCAATCAATCCCTCAGACACAGGATATATCCCCAGCTAAGACATATGCTACTCTTATTTGCTACTCTCTATCTGCATGAGGCTAATGCTTGCCTCCCTATACTTGCATAAGGCTAATCCTTGCCTCCCTATACTTGCATGAGGCTAATCCTTGCCACCCTATCTGCATGAGGCTAATCCTTGCCTCCCTATCTGCACGAGGCTAATCCTTGCCTCCCTATCTGCACGAGGCTAATCCTTGCCTCCCCACTTGCATGAGGCTAATCCTTGCCTCCCTATTTGCATGAGGCTAATCCTTGCCTCCTCATTTGCATGAGGCTAATCCTTGCCTCCATGGGGCTAATCCTTGCCTCCCTGTTTGCATGAGGCTAATCCTTGCCTCCCAGTCTTGCATGAGGCTAATCCTTGCCTCCCCACCTGCATGAGGCTAATCCTTGCCTCCCTATACTTGCATGAGGCTAGTCCTTGCCACCCTATCTGCATGAGGCTAATCCTTTCCTCCCTATACTTGCATGAGGCTAATCCTTGCCTCCCTATTTGCATGAGGCTAATCCTTGCCTCCCCATTGCATGGGGCTAATCCTTGCCTCCCTGTTTGAATGAGGCTAATCCTTGCCTCCCTGTCATGCATGAGGCTAATCCTTGCCTCCCTAACTGCATGAGGCTAATCCTTGCCTCCCTACTTGCATGAGGCTAATCCCTGCCTCCCACTTGCATGGGGCTAATCCTTGCCTCCCTATCTGCATGAGGCTAATCCTTGCCTCCTTAATTGCATGAGGCTAATCCCTGCCTCCCACTTGCATGAGGCTAATCCTCGCCTCCCCATTTGCATGAGGCTAATCCCTGCCTCCCTATCTACATGAGGCTAATCCTTGCCTCCCCATTTGCATGAGGCTAATCCTTGCCTCCCTACCGACTTGAGGCTAAGCCCTGCCTCCATATTTGCATGAGGCTAATCCCCGCCTCCACATTTACATAAGGGTAAGCATTGCCTTCCATTTGCACGGGACTAAACATTGTCCCTCCATGCATAAATGTTGCTTTACTCCGGTACTATCTATTTGCTCTTCTATCGGGCTAAGCTCTGCCCTTCATCTCGCAAGACTAAGCCTTGTCTTGTCAACGTCTTATTATTGCATCTCATGGGCTGAAATATCGCCAATCTATCCAAAGGCGTCATAGTCTAAAGGCATCATCCTCATAGCCGGAAGACACCATGCCATGGACTGAGGATCCCTCAAATTTGCATATCATTATTCAAAGGCATCATGGTTCGGAGGCACCATTTGCATGGCCCGAGAACACCATTTCATGGCCTGCGAATCCCTCACTAAACAATTCATGGCCCAGGACATCATGTTCCGAGGACGTCATCGTTAACCGTCCGAAGACACTTTCATGGTCCAAAGGGAACCTGCATCATGTTTAAATTTTCGCAAAAATACGGGTTTGTAGCATCTCTTTATCTGCAGGTGATCATCAAGCAACCGCTATCCTAGTAGGAGCGACCTCGCTCCAGTTCCTTCAAACCGGCTCAAACATAACCGTTCACCCTAACCACTCTTGCATCTCGTGTCCGTTCTTGCAACGACTTCATCGGGTATACTCCGCCAATGAATCCAGAACTACAGATGGCCTGATTCCTGTAAAACCAGGGATATGTAGGCAACTCATGACCAGGGTCCGGCCTCTATCTTTCAAAACATCCCATTCAGTCAAAATTGGCCATTATTTTATACCCGAAAACTCTTTCATCCTTCCCGGGTAAAGAGCGGCAGTTGTTGATA
This sequence comes from Nicotiana attenuata, assembly GCF_001879085.1. NCBI lineage: Eukaryota > Viridiplantae > Streptophyta > Magnoliopsida > Solanales > Solanaceae > Nicotiana > Nicotiana attenuata. The sequence continues at coordinate 18,745,158 of NC_031991.1, read as the reverse complement.
CCCAATTTTTCCTCATATATTTTTCATACATATATATACTTTCAAAATAGCACATATGCAGTTATAAGCATGCATAAGCATTTTCATAATTTTTTCTATAATTATAAAAGCTTTGAATCAATTTATTTCTTCTCTTTTTTTAAGTATCCAATAATTATCCTCCCTACTACTTTTATGATGATTTTGTAATCTAAATTCTTTAGTTATGCCAACATAGTGTTTAAATATTTTTAGTGCATTTTTGTAATTATATTTACATTTTTAGGCTAAATTGCATATCTTTGCAATAATAGCCCATACTAATGCATAATTACATTATTGATGCATAAAATGGTCTTTCATATCTTTAAAATGTTAAACAACTATTTTAGATCATTTTTAGTACACGAAAATATTTTTTGGAACTCATTTATTATTTTTATAAATTATGTAGTTATTAAAAGTGGCTATTTTAAATCTGGCCTACTTTTATTTCAATTGTAGTCCTATTTCAACCCAATACCAGCCTAATTTCAATTTAAATTTACCCAGCCCAGACCCTAATACCCGATCCAGCCCTAAAACCCTTTTAATATCGGCCGTTGATCATAGAGATCAACGGCCACAAACAGCCCCTTCCTTTTTTAGTCCCAAACGACCCCCAAACCCTTCCATTTCCCACCACCCGCAGCCCTGAAATCCCTCTCCTCTCTCTAATGGTCTCAAAGCTAACCCTAATCGGGCTGTATTGTCACTCATCTATGGCTATCTATGGTGGTTTCTCACCATCCCCCAGGCCTCTAGTAGCCTCTCTCACATTGGTATTGCCATCTCTAGGTTCCTCAAGGGACCAGGGTTAGTTGGCTTGCATCTATGGCCCCTTTCTCGCCTGTTTCAGGCTGTCCCAGTGTGATTCCGAGTAAGATCGTCCTACATCGACTATGATCTATGGGGTTCTAAGCATATTTCTTCACCTCTGTGCTGTTCTCCTCGTAACCCTATTTTTTTTCTTCCGAACCTCATAGATCTGTACAGATATGAGATGATTTGGACTTATTTCATATGAGCTTTACAATAACCTTGTGATTCTTTACAAGAATCGTATGATTTTCGAGTGATTTCTTCATCTTTGTGTAAACTAGGGTTTCCTGAAATTTCTTTTTCCAAAACATTTGGTAAGTTTGAGTGTTTAATCTCCTGTTTCTATATGTTTTAACTGATTTCGTTAGGTTTGCTCTAATTTCAACTCGTTTATACTAAAAGCCCTAAATTTTTTTGACTCTTTTGTTTGGTTTCTCAGTTACTTGTGTACTGACTGTGTTCTTGCCTTGGTTCTTGTGATTCCTCTTTAGCCATTTGAATGTCTCGTGGTTTTCTTGTCCAAAAATGCCTCTTCTGAGTTCCTTAGTTCATATTCTTTTTACTAATTCCACATGTTTGTGTTCCTTCTGACTATTCATGATCAGACCTATATCTTTCACCTTAAATCAGTGTCTTTTCTTGATTTAACAATTTGTTTCGTTAAAATTATGTGTCGAATCCTAACTATTCATCTCTTACCTTATTTATCTACTAATCTTGCTGATCTTTACGTGATTTTCTCTTTGATTGAACCCTTGATTATTCTGAAGTCCTTATTTCCTGGTTTGATTTGAACACTTTTCATTAACAACTTTTGATTCTAACCTCTCTACTCGGTTTAGTTGAACTGCTTACCTTAATTAATTTTCCCTTGCATTATTTGTTATTTGTTGATTCTTACTGATTGTTTCTTTGATTGAAACCCCTGTGCATTCAGCCCTAATTACCTACTCTATACTCGATTTCCTTCCTAAAGTATATGTCCTGCTTTTACCATTGATTATCCCTTGATTAAAGGAAAGACATACTGATTTTACATGTGATTGATTCCCTGAATTTCTCTAATTGCTACATGATTGATTCTTTACCTTATTTTGTTTAACTCTTGATTGCTATATAAACTCCATCCTATTCTAACTTCAGACACGAACATTAGTTAACAAAAGCACACTTACACTCTAAAGCTCTCTTTTCTTCTCTGCTACTTGTGATATTCACTAGTCTAGCCGGCTGAAAGCCAAGTCTAGATATTGGAACAACATCTGCTTTATATTCTGCACTCTTTGGTATGTCTCTAGTTAAATTTTGAAACCCAAACCCTATGTGTTTCATTCCTGCACTAGTTCATCAGCTATGAATTCAACCTGTCTTCCTGCTTAATTCTTTGCCTAGCATGTCTAAACTCTGTCCTGTTCAATGTGTGATTAGCATGTCTACACTTCACCTAGTTATCTGATACTTAACCAGCTTTGTTTGTGAATATCTGTTCAATCCCCTAATTATGTGATCATGTTGGGCTTTCTGTATTACATCTGTGATCTATGTCTTAACTATTTACTGTCCATGACTAGCCTGCTATGTGTCTAAGGCCCTAAGTGTTTTATGCAGTTGTTGACTATATGTTTCCTCTATACCCTATCCATGTACCCCCAATGTGACTCTCATATGCCCCAATCCCTTTTTCTCTATGTGAGATCTGTTTGTTGATTGTTTCTGAATCTGGATGTTTTATAACCAAAATATTGCTTGCTGTTTCAAAAGAGTTTTGGTACTCTTCTCAAATGTCTTTTACCACCAAACTATTTCCTGTTTCAGAAACCTTTTCACTCCTAAAGTCTTCTCTGTACTATTTTCAAAACCTTTTCAAAACTATGTCAAGCACTCTCACTTTACTCTTAGATTACTAGGTTCTGCCCCTCTGATATGTGTACTGCCTTGAGACAATTGAGATCTCTCTGAACTCTGACATATCAGGGCAGGCACTTCCACACTACACAATCATCAGTTACTTTTTGAGAAAAGTCTGGGTGTGAGCGCTGCCCGGGATCCTTGAGGTCCTTAGGGAACTCTGACATACCTTGACATGAAATTAGCTATGGAACTTTGGCCTTTGAGATTACTGGAGGCTTGGGAAATCATTTGGCTCTACTCCAAGCTCCCTATAGCTTAGCTTCTATTTTATATATGCAATTTATATTCAGTTCTTGGTCTGTAATAATTATTGTAAACAAACATTGGGGTGATTAGTGAAAAGGGATGGGCAGTTGCATATTGTGGGTAAAATCGGGTAGATAACCTGCCTATAGGGTCTATTTAAATTTAAAAAATGTGTTTGTTAGATAATATGCCTATAGGACCTGCTTTGGTGAATTCTGCATGCTTTACTTTCACACAATTAGAAGCCATGCCTATAGGATATAAATCAGCTCTATAACTAGATATAATGTCTATAGGGTGTAAAGTAATTGAAGTTCAGTTTCCCTTAGGTTTGTATTGGGCGGGCGACAATGGCTCTTACGCCTTCGATCGAAGCGATCATTTATGTAAGCTGGCGATAATGGCTCTTACTCTTCGCCCTTAGGCGTATGTGTGGCCCTGAGGCTTGTTAGGTTGGTGACAATGTCTCTTACGCTTTGCCCTTGGGCATATGTGTGGCCCTGAGGCTCGTTAGGCTGGAGACAATGGCTCTTACACTTTGCCCTTAAGCATATATAGGCTTTATTTTCCTCTCGTTAGGGACTTTTGCAATGATTTTTCCTGACCTGTCGTCGGTTTGGGAAGAACCTCGATTTCCAATCGTTAGCGGCGATGTTGGAGCACCTCGTATGGTTTGGCTCGTAGACTAAGTAGCTCGAGGCCTTATGATTTGGAGCTCACATGGTCGAAGCTCTTTTGCGTGTTGAGAGTAGCATGTTTAACCGGTTCTTTTCGAAGTAGATTCAATGTATGGCCTATGATTTTTTAGCGACTGTGGGGCGTCCCTGAGTCCCGTTAGTTTTGCTGGTGCAGCCGTATGACCGTAATCATTTATGTTTGACCGGAGCCATTTTTTGGTCCCGAGTATAGTAGTTTAGGCGTCTATATCGAGGTATGCCTTACTAGGGGTCCTACAAATTCGATATATATCCCGAACTTCGAGATTGATTTTATGCCTGTAATAAGGTCTTACAAAACTTTCATGCATTTTGAGGTCTTACAGTTTTTGCTGATACTTGGTGCAAGTATGATTCATGCCTTGCTTGAAGGTCTTACAATTTGTGTTGTTGTTTTGCATATGTTTTACAAGACCGAGTCTGCCCCGCACGGGGTCTTACGGCCTCGGGTCTTTTGCTGAATGGCGATTGGCGATAGTGTCCGAGTCATCGAGTTCATTTTGGCTTGAGAGCCATTACTCGTGAGCCCGAGATTGCCTTATTGAGGGCTTACGACTTTGGAGATTCTGACCCAAAGGTCGTGCGTATGCGGAGTTCTTTGGCGCCAGTCTCTGAGTATTCGGGACGCTTTCTTTTCTGGAGATATTTAATGATTTTCGTGCTGCCTCGTTGAGGGCTTATTAGTCTGAAGTTTCGACCCTGAGGTCATACGGGTGCCTAATTATCGACACCAGTCTCCGAGTATTCGGGACGTTTTCTGATGGTGGAATCGTTCTGGCAAAAAGGCTGGGTTTTCCTTGGAGCATGTTTCATGTTGGCAAAAGGCATTCTTTGATTATTTGACATTAGTAAATGTTCCTCCACCATCGGGGGCTCGGTTGTGCTGACACGGTTCATTCGACCGTTTAGTCTGGTACATCATTTTCTCATTGGGCTCCTGTTTGGCATTTCTTTGCTCTCCTGAGCGGATTACAGCATGTATTCAGATTCATCTCCTTAGAAAGCATATCTATAGGATTAAAAATGGCTTTAATAGAAATCATGCCTATACGATCTAAAATCAGCCTAACTTTAACTCACGCCTGCAAGTTCTGAATCAGATTAACTAACCTACTCGTTTCTCAATCAATGTTAGTAGAAAACATTCCTATAGGATTCAAATCGCCCGTTTGAAACTGTTTACTATTTTCAACTGCTCACATTCAACATGTCTAAAATCAGTAGGCAAGCTGAATAGGTCTTTGACACTTTGGTCCTAATTTAATACTGTATACTCTCTGCTCACCTAGATATCATGTTTTAAGGTTTCTCTCTTAAATACGTGAAACAGTTGTTTGAGACATGCACTTATTTGTTCAGCTCGTGCAGGTAAAATGTGTGCCTTTAATTGTTCCCACCCCCCATTTAAATGCAGTCCTTTTTGTTTTGATTGACGCTTATACTTTTCTCCTTTGAACAGCTTAGGATGGTCTAGAACTACCTAATTTAGAGGTCCTAAATACCTCCAGGGCCACAAAGAAGGGACGGGTAGAGCACGCATAGGATATCTTTTATGGTTGCTAGAACGCTTTAGGCTATGACCAAGGGGAGGGAATTGGGTAGTAAGGATATGCTGACTACGCGCTAATGTCACGTGTAGCCCCTCGATGAGGAGTGATTATCTGGAATTGTCTGGTTATGATCCTATTGGCTAACCAACCTAGGACCCCCCTTTCCCAACTCTCGTTGTTTAAATGAATTTACTCTTCTTTATATATGTGCAACTTGTTCAAGCCTTTCCCTTGTTTCATTACTTGAATCATACATGTGCTTAGAATGTCAAAACATGCCTTTATTTTCTAGTACGTGGTAAAACTGTTTATCTGTTAAAATGACTAATTCATATAAGTATAAGTTCGGACCCACCGTTGTGGACCGCGAGGGGTGCCTAACACCTTACCCTCGAGGTTATTTCGAGCCCTTACCCTAATCTCTGGTAATGCATACTAGTCCATGAGTTAATTGCTCAAGGTGCCCTAACGCACCATAATTCGTTAGGTGGCGACCCTTCAAATACCCAATTCCCTAAAGAAAAAGAGTTATTCCCCCATGAAATGTTGAAAACCAGACGTTCTCCGCGAGGAGGAAAAAAAAGGGGGTGCGACAACACCTAGTGTAACTGGCACGTATAGTCCCTTAAGCTTAACTTTGCTCATATTGCCTACTTTAGGGAAGCGTCTTCTTGAATGACCTTTCTCTGTATTTCTTATGAATCTTCTTCTGTTTTCCATTCTATTATCTTCGGACCGCAATCTAAAATTCTCATGATGTCGACCACTATCAAATCACTCAGCCCCAAATTCAAGTTTAGTTTACCTTGTTCACTAGCCCATACTGATTTGTACTACTTTGGGGTCTAGTTTTTCCTTCTAGTGATCACGTTAGAGTCACGAACTTATTTCTCAAAATGAGGATATGACTTTATGGCCTATACTCTTTCGTTATCTTAAGTCCTTTCACCTTTCGTCTTTTCCTACACTTGACTATAGATTCTGTAATACTGCCATTTTTTTATCTATCGTTGTCATCCATGTGTCACATCTTACTCATAATGCTTTATTAACTCTCTTCTTATTTCCCGCAAACATTTATATCCATCACTTTATTCTGAAAACTTCAACAAGATATTCTTTTGCTTTTAGCTCCCCTTGCTCCATCCACTGGCTCTTCGAGTTTCCTAACATTCTCTCTCTATTAGGGACGGGAGCTACACTAAGGTAATATTAATCCCTTCTAGGCTTGTAGTGCCTATCTTTGTAATACTTTTTTGAACATTCTAGTATTCATATCTAGCTGTACTATTCTAGAGTGCACCATCTGGGTGTCTCCCAAGGAGATCCATTACCACGTTTGTATTATCCTTTGGAAATATCAACTAATGCTATCAATCCATCAAAAATTTTAGGTTACTCTAACCCCGGCTCGATCCTGATATCCCATCCTTTTCTTAAACTATATCTGTTAGCTCCAATAGGGCATAACTGAGTTCGTTGTGGCCAACTGTACACACCTCTGTCACTATTGAAGGTAACTCAAAATGCTTATATCTCTCTTCCTGAATTGTACATAATGATCATCTTCACTAACTGGGTACCTCGTATCCTTCTTTATCTTGCTTCTTTTGTTTGTTGAAACTTGTACCTTTCGATTTAGTCGTTGCTTTTTACCATAAGGGTGGATAGATATTCTTGCCTTAAGGCTCCTTATCAAGAAACTTATATGTCTTAGTGCATATATGATCTACCAAAGACCTTACATTTATTCATCATAAGCATGATGAAAAATTAAAGTTCCTCTGACTCAACTCTTCCACAGCCACATGCAATCTCTTACCAACTGTCTTTCTAGATGTAGGTATCGTCTTATTATGAATAAAATAGAAGTTAGGAATGCGAATTCTAATAAGTGAGCTCTACCGCATGATCTAGAGTAAGAAGAAAGAGTGACAGTCCTAAATGCCCTGTAGCCTCCTGCTTATAAGTGTGGTGCACGGCACACCCATAAACAAGACTTTACTAGACACGGCTTGTAGACTCCCTAGGACAGAACTGCTCTGATACCACTTTTGTCACGACCCAAACCGAAAGGCCGCGACGGGCACCCAGTACCTTACATAACTGAATACCAACGTAACACATCTTTCGTATCATTCTATCATAGGTAAATGAACCAGAGTAAAGCATGAGAGAATACAAACTTATAAATTCGACATACTGGCTTATAAGACCAAAATGATCACTTGTACACTAAATATAGGCCGACAAGGCCATACAATCTTTCACGTACACGATATATGTCTACAAGCCTCTAAGAGTACATAAATGTCATAAAGGTCGGGACAGGGCCCCACTATACTAATCAATACATGTCCTAATCACACTGACCAAATAAGCAACCCCAGAGCAATGGAGTGCATCAACATCTCCCGCTGAGCTGATAGCCTACTCGGAGGACTCTCGACCTATCTATAAGAACCTGCGGGCATGAAACGCAGTGTCCTCGGGCAAAAGGTATGTTAGTACAAATAATGTACCGAGTATGTAAGAATGAAAATCAGTAAATAATAGACATGAGAGAAACATGGAGTAAAAGACTCGACATGTAAGTCTGAATAACTCTGTTAATAATGAAATAATCATAATGTCATTCATATGCGTATGTATGTCATGTCGTGCATAGGTACATGTGTTCATAACATCATCAAGCCTCTGAGGGCATCCCATCATATCATCTCGGCTACTGTGGGAAAATCATCAACGTATACCAGCTGATCAGGTGGTGGTGCATATATAACGCCGTAACCCTTTCCCATATACATATGATATACATATATGCACATATATAATGCCATCTGGTCATGGGTCAATGTACATGTATAAATGAATGCAATGCACGAGAAGTACGTCAATAAAATCTTTCGAAATGTCATTAGACCATTATGCTTTGAGTAGTATCATGAGGTAAACTTTTTTTCAACTTCCGTATTTTTCTGAGACTCATGAACAGATGATAGAATAATAAGACATATGGGGAATCAAGAACATGAGTATCTCTAGTATTTCTATGAATAGAGTCATTTATGGAAATTGTGCATTTGCTCGTTTCATTTGTGTCGTATAGATCATGCCAAAAGAAAGAAGGGATAGCCTTAACATACCTGAGCCGGTTCTCTGAAAAATCCTTCTAACACACGACAACTGTGACAAAATTTGTGACGGAAAAATTGGAGTAGGAAAAAATCCGTATGATATTCTTGAGAAAGATTATACTGGGCTTCTTTAGAATTGCCAAAAAAATGTCACGTTGCTATGAGTTTGAATTCTTGAATTGTTGATTGAATTCTTGTTGAATCATCAAATGTCACGTCACTAATGTTTCATATAAAATTGATGAGAATTCAAATCCCATTCATTACTGAATTTCATCCATCTCCTTAAGTGAATTTTTGAGGCATTTTATTATAGGGGTGGACCCCACTTTGGCAAGGTGACTAAGACATTAGTTCACCATATTTTGCCAGCTTGAAGTGTGGCATAAGAGTCACTAAATTGACAAAGAGGGGCTGCCACGTTGGGGCCTCATTTAGGACTCATCCAAGTCTTAATTTATTAATCACTAATCCCTTAGTTAATTAATTCACCCCCTGTTAATCAATAACCAACCAATTCCCGCCTAATTAATAATTATCTTAAATTACTTAAAATACTACCCATTTTTGATACACTTTATACATCATACTATCATGGTCATGTGGTATCTTGTATGACACTAGACTATAAATACCGGATATTATATCCCGGACCATATTTTTTCCCCAAATTACCAAACATCGATGAAACTTATTTTCTTTGATTTGCTTACCCTCTCGCCTTCACGAATATACTTATCACTTGTTTGAAATAGCATAATACTTATAATACTAAAATAATGTCATTCCCGAACTTACGTCAATTAACTTACGACGTACGAAAATGTGGGATGTAACATCTCATTTCCGAGCTTATACCAATTTAATTATGGCGTACTTCTACGTACAAAAACATGGGGTGTAACAAAGGCGTGCCCAAAGGACTCGTTCCCACTACCAAACATCGATCAAATGATTGATGCAACGGCCGGGTACAACCAATTAAGATGATCCCAAGGGATCAGGAAAAGACTTTATTCATAACGAACTTGCACATATTGCTATAATGTGATGCCCTTCGTGCTAAAGAACGCTTTAGCCACTTATCAGCGGCTCGTAAACAAGATGTTTGAAAAAAGGACAGGGAAAACCATGGAAGTTTATATAGACGATATGCTTGTTGAGTCTTTGAACGCAAGTGACCTTGTTAAGCACTTGCAAGAAACTTTTGACATCCTAAGGAAGCATAACATGAAGCTTAATCCCCAAAAGTGCGCATTCAGGGTCAGCTCGGGAAAATCCCTAGGATTTCTAGTGTCACAAAAAGGGAGTGAGGTAAACACCGATAAAATGGAAGCCAAAAATGACATCCCGGACCAGCTATCAAGTGTTAAAAGGGTCCAAAGGTTCATAGGGAGATTGGTCGCTTTTAGCAGGTTCATTTCCCGATCATCAGAGAAATGCTATCGTTTCTTTGCGCTACTCAAAAAGTAGAACAACTTCGGGTGGACCTCGGAATACCAGTAGTGTTTGAGTGATTTGAGAAGATACTTGTCAAGCCCTTCGTTGCCATAAAAGCCGGAGGAAGGTGAAAATTATTAACCTACCTAGCAATCTCAGAGGTAGCGGTAAGCGCCATTTTAGTCCTTGAGGACGAACGTACGCAATCTACCATTTATTACGTGAGTAGAATTTTAACGGGAGCAGAAACGCGCTACCCACATTTAGAGAAGCTAGCCTTAACTCTCGTAGTCTCCGCTCGGATGCTAAGGCCTTACTTCCAATGTCGCCCGATAGCTGTGGTGACCACCTTTCCTCTGCTAATATCCTTCAAAAACCCAAACTCTCGGGTAGGTTATCCAATGGACCGTCGAAATAAGTGAATTTGACATAGAATATAAACCTAGGACTACGATTAGGTCACAAGTTTTGGCCGACTTTGTGGCTGATTTCAGTTCGGGGTTATTGCCTCTACAAACAAAAGAGGCACTAATGGTATCAGAATCGACACCAGGAGTTTGGACCCTATTTATAAAAGGATCTTCCAATGTAAAGGGGTCCGGTCTCGGCATACTATTAATCACGCTTTCGGGAGAAACCCTAAGGCAGGCCATAAGAACGGTCCTTTGACTAACAACGAAGCAGAGTATGAAGCTTTGATTGTAGGACTCGAGTTGGCCCGAGAACTGGATTCCGAGGTCATAGAAATAAAATGTGACTCTCAGCTACTGGTAAATCGAGTCTACGGGATCTTCAAAACTAAAGAGAAGTGCATACACAATACGTAGTGAAGGTTCACGCTCTACTTGCTCGGTTCAAGGAGTGGTCCATGATATACCGAGGGAAAAATATGAAGAAGGAGATACATTAGCTAACCTCGGCTCATCAAAGGAAATTAAGGGATTATATTCCGGTACGATAGTGCAGCTCATGCACTCGGTTCTGGACACTGATAGCTGCTATGAGGTAAATACGACTAATTTACTCTGGGACTAGAGGAATGAGATCATAATTATCTCGATCACGGGAAGTTTCCGGAAGACCCCAAGGCATCCTGGGCGCTGCGCGCCAAAGCAGCACGATATAGCTTCAAAGGAGGCCAACTATGCAGAAAGTCTTTCCAAGGCCCGCTGGCCCGATGCTTGGGAGCTTCCGAAGCTAATTATGTTATGCTAGAAGTCCACGAAGGGATATGTGGAAATCATTCGGGCGCATACTCCTTAGTATTGAAATAGGTAAGGGCAGGAGACTATTGGCCCCGAATGGAACAAGACGCCAAAGCTTTCTTACAAAAATACGACAAGTGTCAATGCCTCGCACCACTGGTACATTAACTAGCAAAACCATTGCACTCTGTTTTGTCTCCATGGCCATTCATGAAGTGTGGGATGGATATCGTCCGGCCACTGCCACCGGCCCCTGGTAAAGTAAGATTTCTTTTTATTTTAACTAACTATTTTTCTAAGTGGGTTGAAACAGGTCCTTATCAGATGATTGGTGAACGTAAAGGGGTGGATTTCTTGTGGGTTAACATAATTTTCCATTTGGAATACCAAAGGGTCATAGTTTGTAGGCGCAGAGATCACGAAGTTCCTTTATGACTTCAAAATCAAAAGGAACACATCTTTGCCTTATCATGCTAGCGCAAATGGCCAAGTGGAGTCAACGAACAAAGTGATCATACAAAACCTCAGAAAGGGATTGGAAGCAACCAAAGGAAAATGGCTTGAGGAACTACCAAGAGTGCCATGGGTGTATCGAACAACGGCCAAATCGAGCACAGGAGAGACTTCTTTCTCCCTTGTGTACGGAGCAGAAACTTTATCCCGATGGAAGTAGGGGAGTGAACCTTCAAATAGTTTCAGGCAAATGAAAAAGCAAATAGCGAAGCAATGCTGGTCAATTTGGAGCTGCTCGATGAGCATCCGGACTTGGCGCATATAGTGATGGCAGCTCAAAAATAGAGAAATACGAAGATATTATAATCGAAGAGCCAACCTTCATTATTTCAAAGTGGGAGATTTGGTTCTAAGGAAAGTGACTCAAAACACCCGTGAACTCAATAAAAGGAAGCTAGGTCCAAAATAGGAAGGCCCCTATCAGGTTTTAGCTGTCACCGGGAAAGGTTCATACGAGTTGGGGAATAAAGATAGAGATAAGTTTCAAAGCAACTGAAACGTGGCGCATCTCAGGAGATATTATTGCTTATGAACATCGCCTATACTGAAAGTATGTGCTGCACTATTTTTCCCTTCATCCAGTTTTTGTCCCAATTGGGTTTTTTTGGGCAAGGTTTTTGACGAGGAAACAACGGAAAGCATACTACGAAGAAGGTTTTCACAACAGCAATAAGAACTTTTAATAGTAAGGCACATATGTGAAGAACCACTCCGGAACGGTTAGATAATCATTTGCTCGGTACCAAAGTTCCGACCGGGAAGGTAAGTTTGCTACCGAACAAGGGTTATCCGACTGTTTGCAAGTGCATACCACTAGGGTATTATTAGATAGGCTTTGGCAAGATATAATAAATTCCAAAGGGGAAGTAAAGTTTGTTACTGAACTTAAGGTTATCTACCAATTCATTAGTGGAATCCTCGAAGATGCAAAACTTCCAGTGTTCAAATTTGCATTCTTCACATTCGAACACTGGGGGGGGGGGATGATATGAGGATACGACAACAATGACTTCCATATCGACCGGAATACGAAAACTAAAAACATAGTTATATCATCAGGACCAGGGACTGCGCGGCCAGCCTCTAGAAACAAGTTGTACAAGTTAGCCACAAGAAATGGCAATCTCTTTTTATTATAGCGAATGCTTATATACTTTGAGAAAATGGAAGGAATAAAGTAAAGCCCCTTATTTCTATCTTGTTTCTTGTCTGAACAATGAATTGATTTTGTCTTTTAAAAGTTAAACAATTACTTGAAATGCTAGTGCTGTAATGAATAGGAGACGTCCTCTTCAACAACACTGTAAACATAAGAGAGCACTCTCTTTTAAAAACCCTCACGATAAAGGGTTGATTTCGGAAGGGAAAATACACCCAATGCCTTTGTACAATCATATGCAAACAGTAAAAATTGCACAAAGAACTTAAGCAAGAAAGAACACAAAGATTAAACTTGCGTAAATGTTCAAAGAAAAGAACACAGAAAGACTCATGTACCACTTAAGCAAAAGATGTTTTGATGTTCAATAAATGTGTCAAAATGGAACAAGTACAAAAGTTGGGAAAAAGAATCAAATCCTAAGCTACTGCATATCCAGAACTCGGAGGAAGAGAAGTATATGTGCCCCCAGAAGAAGGATGTAGATCTTCCGCCGGTTCAATATACTGGACTTCATCATTCTGGCACTGAGCATCATCACCTTCTAGTTCCTCTTCAGTTCCCGAGAACTCATAATCGAAACCGGAAGAATCGGTAGCATCAGGCCTGACAGGAAGACCCCTTTTAGCAGCCAACTCTAGCTCATGGGCTTTAGCAATTTCGGAATCTAAGTCAATGACACCCACTTTAGCCTCTTCCAAGGTTTTTCTCCTCATGCTGTACATAAAATATGTTTTTTCAACAAGTAGAGTGAAGCCGTGGCGCTTGAGTTCTTCATTAAGTTGGTCAACCTCGGCAGAAAAGTTTTCCCGGGCGGATCTAACTGATTTAACGCTAACATCGAGCTCGCGGATGGTAGAGCTGAAAAGTCTATTATGCTCAATGGTCTTCTTATATTTCTCCTCCAATTGGGCATATATTACCCGGGTAGCAGCAAGCTATTAAATTTTGGAGCTCAAGGCTGCCTCTAAATTTGTCAATCTTTTAGGGGAGGCAGCCTCGCGATGAGATGTGGCAAGAACGACACTGTGGACTTCAGCCCATTTGGCCCTAGCCTCTTTAAATTGAACCCTCAGTGGGGTGTAATCTGAGCTAAGGGTCTCTATTTCTTGCTCATTTTTTGTAAAAGAGCCTCTAACACAACAGCCTCAACATCTTTTGCTTCCAGTTTTGAGAGGGGAGCAATAGTTTGGTCTCGCTTGACCAAAAGTTGATCCCGCCCGGTGGTAATTCTAATTTTTCCCGAATCAACCTTTTGAGACCCTTGGAATCAAGAAAATTGGCCTACGAAACAAGAAAGGCAAAACTCAAGATATTACTAAATTAAAGAAAGAAGAAATGACAAAGGAAATAAAGAGTGTACCGCTGTGGCGTTGTGCATAGCATTGTTCAACAAGCACTCTCCCTAGAGAGCCTGTATCTTTTCCCAATCTTTTTCTGAAGCCAAAGGCTTTAGATAGCTAGCAAGTTCCACCAGCCGGGATAGCAAATTGCTTCCGGTAGAGACCGAGAGAGTAACGCTCCTCCTCTTTTGTGGATCTTTTGAGGGGGCAACATAATTTTTCCCCCACTTCCCATGAACTGGGGACTGGGGGAGAGAAACACCCTTTTCTCGGGCAGATATGGCCGATGGAGATGTGTTGTAGTTGCTTGTTGAAGAGTTGGTGAAGAAGTAGATGAAGCTGCTGGCGTTAAAGGGTGAAAAATAGCTGCGGAAAATACAATGCTGGTTGCTTGTAAACCGAAGATGGCAGGGACCCGATACTCAGCCCCACAATACCGGGTGTAGGGACTGGGATCCAGAAATGGGAGTTGGAATTTTCCACCATCTCAAACTCCCCAAAAGCACTGAGGCATCGTCCCCAGTTGGTTTAACTAACTCAACAGATTAAGCAGTCTGTTGAGTTGAGAAAGGTCGTCGTCTTCTCTAGAGAAGCCCTCTCCTTTTTTCCCTCTACATCATCGTCAATCGTCAAGGTATCTATGGCCGGCCGGGGTATAGTGCTCGACACCATGACTTCTGGAGATGACTCGGGAGCAGCATTCTTCGCCGTCTTATTCTTTCCCCCATATACGGAGTAACGCCTTCTTTTTGGTTGCTTGTTCTTCGGCTGGGGACTCCGAGAAGAAGAACTCACACCAGAAGCAGGTCGAGTGACTCCTGTCTGTGAAAAAGCGTTCTACAGCAGCCTCGTCGCATCGGCAGGATCAGCCAAAATGTCCTCATCGGGGATGACAACTAAGCCCTGGGTAGACCTATATTCAACAAGAGAAAAGAATCAGACAACTTCCTTATGTCTGAAGGTAAAGACAAGATGAGTTCAACTTACCATGTTTTTTGGCCTTCCACCCATATTTCAGGGACTACTCTTTCCACGTGCGGGTTCGGGCATAGTAATGTCTAAAATTTTCTGAACCCATTGGTCCAAGCCATCAACCATAGCGGGAACCCACCGAGTCACTGAGATAGGTAAAGGAAGAAAAGTCAATAATAACAAAGAATTTTCTTTAACAGAAAAAGTAGCAAACGACATACTTATGAGTGCAGTTCCATAATTCTGGTAAAGATGGAGCCGAGGCTGGGATGATGTCACTGGTGGCGACTGAAATGAACTATTCCATCCATCCACGGTTGTTATCATCATCCATGCTGGATAGCAGTGCATGGTGACCTTGTTTACTGAAGTTAATCATTCCCCCGCAGAAGATCTTGGGGGAATAAAGGTTCATCACGTGAGCTAGGGATAGCTCCTCCCTCGTTTATTGACATAGGCATCGAACACAAGCAATCGTCCTCCGCACGGAGTGACTCACCTGTGCCAACCATACTTGGTAGCAGAAGCAGAACTCTACAATGACTGATTCGACATCTCCACTCAAAGAAAATATTCCAAAAGTGAACAGGTACGTATAGAAGTACGTAAAACCCTTCTTGGGTAAGGTTACCTGCTCTGACAGATCAGGAGCGATAACGTCTAAATCCTGGCAATGGAAATCTTCCTTGTCAACAGGAATACTAGAAGAACGGATGGAAGAAGGATATCTGCCAACAACCCATGTACGAGGGTTAGCAGAAGGAAATATCTCTTCGAAGTATTTAGTTGTGACAAGACTTTTGGGGATGATGGTGCTCACTGTCGGAGGAGTAGCTTCATCGGCTTTGCTTTTGTTCTTTGAGGAACTGTGGTTTTTTGAAGAAGAAGCCATTCTATGTCAAAGAAGAAGGAAAAGCATTTTTCTTACAAAGAGAATTAAAGAAAGTTTGAAGAATAGAGTACAAGTTTAATGAAAAGAGTTTGGAGAATTATGAGATGTGAATAAAGGAGGTTGATACGTGTAACTAAAGGTTTAGGGCAGCTAAACTCGCAGCCATAATTACCTCGATAGCTAGCAAATGTTATGCTGAATCGAGGGATGACGGGTCTTCGGGGCATTAAATGCGGAGAGACGTGCGTCCAATCAACCGCCAGAAGCTTTTTAAATGGAGTCAGTGATATTCCAGCCAAAAAAGAATGTTTCTACCAACTTCCCGATGACACAAAGTTATGTCACCGGAAAACAGGGGGACTATCTGTATAGGGTAAAATATGTTATGTTAAGTGATCGCATAAAAGAGTGACACGTGGAGCCGAAAGCACATGATAGCTAATGTCGCGCCCCCTTTTTTCCCTCCTCGCGGTGGGAGAATCGGGTTTATGACATTTTGGGGTATGGGGCAACTCGTTCCTTTTGGGAACTGGGTTTTTCATTGAAGAGTCGCCTGCTAATGATTTATGGTGCATTAGGACACCTACAAGGTTCAATTACAACTACGTTTTGATAACCAGAGATAGGGTAAGGGCTTTAAATTATCCTAAGGGGAAGGTGTTAGGCACCCCTCAGGATCCACTAGTGTGGTTCCCGGCCAGACAATTCTTTGTGAATTTGGTGCAATTATCATGTAAGCAGATAAGGCTCAAATAAGAGGGGATTTTAATACACAAATGCTTGGAAGTAAACAATGTTTGAAAGAGCAATTATTAAAAGGCTGATTTTGAAAAGAAGTCATAATATTTTAAAGACAAAGAAAGAAAGGGGAAGGGGGTCCGAGGTTTATTTATAATATGGATCACATCAATGGAATACCCGGTAATCACTTCTCAAAGAGGGGCTACATGTGGTATTAGCGCATCGGTCATCATATCCATATCTACCCTTCCCACCCCAATAAGGTATTAAAGCACGGATT
The DNA here is from genome assembly GCF_001879085.1 of Nicotiana attenuata. Taxonomy (NCBI): domain Eukaryota; kingdom Viridiplantae; phylum Streptophyta; class Magnoliopsida; order Solanales; family Solanaceae; genus Nicotiana; species Nicotiana attenuata. Next base: position 18,728,213 of record NC_031991.1, on the reverse strand, counting down.
GGTCTCGACCATTATTGCATGCTATTACCCGTCCCATTCCTATCAGTCCCGGAGGCACTTAGGACTATTATTCCTAAAAAGGAGGGATATTAGGCTAACTTGGGGTTTCAAAGGTGAAAAATCTAAGGCGAGATACAAAACATATAGGACAGCACAATAACAGGGAAATCACATAAACACTGAAGGCTCACATATACCTCCTCAAAAAAGGGAATCAAATAGCATGACTCAAACAACAAGTAAGGTCTGAGAATATTAAGGCAAAAGGGAGTTAAGTTGTTGAAGTAGACCAATTTATTATATAACTCAGATAAGAAGTCCGAATCAGGAATGCCTACTAGTTGTAGCAATTATTAATTATCAGAAACGGGCTCAGTTTTATTTATTGTTATTACCTAAGGTTTGCCTAAGTGTTTTGGGTAGAATCCTAGGAGCATGGTATCTATTACTGATTCAGAATGTGGCAAAGCAGTAACAAACTTTAAAAAAATGAGCGGCTTGAAATCTTATAGGCATGCTTGCTAAACTGTGTTAAATAGAGGATTAAATTATTTAAAACTGGTTCGAAATAGACTGATTTTAAATTAGACTAGTCTCAGATTCTGCAGATGATGGCATCCATTATTGCTGGTTTTAATTCCTATAAACATGATATCTAGTGTTGCTGATTTTAATTCCTATAGACATGATATTTAGTTGAACGAGAAATGGAAACATGCAGGTTTTCACTTGGAATTCCTATAGGCATGATCTCTATATATTGTACTGATCTTAACCTTATAAACATTATACTCATTTGTAGCCGTTTAGATCCTAATGCATGATGTCTAAGTGGTAACTAGCGTGCAGAATTTAAAATAAAGTCCTATAGGCACGTTATCTAGGTGTGAAGTTGAACATGCAGAAATTTAAATGAAACCCTATATGCATGGTATCTAATATGCAGAATTGAACATGCAGGATGTAAAACAGTCCTATAGGCATGTTTTCTACCCTTGAGCATGCATAATTACCCATCCCATTTCCCCTAGCCAACCCCAAATGTTTGTTACAAGTTATTACATACCAGTTGCTAAATTACATCAAGAAAATACATAAAATGGGAAAAGTACAACCATAGGAAGCCTGATTCTGACTTCCTCTATGAGTTATGGAACAAAACGCCTCAAATACCACTCGTTTCAAAGCCTTTCTCGTACCTGGGTGTGTTAGAGTTCCCTAAAGGCCTCAAGGAACGCCGGGCAGTGCTTACACCCAGGTTCATAGAACCAGATAGAGATGAGTGCAGTGTGGAAGGGCCAACCCTTATGTGTCCAAGTTCAGAGGGAGCTCATGGGTCCCAAGGCAATGCTCACACAAGAGGGGCAGAACGTAAGTCTAAGAAGATAATGGAAGTGCAGGAATGGAGTTTTAAAACAGAGGGGACAAGGAAAGGGGTAAAAGGTGATTAGGGAAACAGTAATTAGTAAAACACAGAATTCATAAACTTCATACAAAGGGGGTCAGGGGTTGGGAATTCATTGCAAGGAGCATATGTACTTAGGTAAGGGACAACTTTGGGCATGCACAGCAATAGAAGATGCTGGCATGCCTATAAGCCAACCAGAACACACAACAACTAGAGAAAACATGGAGGTTATGATCCTAGGGGATCAAGTTTGGGTCACGGACAGCAATGTTCAATGCTGCCATGCCCCAAACCAACCACTGATACCAAACACATTGGGGATGGGGATTTAAGGTTCATAAACCATGATAAGTAAGTAGCAGAAACATTAATTCAGATTAAAAAAGGCAGGATACAGCATGCTTAATCATGGAAGTTAGCTAAATACAAACAGGAGACAAACAAGAATGAAAAAAACAGTAAAGAAACATGTTCTTGTTGATACTGAAAATTAGTTAGAACATACCAATCAGAGAAGCAAAGTGCAGTAAAAAAAAGTAAGCAGGACTCCAAAATCTAGCCTTGGCTTTCAGCCGGCTGAACAGACAGTAGCACAAGTAGCAGTAAAATAAGAGAGAGTGTTTGACTGTAAGTGTGTGTTCTGAACTTAAATTGTTTGTCTTCTTTTTTGAAAGAAGAGAAGTACAGGGTATTTATAGCTTTTTGAAAATGAGTGAAAGAGAAGTAATAAGCCACAAACATGGAAACAATCACTATTCAGAATCAATTACACACATGATTGCCTTTAATTAAGGGATCACTTTCTTAACGGGTAGTGACAGATTCAGAATAAGGAAAGAAATCAATTTATAGGCAGACTGATTATTGCCATAAAGGAAGTAGTAAAACCATCGAGTAAGTGATTAAGTCTAAGTACAAGAATATACTTATTTTGGAAAGGATTCAGTAAGGCAAAACAAGGAAAGAAATCAATTAACCTTAACAGGCGAGTGAAATTAGATTTTCACAAAAGAAAAGTTTGAAATAAGTCACAAAATTGAAGATCAATAAAACAGGGAAACTTAGCATATAAATAGAGTGCACAAACACTAGACATGCGAGGCCAAACTATTGGCAAAAGGAAACAAGATGCGATAATAGCACAAAGTTAGTAGACAACAAACATTCGAAGCATGATAGTCACGTAGGTCAAGCTTCAGTGACTTAGTAGTAGAGAAAAAGATAGAGTATCAGAAGCATGTAAAAGGTCAAGTGAAAAATCCTTCTGAAGACATAGTCGAGTTTCAAAGATAGTAAGAACCCAGAATCACATAAAGAAAAGAGATGCTGAAACAAAGGAATTTCAGATCAAGTCAAGCAACTTCAAACAGATGAATAGCATAAGTAGTTTCAGATACTCGAATAGACCCCAAAGAGATTAGGGTTTTGAAACCAATCGAGTTTAAAGATGATGAGCAAACAATTACACTAATACTTAGAGACTCGACTGAACCCGAGAGAAATTAGGGTTTTTCAACACCAATCGAGTCTATATATGATAAACAAGTAAATCAAACAAATAAATAGTCTCAAGAACTCGAATAAACCCAAAAATTAGGGTTTTCAATACCAATCGAGTCTAGAGATGATAAACAAGTAAACCAAATAAATACTAACAAATGGACTCAGAAACCTCAGAAGAAATTAGGGTTTTTATCATGCAAACTTAGAGAAGAGAACAATACGAGCAAACATAGCAAAACATGTCAAGAATCAGAGAAAGTTTTGAAATAACATAACCAGAAAACCCTAATCGGGAAAAAAAATAAAGTATTTTGGAAGCAGAGTTTTAAAAGAAACTTTGAGAATATTGCTTAGAAGTTCAAACCAAACATAGATCTGAAGCAGATCTGAAAGAAATCGAAAGAACCTTAGAGATTAGGGTTTCAGAAGAACCCCAAGTGACGAGAAAGGCCTTGAAAGCCATTAATCTAAGCAGGAGAGTCAAAGGTCTGACTCGAATGGCCATGGCTGGCCGGAGAAAGATCAGAGACGACCGGAGAACAGTCATCGAGCAAAGTCTGGACCAAGCCCCTTCATGATCTGGTCATGAGACCACAGAAACGAACACGTAGAAGCCATGGGAGGCTGATACAGGTCTCTGATGACCTTGGAAGGCCATGGATTAGGGCGGATTAGGGTGGCGGCGGCTAGGGTTTGAGGGTGGTGTAGAGAGGATTTGAGAGAGGAGGGGGATTCAGAGGCGGCATGTTGTGAGGAATGATAGGGTTTAGGGGGTCATTTGGGATTAATTAAGGTAAGGGGGTCTGATGGCCGTTGATCATTTTGATCAACGGCCTGGATTGAACGGGTAAGTGGGGCGGTTTAATAGAATAGGGTTTGGGTCGGTTCAGATTGCAATTGGGTCGGAGTAATTGGGCTTCAAATTGGGTTCAAAATCAGGCTATAATTAAAATAAAATGGGGCTAACATTTAAATAGCCAATTTTTCCTATTTGATTTATAAAAAATAATAAAATAATTTTTGTAAATAAATAAAAGGTACTAAAATGATTTATATTACATAATTAATTATTTAAGAATACCAGACCTAATTTTGTGAAGATAAATGCAATTAAATCTTAAAAGAGGCTAATATTGCAATTATATGCAATTTAGCTTTAAAAATACTAAATAAATTTGTAAGAATATGCAAAAAATTCCCTTGGCTATATTTGGTATAGATATAAAAGTGCAATAAGGGAACCACCAAAAAAATGACAATTTTGGAAACAATTACGGAATTTTATGGATAAAAATAAGAGAATGAATAGATTTAAAAATCTTTTAAAATTAAGGAAAAGTAATGAAGCACTTGCATATATGCATATGTGCATATGTATATCATTTTGAAGCTATTTTTCATATTGAAAATATATAGGGAAAAATTGGGTGTCAACAGCTGCCCCTATTTACCCGGGAATGATGAAAGAGTTTTCGGGTAAAGATATAATGGCCTATTTTGACCGAGCGAAATGATTTTGGAGAGAGGTTCAGGCCGCACCCTAGTTTCTGAGCTGCCTACATATCCCTAGTTTTACAGGAATCTGGACATATGTAGTTCAGGATCCGTCGGCGGAGTAAGCCGAGGGGTATTTTCCAAGAACAGACGCAATATTTTAGGCAGGTCGAGTGTGAGTGGACGGTTTACGGGAATGGTTAGGTTTGATATAAGTTACGACGATGTTGCACCCTGTAGTATTTTACGTTGAATTTGTCGTAAGGTAATTGACATCAGTCCAAGGAAAATATTGTTTGGGGATTATAAGGATTATGCTATTTCACAAGTGATTAGTAAATCATAAAGGTGAAAGGGGGAGCAAGTCTAAGAAAACGAATTTTGTCAAAGTTTGGCATTTTGGGATAAAATACGGCACGAGCTAAAATACCCGGTATTTATGGAGTGCCATACAAGGTACTACATAGCCATGATAGTAAGGTGTACAAGGTATGTTAAAAGAGTAGTATTTAATTAAGTTGAGACAATTTTTAAGTAATCGGTTAATTACCGGATAACGGGACATTACCCAATTAACTAATAAGTGGATAAAAATTTAATAATTTACACCCCACGTGGCAGCCCTCCCTACAATGACTCTTTAGTCTACTATCCTAGGTGGCAACTTAATGTCTTGGATAGAAGACACCTTTTATAACCAAGGTGATAATCCCTTAGCCTTTTCTGATTTTGTCAATATCCACAAGACTTGGCAACATATCTTTGTAAAAGATTCAAAACCAAAATCTGCCTTTGACGTTGAAAAGCAGAAACGTTCCACTTCAAACAAAAGCTTCATTATGAAGCAATATCGTCCAAACTTAACAGTTAAGCAAATTTCGTTCAACCATCAAAGAAGCAGGAGCTTCATTCTTTTGCGTTCAACATATTTCATAGAAGCAGAACTTCATTTCATTCAAATAATTCAAGGAACAGGTATGTTAAGGCATTTTTTTCTTTCTCTTGGCATGATCTAAAGTGAAATGAATATGCTATTTCATAACGGATCTACTCCTAGAAACTAAGGTTATCCATGTTGTTCTTTCCGTTCCTTGAATCCTATTGAGGTGCCTATTGAGGGTATGGATGTCCATAATGTTCTTATGTCACTCCGAAAGGTTTAGAACGTGATTCCATGAGTCTAGCATGCATTATATATAGTATCTATTTTACTCTACCGAGCCGCGCTATAGTAGGCCGGGTATGGCACCTATTGTGCAACCACTGATCAGTTGGGTTTACCGAGCTCCACATGGCCGGGTACGATTCTACCGAGCCTTATGATGGCCGGATACATTTTTACCGAGTCCTCTTTGAGGCCGGGTACGATATGATGATGATGATGCCCATAAAGGCGTATGTTTTCAAAAGTTTATGTGTATATATATATATATATATATATATATATATATATATATTATGCATTTCATGTCAATAGCCCCTAGTGGCACTCAGATGTTACAGGTTGTATCTTCTCTATCACTCTTTACATTACTATTCTTGTTTATGTTTTCCTGCCTTACATACTCGGTACATTATTCGTACTGACGTCCCTTTTGCCTGGGGACGCGGCGTTTCATGCCCGCAGGTCCCGATAGACAGGTTGACATTCCTCCTAGTAGGCTATCAGCTCAGCGAAGGTGTTGGTGTACTCCACTTGCTCCGGAGTTGCCTATTTGGTCAGTATGCTTTGGATATGTATTGATTGGTAT
>NC_031991.1:18715417-18722051 GCF_001879085.1 Nicotiana attenuata | reverse complement strand
TCATATGTATAAGTTTTGTATATCATGTTGGGTCATTCATTATGTTTAGTATTCCCTTATGTTTTATTCTTGTTATCTCATGACGGATTTTCTGGTTCATTTACTCATGATAGTATTATAAGAAAGATATGTTACGTTGGTACTCGGTTGAGTAAGGGACCGGGTGCCCCTCACGGCCCTTCGGTTTGGGTCGTGACATGCGGGAACTGGAGCAGGCTCCTGCTGGGACGGCTGTTGCATGCCGGTTTTACCTGCGAATAGAATCAATACAAGAAAATATTGTGCGTAAATTTAAACATGATGCAAGTTCCCTCCGGACCATGAATGTTGTCTTTGGACGATTATGATGACGTCCTTAGACCATGACCTCCTTGGCCATGAAGCATGTAATAAAGGATTCGCAAGCTATGAAATGATGCTCTCGGGCTATGAAAAGGATGCCTCCGAACCATGATGCCTTTGAATAATGATATGCAAAAGATTGAAAGGGATCCTCATGCCATGACATGGTGTTCTCGGGCTATGAGGATGGTGCCTCCGAACGATGACGCCTTTGGACAAGTTGGCGGTATTTCAGCCCATGAAGGATGAATTAGCGTGTGGCGATCTTTCAACCGTGCAGATGTAGTATGTGGCGATCTTTCAGCCGTGGAGATGTAGTATGAGGCGATCTTTAAGCCATGCAGATGCAGTATAAGGCGATCTTTCAGCCATGCAGATGCAGTATGAGGCGATCTTTCAACCATGCGGATGCAGTATGAGGCGATCTTTCAGCCATGCAGATGCAGTATGAGGCGATCATTCAGCTATGCAGATGTGGCGATCTTTCAGCCATGTAGATGCAGTATGAGGCAATCTTTCAGCCCATGAAATGCAGTATGAGGCGATCTTTCAGCCCATGAAATGCAGTATGAGGTAGAGCTTAACCTCAAAAGGCAGAATAGTAGCCTTATGCAGATTTGAAGGCAGAATGGTAGCCTTATGCAATGCAGAAATGCAGATAGAGACAACGTTTAGTCTCGGAAGGCAGAATTGTAGCCTTATGCAATGCAAAAATGCAGATGGAGACAGCGTTTAGTCTCGGAAGGCAGAATGGTAGCCTTATGCAATGTAGAAATGCAGATGGAGACAGCGTTTAGTCTCGGAAGGCAGAATGGTAGCCTTATGCAATGCAAAAATGCAGATAGAGATAGCGTTTAGTCTCGGAAGGCAAAATGGTAGCCATATGCAAGAAATAAGATAGCAAATGACAGTAGAGTTTTCTTAGCTGATAGCAGATTGCGGCATGGTGATCACTGGGAGCGTTGCGACATACGGAACATTGCGGGTGCGTGCTGATAGCAAATATTGGTAAGTGAAATGGTTCGGAGAATAGTGCTCTTGAACAAGATTTGCTCTGTGAGTGTATAGTACGATTTCATAATCTTATTACCTGCATCCAAAGAAAAATCGTGAGTTTTTTAAAGGGGAAGGTTAGTTCCTATCCCCCACTGGTTTTGCTTGACTCGTTCGGCTTTGATCCGGTGATACTGTATGTACCACTAGGGTAGCGTTGCTAAACGAAGCAGTTTCAATAATAAACATGCATGATTTTGAGAAAGTACAACATAAATGTATAATTAAAATAGTTTTTAGATGAACCGACGACTATGACGTGGTTTGGGACATCGTGACCTTTCTTGCTACGGAATTTTGAGGGTCCTCCTCAAAATTTTGCCCCGGTTTAATGGGCTAGCGCCTCTGCCCCAGTTTCCAATTTCGAGGGGAAATGAAAATTCTACTGAATTGTGACAGAACCCATAGGGCTACCTGCGTATCCCCTCTTAAGCGGGAATCAGGTCAGGCGTAGTTTAATTACATTGTGCAGGGAGAACATAAAGATTACACATAGTAGCACTTGACTGCATCTGAATTAATCGGCTTTGGCCAAACTTCTCCGTCCATTTCTGCAAGTATGATGGCTCCTCCTATCAGAACCCGGTGGACCATGTATGGGCCCTGCCAATTGGGAGAGAACTTCCCCTTGGCTTCATCTTGATGTGGAAATTCTTTTCTTAACACCAGCTGCCCCGGTGTGAATTGTCTTGGTTTGACTCTCCTGTTAAAGGCTCTGGACATTCTGTTCTGATAGAGTTGACCATGGCAAACTACGTTCATCCTTTTTCCGTCTATGAGAGCTAGTTGTTCATAACGGCTTTTCACCTATTCTGTGTCGTCGAGCTCAGCTTCCTGTATGATCCTCAAGGAAGGAATTTCTACTTCGGCGGGAATGACGACTTCTGTACCACAAACCAGCATATAAGGGGTTGCCTCGGTTGATATGCGGACTGTGGTGCGATACCCCAATAGAGCAAACGCTAACTTCTCGTGCCACTGTTTATGCTTTTCTATCATTTTTCTCAATATCTTCTTGATATTCTTGTTGGCGGCTTCCACAGCTCCATTCATTTGAGTCCTATAGGCTGTGGAATTCTTATGGCTGATTCTGAAGGTTTCGCACATACCTTTCATTAGGTCACTGTTGAGATTGGAGCCATTATCAGTGATGATCGACTCTGGGATACCGAATCGACAAACAATACGGTCGCGGACGAAGTCTGCCGCGACTTTCTTAGTTACTGCTCTGTAAGATGCTGCTTCGACCCACTTGGTGAACTAATCGATGGCTACTAGGATAAACCTGTGTCCGTTTGAAGCAGTGGGCTTAATTGGACCAATAACATCCATTCCCCAGGCGGCGAATGGCCAGGGTGAGCTTGTTGCATTGAGCTCATTTGGCGGCACTTTTATCATGTCGGTATGAATCTGACAGCGATGGCATTTCCGGACGTACTGGACGCAATTTGTCTCCCTAGTCATCCAAAAGTAACCAGCCGGGAGTATCTTCTTTGCTAAAACAAAACCATTCATATGTGGACCGCAGGTCCCAGCATGAATTTTCTCTAGTAGCTTGGATGCTTCTTTTGCATCGACACACCTTAATAATCCCAAATTCGGAGTCCTCCTATATAGGATTCCTCCGCTTTGAGAGAAATTGTTAGACAACCTCCGAAGTGTGCGCTTCTGGGCATGATTGGCAAGCTCCGGGTATTCTCCTTTTTTCAAATATTCCTTGATATCATGCAACCAAGGTTTTCCGTCTGCTTCCTCTTCAACATGGGCACAGTAAGCTGGCTGATTATGAATTTTCACTGGTATGGGATCAATGAAATTCTTATCGGGATGCTGTATCATGGATGACAGGGTAGCCAATGCATCGACGAACTCATTCTGGATTCTGGGAACATATCGGAATTCCGTCTTCATGAACCTCTTTCTTAATTCCTGTACCTGATGCAGATACGGGAGTATCTTACCTGATGTATGAGTAAGTCTGAATCTCCGATCACTAACAGTTCTTGGATGTTCCTGTCAATGGCCATTTTGAGCCCTAAGATGCAAGCTTCGCATTAGGCTATATTGTTGGTGCAGGGAAACCGGAGCTTGGTGGACACTGGATAATGCTGGCCGGTTTCTGATACCAAGACTACTCCTATGCCAACTCCTTTGAAGTTTGCTGCTCCATCGAAAAACATTCTCCAACCTTCATAGGATTCTGCAATATCTTCTCCTACGAATGATACTTCTTCATCACGAAAATACGTTTTCGGAGGTTCGTATTCTCCATCCACGGGATTTTCAGCGAGATGATCTGCCAGGGCCTGTCCCTTGATCGCTTTCTGGGTTACGTAGACAATGTCGAACTCACTCAACAGGATTTTCCACTTGGCTAGCTTGCCAGTGGGCATGGTCTTTTGAAAGATGTACTTTAAAGGATCCATCCTAGATACGAGATATGTAGTATAGGCACATAAGTAATGCCTTAGCTTCTGAGCGACCCAAGTCAAAGCACAATAGGTGCGCTCCAAAAGAGAATATCAGGCCTCATACGGAGTAAACTTCTTTCTGAGATAATAGATGGCATGTTCCTTTCTTTCTGTTTCGTCATGTTTCCCCAGAATGCACCCGAAAGCTCCGTCCAACACCGCAAGGTAGAATAATAGGGGTCTACCTGGCTCAAGCGGGACCAAGACTGGTGGTGTTGACAGGTACTCCTTGATTCTGTCGAAGGCCTTTTGACATTCGTCGGTCCATTTGGTAACAGCGTCCTTCTTCAACATCTTAAAGATTGGCTCGCAGATGACCGTGGACTGTGCTATGAACCGGCTGATGTAGTTGAGTTTTCCCAAGAAACTAATCACGTCCTTCTTGTTCTTTGGTGGTGGCAGTTCTTGAATGGCTTTGACTTTTGATGGATCTAGTTCTATCCCTCGGCAGCTCACGATTAACCCAAGCAACTTTCCAGCGGGAACCCCAAATGCACACTTTACGGGGTTTAGTTTCAGGTTGTACCTCCGTAGTCTGTTGGAAAACATCCTCAGATCTTCTATGTGGTCAATGGCCTTCTTGGATTTGATAATAAAATCATCCAAATATACCTCTATCTCCTTGTGTATCATGTCATGGAAAATGGTAGTCATGGCCCTCATGTAGGTGGCCCCTGCGTTCTTTGGGCCGAACGACATCATCTTGTAACAATACATTCCCCACGGCGTAATGAAAGCCATTTTCTCAGCATTTTCTTCATCCATCAAGATCTGATGGTAACCGGCGAGACAATCTACAAATGATTGCAACTCATGGTTGCGGCAATTGTCAATCAAGATGTGTATATTTGACAAAGGGAAGTCGTCTTTCAGACTGGCCCGGTTGAGATCTCGGTAGTCGACACAGACTCTAACTTTCCCGTCCTTCTTTGGTACTAGAACGATGTTGGCTAACCATGTCGGGTATTCCACTACCCTGAGAACCTTAGCTTTGACATACTTAGACCGGTCATGTCAGATCAGTTGGCAGTTTGTGAGCCACAATAGACGTACTTAGACCGGTCATGTCGTCATATGACCAGGCAAATATGTCCTCATATTCCCTTAGAAATTCTGTGTATTCCTTCTTTTCTGATGGTGATAGGTGAACACTGATTCGTGTTTTCTTGACACTTTCTGCATCTCCCAGGTTAACAATTTCTGTTTGTTGCGTTGTCTCATTACATGTCACAGTCATTGGTTCATCAAGATAAGTAATAGTAATGTTGTGCAGGTAAAGTAATTAGAGAAAAATAATAATGAGTGTTGATTCATAAGAAAAATCGAAATGCTTTGATAAATTCCATAACTATTTTGAACATTGAAGATCTTATTGCAGAAATCAAAATGCGAAAAGAAAAGATTATCTAGTAAAAATAAAAACAGTGCGTGATGCTTGTTTAGCCTTGCTACCCCGAGGCTCGCCCGGCTCTGGTGGTCCTGATGGTCCAATTGTTGAGGTATGCTCCTCTACTCACAGCTTTTATGGAAGGACCTTCCTCCCCCTCCTCTTCCAAAACAACACAGCAGTCCATGTGATTGCCTTCTAAGAACAAGATCTTCACCGCAGCAAGTACTTCCTCTTCGTCTGTCCCATAAACAATGTTAGCCTGTTGGAATGTCTGCTCCAAAGGTGGTATTGGCTGTTCCAACGGATAGTAAGGACTGCGCCATAGTGGCGACCAGTTGTTGAACTCTTCCCAAGTGTATTCGTATCCCAAGCCGAAAGTGGTGCCATGCTTCTTGAGTTTTATGGGTTTAGCTATTCCTTGGAGGTTTTTGCCGAGTCCTTTGCCAGGCTCGTACCCACTCCAATTCAATATACTCTCGATCTTGTTATCCCACCACTTGTCTTTGTCGACAGCATTGACCCGCTCGATGTGGTGGTAGGTCTCTCCGCCTAGCTTTTTTCTCCCTCCGATTGCTGGAATGGTCTGACGACTGTATATGGGTTTGCTACCGTCGCCGTGAATGATCACCTCCTAGCGATTCCATTCGAATTTTTACCGCCTGGTGCAGGGTTGATGCTATGGCCCCAGCAGCGTGAATCCATGGCCGCCCCAGCTCGACCATTTCTTTGGATCCTGGCTGATGTACCAAGACAGCGCAAATCCTTTTAGACTCCTCAGGAATAGCTTCATGCGGATTCTCTCGTCTTTCTCTACCCCAACCAGCTTGTCCCAATACGTCCTCAAATGGACCCTTGGATCACCTGTACCGTCAAACATCTCGAACTTTGGAGGTTTGTACCCCTCGGGTAGTTCGACATCAGGCTGTATACAGAGATCTTCATAATTTAACCCTTCAATTCTCTTGTTTCCTTCAACGCCCTGGATCCGACTAGTCAATTTCTGTAGTTCTTCAGCCAGGTTCCTGATGAGTAAATCTTTATCATCAGACTCGGGTGTGCCTGAGATGGGTTGGGTGGAGAGTGGCATGGTCTCCACATAGATGGGGGTGTTTTGGTGGGTGTGGAAGTGGTCATTTGTGGGGTTTTGGAGTTCTGAGAGGAGCAACGGGGTGTTGTTTGTGGTATGGCAAGTGTTGCATTGGGTCTTTGGTGGAACATTATGATGAGAGGGATGATTTTGTTGCTTCGGGATATTTTGGGGTGGTGTAGGGTTTTGAGTATTGGGAAAGGTGATATCTGGGGTGCTGAGTGAGAATGACAAACTTGCCAGATTCCGAACCTGGTCGAGCTCTTCCTGGAACTTTAGCAATTTCTGTTC
>NC_031991.1:18565569-18715074 GCF_001879085.1 Nicotiana attenuata | reverse complement strand
ATAAAGAGTTTTGGAAGCAGAGTATTAAAAGAAACTTCGAGAAAAATGCTTAGAAGTTCAAAGCAAACATAGATCTGAAGCAGATCTGAAAGAAATCGAAAGAATCTTAGAGATTAGGGTTTCAGAAGAACCCCAAGTGACGAGAAAGGCCTTGAAAGCCATTAATCTGAGCAGGAGAGTCAAAGGTCTGACCCGAATGGCCATGGCTGGCCGGAGAAAGATTAGAGACGACCGGAGAACAGTCATCGAGCAAAGTCTGGACCAAGCCCCTTCATGATCCGGTCATGAGACCACAGAAACGAACACGTAGAAGCCATGGGAGGCTGATACAGGTCTCTGCTGACCTTGGAAGGCCATAGATTCGGGCGGATTAGGGTGGCGGCGGCTAGGGTTTGATGGTGTAGAGAGGATTTGAGAGAGGAGGGGGATTCAGAGGCGGCGTGTTGTGAGGAATGATAGGGTTTAGGGGGTCGTTTGGGATTAATTAAGGTAAGGGGGTATGATGGCCGTTGATCATTTTGATAAACGGCCTGGATTGAACGGGTAAGTGGGGCGGTTTAATAGAATAGGGATTGGGTCGGTTCAGATTGCAATTGGGTCGGAGTAATTGGGCTTCAAATTGGGTTCAATTGGGGTTCAAAATCAGGCTATAATTGAAATAAGACGGGGCTAACATTTAAATAGCCAATTTTTCCTATTTGATTTATAAAAATAATTTCTATAAATAAATTAAAGGTACTAAAATTATTTATAATACATAATTAATTATTTAAGAATACCAGACCTAATTTTGTGAACATAAATGCAATTAAATCTTAAAAGAGGCTAATATTGCAATTATATGCAATTTAGCTTTAAAAATACTAAATAAATTTGTAAGAATATGCAAAAAATTCCCTTGGCTATATTTGGTATAGATATAAAAGTGCAATAAGGGAATCACCAAGAAAATGACAATTTTGGAAACAATTACTGAATTTTATGGATAAAAATAATAGAATGAATAGATTTAAAAATCTTTTAAAATTAAGGAAAAGTAATGAAGCACTTGCATATATGCATACGTGCATATGTATATTATTTTGAAGCTATTTTTCATATTGAAAATATATAGGGAAAAATTGGGTGTCAACAGCTAAAACCGAAGGAAACTACTTCGTTTGTTACCGGAAAGGAAGGTGCTCATAAAGATTAAATAAATGCTTGCCACCCGGTAGCATTTAATGAAGAATAATCTACTACATTTAGAATGTTGTCCGTAATAAAGAATTTGGCATTCATGCTTGCTATTACACATTCTTCAATGTCATAATTGACATTAAAGAAGGGCTTGATCCTAGGACCTTATTCCCTAGGTACAACTACAAATAGTGAGCTCTATTATCATTTTAAAGGAGATGAACTTTTTGGCAAACTTACGCTATAATATATTCAAAGCTTGATACAATTTTATCTTCTTGCTCTTTGATTTCATTGTTGTTGTGCCCGGAGACCCTGCTCCAAGAACTATTTTTTCTGCTATTTTATCTCCATCTCAGGGCTAAGTATTCTACATTTTTCTAATACTTCTATTATTTCAGGATCAAATTAATTCACTTGTCTATAAACCGTGTATAAATTCAACTATTATGTTTTACGGGTATACATACTTAACAAGCCACTATCCACAAACAAAACATATAGGGCTTACCCACAACAAGGTGAAAGCTGAGACGTTGGTTGCATGTGATATCCCTGTTGGAGGGTCGGTGATGAAGCCTGGTTAAGGTTAAGGACTAACAAGTTTCAAGGTTTTCACTTGGCAAGCATCCGTGGAAATGGTGAATATGAAACCTTAGGCAAATCCCACATCAGAAAATGAGGGTAGAGTGAAGTGCTATATTAAATAGAGCACCGGTTCACATAGTAAGTGTATTTTTGGGCTTAAGAACAGTATGATTCGAGGGACACATCCATGATGTATGTAGGGCCAAATCACACAATAAGTGTCATGAGTTTCGACTCCAACGTATAAGGTATAAGATCTGAAGGGTTGCAGTACGATAGTGGGGCAAACCTCAACTATAATGAGTCCCTGAGAGGGGTGAATATGACTCCACTAATAGAGCGCAAGCTTATGAGAGTCCAATCTCATATCAGAAAGAGAGATGGAAAATTTAAGTGCTATATAAGATAGAATACTATTTCACATGATACGCATATGCCACGACCCAAAATCCGCCTAGTCATGATGGCTACTAACTCGATCCGCTAGGTAAGCCAAATACAATCGACACAATTCTAATGGAATTAATATGAAGTCAATAAGTGAAATAACTAAAATTTATTCAACTTCCAAGGACTGGTAGTACAAGTCACGAACGACTATGATTTAGACTTACAAAACTGATACGATGAATAAATACAAAATCTGTTCTAATTATACATAAACAAAACACAAATCTAAAACTACCAAAGACAAATGGTAATCTGGCACGGGCAATAGATGCATCTTCAGTGCCAGCTCTGCCACGCACAACAACATCATCTCCAAGATCTGCACGCAAGTTGCAGAAGGGTAGTATGGGTATAACCGATACCATGTACCCAGTAAGTATCTTGACCAACCTTGGTGAAGTAGTGTCAAGGTTTTAAGTTAAAAGATACTTAGTGATATAGCCCGTGCAGTAGAATAACAATAGAAACAATACTAAACCATAACAGAGGAGAGCACAAGGACAAATATGCGAATCAACAAATGATTATTAGAAGAAATTAGGTTCAATATTTCTAAATATCACAACCAATCCTTTTGTTAGACCCCATGATTTCGTACCTGAAAGTACGCCATAAGTAAATTGATGAAATCCACGAAATCAGATGTTACATCCCGCATTTTCGTACGTTAAAGTTTCATCGTAAGTTAATCGATGTAAGCTCGAGAATGAGATTATTTTTGGGTATATAAGCATTTATGTTATTATAACATATGTTATGTAAGTGCCGTGAAGGTTAGAGGGAAAACAATTCGAAGGAAATGAGTTTCGACGAAGTTTCTCAATTCAGGATAAATTATTGTCCAAGCTATAATACGCGGTATTTATGGACTAGTGCCATACAAAGTACCACATGACCATGATAGTAAGGTGTATAAAGTATGTTAAAGGTGAGTAGTATTTTAAGTAATTTGAGATAATTGTTGATATTGTGGATAATTGGATAACTAATAATTTTTAGTGGGAGATCAACTAATTAATTCAAATTTTTGGATAAAGTTTGACGAACCTTAACGTGGCAGCCAAGGTCCTTAGCTAATGGTGACTCTTTGATTCATGAGATAGGTGGCCTAATTAGGGAATTTTTTGGCCAACTAAGCCACATAAGTGGGGCCTACACCCACTAATACAAAAGACCTCTTTAAATCACAAAATTGAGATGCTTATGACTACAGTAATGGATGGAATTGTCAAATAGGAATTCGTATGAAACTTTACAATGCTATAGAAGCGTGATTTGCAAATTCTAAGGGAGCCCGGTAAAATCTTTCTCAAGAATATCATACGGATTTTTTCCTACTTCGATATAGTCGTTACGTGTTTTGTCGCGATTTACATGTTTTAAAGAGGTTATCAAGAGAATCAGCTCAGTTATGTTAAGGCTATCCCTTCTTTTCTTTTGGCATGATCCATACGATACAAACGAAACGAGCAAATGCACAACTTTCATAAATGACTATTCAAAGAAATTTTAGAGGTGCTTATGTTCTTGATTCCCCATGTGTCCTATTATTCTATCATTTGTTCACGGGTCTCAGAAAATACGTAAGTTGATAAAGTTTATTTCATGATATTAATCAAAGGCATATTGATCTTATGACATTCCGAGAAATATTATAAACTTACTTGTTATGCATTACATTCATTTATGCATATTCATTTACCCATGATCATATGGCATTATATACGCGTATACTATATGTATATGGGATATGGGAAAAGGTTACGGTGTTATATACGCACCACCACCTGATCAGCTGGTATACGTTGATGATTTTGCCCACAGTGGCCGAGATGATATGATGGGATGCCCTTAGAGGCTTGATGATATTATGTACGCATATACCTATGCATGGTTTGACATTTATATGCATATTCATGGCATTATAAATATCAAATGATTCACAGAGCTATTCAGACTTACATGTTTATTCTTTTACTCCATGTTTCTCTCATTCTTTTATTCACTAATGTTCATTCCTTACATACTCGGTACTTTATTTGTACTGACGTCCCTTTTATATGGGGATGCTGCGTTTCATGCCCGCAGGTCCTAATAGACAGGTTGAGAGTCCTCCAAGTAGGCTATCATCTCAGTGGTAGGTGTTGGTGTGCTCCATTTGCTCCGGAGTTGCCTATATGGTCAGTATGATTTGGACATGTATTGATTTGTATGGCGGGACCCTGTCCCGAACTTTATGATATTTATGTACTCTTAGAGGCTTGTAGAAAGACGGATACATGTATGGCCTTGTTAGCCTATGTTTTGAGTATATAAAGGACCATGCCGGCCTTGTAGGCCCGTATGTCATATGTATTAGTTGGTATATCAAGTTGGGGTCACCCTATATTGAGTATTCTCTCATGCTTTATTATACTTATTTCATGAAAACCTTTCTGATTCATTTACCTATGATAGTATGGTACGAAAGATAGGTTACGTTTGTACTCATTTGCGTAAGGCGCCGGGTGCCTGTCGCGACCCATTGGTTTAGGTCGTGAAAAAAGTAGTATCAAAGCAGTTATGTCCTAGGGAATCTACAAGCCGTGTCTAGTAGAGTCTTGTTTATGGGTGTGTTGTGCACCATACTTATAAGCAGTAGGCCACATGGAATTTAGGACTATCACTCTTTCTTCTTACTCTAGATCGTGTGGTAGAGCTCACTTATAAAAATTCAAACTCCTAACTTCTAATTTATTTGTATTAAGATGATACCTACATCCAAAGGACAGTTGGTAAGAGATTTCCTGTAGTGGTGGAAGAGTTAGGTTAGAGGAACTCGATTTTGCATCATACTTATGATGGATAAATGTGAAACTTTCAGTAGAACATGTGTATATTAAGACGTGTAAGCTTCTTGATAAGGAGCCATAAGGAAAGAATGTCTATCCACCCATAAGGTGAAAAGCAATGAGAGATTTAGCAGGAAAATACAAGTTTCAACAAGTAAAAGGAGCAAGGTGAAGAAGGGTACGAGGCACCCAGTTAATGAAGATTATCAGTATTACAATTCAGGCAGAGAAATATAAGCATTTTGAGTTACCTTCAACTATAACAGAGGTATGTACAACTGGCCACACCCATCTCTGTTATGCCCTATGTGACCTAACAGATATAGTTTAAGAGAAGGATGGGTTATCAGGATCCGACTGGGGTTAGAGTAACCAAAGTGGTGGATGGATTGTTTGCATTAGTTGACATTTGTGAAGGATGTTGCAAATGTGCTAATAGATCTCCTTGTGAGACACCCAGATGGTGCACTCTAGAATAGTACAGCTAGATATGAATACTAGAATGTTTGAAAAAAATATTAAATTACAAATATAGGCACTGGAATCCTAGAAGGGATAAATATTACATTAGTATGGCTCCCGTCCCTCGTAGAGAGAGAATGTTAGGCAACCCGAAGAGCTAGTGGATGGAGCAAAGGGGAGCTAAAAGAAAAAGAAATTCTTGTTGAAGTTCTCAGAAAAAAGTGATAGACAAAAATGTTAGTAGGGAAATAAAAAGAGAGTTAGTGAAGCATTATGAGTAAGATGTGATACATGGATGACAACGGTAGATAAAAAAAACTGACAGTATTACAGAGTCTATTGTCAAGGGAAGGAAAAGAGGAGATGTTACATGCCTTGAGACAACAAAAGAGTATAGTCCATAAAGTCATATCCTCATTTCGAGAAATAAGTTCGTGACTCTAACGTGATTACCAGAAGGAAAAGTTAGACCCCAAAGTAATAGAAATCAGTATGGACCGGTGGCCTAGATAAACTAAACATGAATTAGGGATTGAGTGATTTGATAATAGTCGGCATCATGAGAAATTTAGAGATTGCATTCCGGCGATAATAGAATGGACGACAGAAGAATATTCATGAGAAATTCAGAGAATGGTCATTCAGGAAGACGCTTCCCTAAAGCAAGCAATGTGAGAAAAGTTAAGCTTAAGAGACTGTATGTGCCAGTTACACTAGGTGTCTCTCTCGTGAGTAAGGAATTTCGTTATCCTTGGTACAGAAGGATTACAACAAGGCGAGTAAGGGTCATCATGATGTGAAAAGAAACGCCAAAGATGAAGAGGTAAAACATCTATAGGTAGATTGTCGTAGCGCTAAATCTTAGTACTCCCCTAAAGGGGGGAATATGGAGTGATGTAGCTTTAAGTCAGATTTAAGTAGTTCTAGTAATTATGGAATGGTAAAGGAAGAAGGCGATAAAAATGAAAAAGGAATGAGATTGCACTTATCCAAATCCTACCGATGTACTACGATTCCAGAACATTATGCAAGCACGATATCAAGGAAAGGAAGTAAGGGTTCTTGCACGGGATGTTATTGATAAATAAGGAGCTAGTGCGAGAGGTAAGTTAAGACAAATGAAATAACCCAAGAAAGATTACGCGGAATATTGATATGACAATGGGCCAACGAGTAGTTAGTAGTTGATTCAGGAAGAGCATAGTTATGGCTAGACAAGAGGTTACATACAAATCAGTAGATCATGTAAGATAAACATTGTGAAACCCAATATAATGAATTCAGCCTCGTGGTTATGACATTGTAATACTTGAGATATATTCAGATAAGAGTTGGGGTAGTCAAAGGCACCGTATGAGTGTTATGGAAATAGAAGAGAGTGCCACTGGGAAGGCAGTCAAAACTTCAATTCAGAAGCAACTGTACGAGCACATTAGTGTGGAGGTAAGTAACTAAGGATAATTATAGGCGATTACAAACATCAAGAATTCCATCGGGTATACGATGTAATAAACTCGCATCTTACAAGAGTCGGAGGGTCTTCCCTAAGTACTACAACGAAAGACTGGCTGAGGAAATAAGGAAGAAGGATTCAACCTAAGCATAGTAAGTTGATGGAGAAATGGTCTCGTAATAGCAGTCTCACTACAACATTGTATGCACTCCATAAGAAAGTGGCACCTACCATGGCTAATGAACGAGAAGTAAAATCAGAAGTGATATTCAAGATCATATGAGTTTTATGGAATTCCAATATGTGTGGGCACTAAGATAAGTTAAGTATGCACGCAACAAGGGGGCAGAAAGACCAGGAAAAGTAATTGATATGGCAGGGATCCCCCCGAAAATAACTACTCACTAGCTGAGCCTGGACCCGAAGTTCCATCCAGTCAAATAGAAAAGGAGACCTCAATCCGAAGTCAAGCATACATTTATCAAAGATGAGGTATCTAAACTCCTTAAAATAGGGTCCATTCGGGAGGTTAAGTACCCGGATTGGCTAGCAAACGTATTGGTAGTCCCTAAAAAAGGGAATAAATTAGGAATGTGTCGACTATAAAGATTTTGATAAGGCATGTCTCAAGGACTCTTTCCCTTTGCCCAATATCGATCGCATGATCGATGCGACGGCCGGCCACGAGATACTCAGCTTTCTTGATGCCTATTCCGGGTAAATTAATATTCGGATGGATTGAGACAATCAGGAAAAACGTCCTTAATCATTAAGTATATTACCTACTACTATAACGTAATGCCATTCAAACTAAAAAAAAACTGGTGCCACTTACCAACGCCTAGTTAATCAGATGTTCAAAGAATAGATAGGAAAATCAATGGAGATTTATATTGACGTATGTTGGTTAAGTCCCTACGCGCAAAGGACCATTTGAAGCATTTGCAGGAAACTTTCAACATATTAAAGAAGTACAATATGAAGCTGAACCCAGAAAAATGTGCATTCGGAGTCGGATCCGAAAAATTTCTCGGGTGCATTGTGTCCGACCGAGGGATTGAGATCAATCCAGACAAAATCAAGGCCATAGAATACATTACCAAAGTGGACAACGTCAAGGCCGTACAAAGGTTAACCAGACGCTTGGCCGCTTTGGGTTGATTCATCTCGAGATCCTCCGACAGGAGCCATCGTTTTCTCTCACTATTGAAGAAGAAGAATAACTTCGCATGGACCCTGGAGTGCCATAAAGCCTTTGAGGAACTCAAGCAGTACCTCTCGAGCCCACATTTGCTTCCCACTCCGAAGGCAGACAAACAGTTGCACATGTACTTAGCGGTATCCGAGGTGGCGGTAAGTGGAGTCCTGTCCGTGAAGAATAAGGTATTCTATTTCCTATCTATTATGTTAGCAAAACTCTAGGCGAGGCCGAAACTAGGTATCCTCACTTCGAAAAATTAGCACTCGCTTTGCTAAGCGCCTCTAGGAAGCTAGAAACGTATTTTCAATGCCATCCCATATATGTTGTGACTGCTTACCCATTGAGAAACATAATGCATAAACCCGAGCTCTCGGGACAATTGGCCAAATGGGCCGTGGAAATTAGCAGGTAGGATATCGAATATCGACCCCGAACCGCCATCAAATCTCAAATTTCGGCGGACTTTGTTGCCAACTTTACACTGGCCCTGATACCCTAGCTCGAAAGGGAGTTGTTGTTGAACTCGAGGACTTCCTCGGAAATATGGACCCTCTTTATGGATGATGCCTCGAACGCAAAGGGGTCCCGACTTGGTATCTTGTTGAAGCCACCGACATGTAATGTAGTTAGGCAATCTATTAGGACTGTAAAATTGGCTAACAATAAGGCCGAGTATGAGGCCATGATTGCAGGTCTCGAACTGGATAAAAGCCTAGGGGCATAGGTGATCGAAGACAAATACGACTCATTCCTTGTGGTGAACCAAGTCAATGGGACCTTCGAAGTCAGGGAAGAGCAAATGCAATGATACCTGGATAAATTAGAGGTAACCCTACATCGGTTCAAGGAGTGGACTCTGCTGTACGTGCCTTGAGAACAGAACAGCGAAGGCGATGCTCTCGCTAATTTAGGATCATCAGTCGATGACGATGAATTCAACTCGGGAATGGTCATACGCATGAGATTGGTAGTAGAAGAAGGTCACGCCAAGATAAACTCAACAATCCTAACCAGGGATTGCATAAACAAATATACAAAGTATCCGAAGACTGGAGAACTACTCACGGATGCTAAAGAAATACGGGCTTTGTGTACAAAGGCGTCCCGATTTAGCTTGTCCAAAGATGGTACCCTATTAAGGAGAACATTCGATGGACCACTCGCCATATGTCTAGGACCGAGAGATACCAAGTATGGTTTGAGGGAAATCCACGAAGGCACCTGCGGGAATCATTCGGGCACCGAATCGCTGGTCCAGAAGGTAATCAGAGTCGTCTACTACTGGATCGACATGGAAAAAGACATAAAGAAGTTCGTGCAAAAATGCGACGGATGTCAGAGGCATGCTTCGATGATTCATCATCCCGGGGAGTTGCTGCATTCGGTCTTGTCACCTTGGCCATTCTTGAAATGGGGAATGGACATCGTTGGCCCCCTGCCATGGGCACCCGGTAAGGCTCAATTTATATTATTTATGATTGACTATTTTTCTAAATGGGTGGAAGCCCAAGCAATTGAGAAAGTTAGGGAAAAGGAAGTTATTTATTTCATTTGGGACCACACAATATGCCGATTCGGAATACCGACCGAGATCGTGTGCGATAATTGGAAGCAGTTCATCGGCAGCAAAGTGAGCAAGTTTTTCGAGGACCGTAAGATCAAAAGGATCCTATCAACACCATATCATCCTAATAGGAACGGGAATTGGAGTCCACGAACAAAACCATACTCCAAAACCTCAAAAGAGGTTGACCGACGCCAAAGGCAACTGGAAGGAAATTTAGCCCGAAGTCCTATGGGCTTATCGTACGACCTTCAAATTCAGTACTAGGGCCACACCATTCTCGTTGATCTTTGGTGCCGAAGCTCTGATACTGGTCAAATAGGAGAAACGAGTCTCGGGTTTTGATATAAAATCAAAAAGTCAAACAACGAGGCCTTGAATACGAGCCTTGAATTGTTAGACAAAAGGCGCGAGGCCGCCCTCGTCCGGTTGGCCGCCCAAAAGCAACGGATTGAAAGGTATTATAGTCAGAGAGACAACCTTCGATGCTTCAATGTCGGGGACTTGGTGTTAAGGAAGGTGACACTAAGCACCCGGAACCCGATAGAAGGGATGCTGGGGCCAAATTGGGAAAGTCCATATTGAATTATCGAGATCACCGGTAAAGGATCGTACAAACTCGAAGCAATGAACGGTTTGCAACTACCAAACAACTGGAACGTAACCCACTTAAAATGATACTACTGCTAAGGTAAGACCCCATTCATTCCTTTTCTTTACATATTGGACTAACACTTGCAGGTGACGGTCAAGGAATGATGCAACTCTTAGGCCAAATAGCACGCTTCGAACTTTTTTCCCCTTGAACCGGTTTTGTCCCAAATGGGTTTTCTTGCAAGGTTTTTAGCGAGGCAACAGTGGATCGTCCTAACTTTTAATTGAAGACCGGTTATAAACTGGAGTCAAGGACTACATCAGCAGTATCCGAGACCTCTCAAAGATTGGCCTCAAATCGTGGGGGCTATCACCGTTGGATAATGATTTTGGCAAGGAAAGAAACTTTATGCTCGAACAGCCTAGGCTCGGGGGATAGGATTTATTGTAAGGGCCAAATGGTCAAATGAACCATGCCCAGATAGACCACCCAAGCCCTGACATGAAGCTTGTATACATTTGTAACCATGTATACTACGCACAGAAATGAAAGAATGTTTCTACCTTGCGGATAAATATTTTGTCCCTTAAAAATTTCTACATTCATTCCCCTAAAGACATCGAGCCCAAGGGCCACCTCTGTCCGGATCCAAGAGATCACCCTCTCTCGGGGACTGTCGTTAGAGGTAGGCTCGGACGGCCCAATATATCGAAGACCGGGGGCACAAAGCCTATTAGGTAGTGGCCGAACTTTAACGGCTATAGCCATCCCCACTCATGGACTGTTGTCCTGGGCCGGATGACTTGGGGTAACTAGACCATTGGGTGACTCCCGAACTTAAAAGGCTATGGCCGACTCAGAACAGCTCGTAGACGTTTGAGATCCGTAACCAAAACATGAGGCCTCCAAGATTTATAAACTGGTTCAAAAGGCCACCTTCGGCAAAATTGTAATCTAAAATATTCTAAGTATTTCGGGGAAAGCTTCCAGTCAATCGAGCCTCACGAGTCTTAAGCAAAATAATATCGAGAATGTGCCTTGTTCGAACCTCCGAACAAGACCTAATTATTACATGCTAAGGCATTCGAAATCTTTGCAATCTAAAAGAAAAGAGCAAAAAGAAACAAGCATAAAGATTGGCGATGGGAAAAAGAGCCTTATATATATATATATAAAAAGAATTTTACAAAAGCCAAACAGCCTCAACAAAAAGTGCAAAAGTACAAAAACAAAGAAGAATCTACAAAGCTTCGAAGCAGCATGGTCTTCGCCGGAGCTAGCTGTCACGCCCCAACCTCGGGAGGCGCGACCGGCGCTCAATCGAGTGAACCCAACTGAGCAAGCCTTATTAACCCTTTCTACCCCAACTCAATATGATTAAGGAAACTATTCTTTCGTTTATTTAGACAATAGCAAAATCGGACATTGAACATTTTTAGTTCATTTTTATATCACAAGTCTTAAACGATAGCTATTTCCAGGATTTCATACAGTTATAATTTAGAAGAACTAGAGTATAGAGTTACAACACAGTTCGTTAACCCATCCAATACCCATACATAACACAAACAAATGTCTACGGAGCCTCTATGGATACAAAAGACAAATTATGACAACGCCGGCACCAAGGCCCCGGCTATACCTCAAAAGTGGAAATCTATATCAATAGATGTACAACATAACCCCTTGAAGGAGAAAGGGGCTCACCAAGATTTTGACATGGAGGACACTCCGCTAGGCAGGATCGGCACTTTCCGCTATGGAGCCACCTACATTCATTTAAAAAATGTATCTCCCCCGGCAAAAGGGACGTTAGTACCATGGAATAGTACTAGTATGTATATCTAAACACCATCTAGTTAGAAAGAACTTTCATACAAGAACAAGGAAATCACAAGTATAACTCAAATACTTTAAACGATCACAACATTATCAAATAAAAGAATCATACAATTTTCACATCATTTTTCCATAGCTTTTAGTTTGGGGCATTTCATACTGTTCATCATTGTTCACAATACCACCGCTATTTTGAGCGGAGTCCGATCTCAACCCGATCGGCTAGGTTGCCTCATTTGAGACATATACTTCAATCACAATCTCATTTTCCCTTTTTCCGGAATTCAATATCAGCAGAATACCACCATGTGTGCGGCATGGCGTCCGATCTCGGCCCGATCGGCTAGGCCGCCTTACCAAGGCGTTTCCCTTTTCCACCAATCATCTCATTTCAATCTTTGTTTCACATATGTCATTTCATAGGCACTTGGGGTCACAGTTATCACATCATATTTTTTTTGGCATTAGACCACATTTCACATCATTCCCAATTTCAATGTTAGCTTTGCAATTTAGGATAATAGGTGCACACAAGAGCAATTTAAATTGTAAGCATAGATAAGACGACTTCACATAGATGGTACAAAAAACACAGCTTCATTCTTGATTTAAGGTCTAAGCATTTCAATACATGATTCATATTCTTCACACGTTTTCAAGTTATCAGGAACAACACATTGATCATATTGGGACACATCTTTCACTTATTTATGGTTGCAACACCAATTCATGTGAAATAACAATCAATACAACAATCCAACTTTAATCTTACCGCTCCTACACAAACACCAACGGAGCTCGATTTCTAAAAACACGGGGTTTTAGCCATACATACCTCAATTGAACTTTCCTTAATCCTATAATGTTCCGAAATGTTCGCAACTTCAATCTAATTAAGCAATGTAGCACAATTGAATACATAATCAGGAAAGATCATAATCTTAGCTCACTTGAGCATTTTATCAAGCATTGAGTGTTCATTAAGGTCTTATGGTCCTTTTATGCAAGATTACATCAACCCATTCCCCATGCCTTTCTATTTATAATTTCCCATATCTTATATGAACACATGCATGCAATGTAATCACCCTTATCCCCATGAATTACCTCACTAATGACCCCATTTAGCTATGTTCAAAATTAAGAGCTGAGGTGATGAAGTCTTACCTCCTGGGATGAAGATTTAGGTGCCTCACTTGATTATCTTCAATGTTTTTAACAAAGATTTGTGGAGCAATTTTTGATGAAAGGCACTTCCTCTCTCTTAGACCCTCTTTATCACTCTAAAAGCACCAGGAAATAGGCTCAAAATGAGCCATTACATAAGATATAACGATAGGGCGTCGGGTTTAAAATTTAAATAATCTGGATCCCCGACTCAGATCTGCGATCGCATAATGGACATGCGGCCCGCGAAATGGACCGCAAAAATGGCTTCAAAAACCTGAACAAACTGTCCGAGTATGCGACAGGAATGCACTCCGCATACCTGTTCTACGGTTGCATAATGCACCGCAGAACTGCCCCTCGCAAAATTCCAAGGGGATTATGTGATTGCTATGCGGCCCGCATATTGGTTATGCGATCGCATAATTGGCCGCATAGTTGACCTCAAAATTACCATCAAACTGTCTTACTCTGCGGCAACTATGCGGTCCGCATAGCTGTTATGTGACCGCATAATGGACCGCATAAATGCACTTTTCTGGCAAACATTTTTCCTTAACTTTTAATGCGTAGATCAGTCCAAAGGGTCTGAACCGCGGAGATTAACACGCATTCCTAACTCGGCACTACGAGCTCTCGGGTTTTGAGAAGAAATTTTCACGGGGCATTACATCTTCCTCCACTTAGGGTCATTCGTCCTCGAATGAGGATCAAGGTTCACTCATTAGCACCCTTTATGCAACCTCAGCTTTTCACAATCATGGAACATATCAACAGCCCCAAATTTGGCTAACTCCCTAAATTTCTAAAAATTTTGCCAGAGTTTCCTTTGTATCTAGGCCTATCCACCTGCGAGAGAGCCCCAGAATAATGTCCTAACAGCATATACATATTCCATAGACATAACATAACCTGTACAATACTAACCGTGGCCGCATAGGCAATCATATAACCAAAACAAAATAGAACAGTTTTACATAGATCAAATCAAGGATACAGAGTTCATAGGAACCAAATGCATGAAATCTATTACATGGATATACAAACAAATGTGGGTATTTCCTTCTCATTTCTTCCTCAGCTTCCTAAGTGGCTTCCTCAACCTGCTGGTTCCTCCATAACACTTTTACGGAGGCAATTTCCTTATTTCTCAATTTTCGAACTTGCCTGTCGAGAATGGCCACTGGAACTTCTTCATAGGACAGTTCTTCATTAACCTCAATAGTTTCAACTGGCACAATGATGGACGGATCTCCCACGACGTTCTTCAACATAGACACATGGAAGACTGGGTGTACCAATGACATCTCGGGTGGCAGCTCGAGCTTGTATGCTACCTGACCAATCCTTTGAATGATTCTGTACGGTCCGACATACCTTGGACTCGATTTTCCTTTCTTCCCAAACCGCATGATACCCTTCATGGGGGAAACCTTCAAAAATACCCAATCATCTTCTTTGAACTCCAAATCTCTGCGACGAACGTCCGAATAAGACTTTTGGCAACTCTGAGCAGTTTTCAACCTTTCTTTAATAATTTTGACTTTCTCCATGGCCTGGTGCACAAGGTCCGGCCCTATCAATTGAGCTTCTCCAACCTCGAACCACCCAATGGGAGACCTACATCTCCTACCATACAATGCCTCAAATGGAGCCATCTGGATACTAGCATGGAAGCTATTATTATAAGCAAACTCTATGAGTGGCAAATGATCATCCCAGCTACCTTTGAAATCAAGAGCACAAGCACGCAACATGTCCTCAAGCGTCTGAATAGTCAGCTCTGCTTGCCCGTCGGTCTGAGGATGAAAAGCTGTGCTAAGATTTACCTGCATGCCCAAACCTTGCTGAAATTTCTTCCAAAAGTTGGCTTCTAACTGAGCCCCCGATCTAAAATGATTGAGACTGGAGTACCATGCAACCTGACTATTTCCTTGATATACAACTGAGCATACTGTTCCGCTATGTTGGTATATTTGACTGGCAAGAAGTGCGCTAATTTCGTGAGTCGATCTACGATCACCCAAATTGAGTCAAACTTGTGCGGAGTGCTCGGTAACCCTACCACAAAATCCGTGTTGATCATCTCCCACTTCCACATTGGAATTTCTATGCTTTGAGCCAATCCACCGAGCCTTTGATGTTCGACCTTCACTTGTTAACAGTTCGGACATCTTGCCACAAAGTCCGCCAGCTCCTTTTTCATGTTGTTCCGCCAATAAACTTCCTTAAGATCATGATACATTTTTGTAGAACCTGGGTGCACGGAATACCTGGAAGTGTGAGCTTCTGCCATGATCCTTTCCTGAAGACCGTCAATATTCGGAACACATAGGCGGCCTTGGTACCGTAGGGTACCATCATCCATGCCAAAGGAAAAAGCTGTGGTCTTATGTTTACGAATCCCCTCCTTCAACTGTGCTAATAATGGATCCTTGAATTGCTTCTCTTTCACCTCCGCCACAATCGACGATTCAGCCCTATTCTGCACAATTATCCCTCCTTCATTAGAGTCCGCAAGGCGAACTCCCAAACTAGCCAATTGATGAACCTCCCAAGCCAACGGCCTTTGATACGCCTTCAAATGAGCCAAACTTCCCATAGATTTTCAACTAAGACCGTCCGCCACAACATTAGCCTTTCCTGGGTGATAGAGAATATCAATGTCATAGTCTTTGAGTAACTCTAGCCATCTTCTCTATCGCAGATTCAACTCCTTCTGCTTGAAAATATATTGAAGGCTCTTGTGGTCCGTGAATACATCCACATGGACCCCATATAGATAATGTTGCTAAATCTTTAGCGCAAACAACACTACTGCAAGCTCTAAGTCATGGGTTGGATAATTCTTTTCATGATTCTTGAGTTGCCTAGAAGCGTAGGATATAACCTTGCCGTGTTGCATTAACCCACACTCAAGACCGATCCTTGAAGCATCGCAATACACCACAAACCCCTCTGCACCCTCTGGCAGGGTTAATACTGGTGCTGTAGTCAATCTTGATTTCAATTCTTGGAAGCTCCTTTCACAAGCATCAGACCACTGGAACTTAACTGCTTTCTGGGTCAATTTAGTCAATAGAGAGGCAAGCGTAGAAAATCCCTACACAAACCTTCTGTAGTACCCAGCCAAACCGAAGAAAATGCGTATCTTTGTTGGAGTAGTAGGTCTAGGCCAATTCTTCGCTGCTGCAATCTTTTGAGGATCAACCATAATTACTTCCTTGGAGATGACATGGCCCAAGAACGCGACAGATTCAAACCAAATTCACATTTCAAAAATTTTGCATACAATTGGTGTTGCTGAAGAGTCTGCAGAACTGCCCTGAGATGGTTAGCATGATCCTCTCGACTTCGGGAGTACACAAGAATATCGTCAATGAACACTATCACAAAGGATTCTAGAAAAGGCTTGAAGACTCGATTCATAAGATCCATGAAGGCTGCCGGGGAATTTGTTAGCCCAAAAGACATTACCAGAAATTCGAAGTGCCTATCACAAAGGAGTCTTCAATTGGTGATACCCGAACCACAAGTCAATCTTTGAGAAACACGTAGCACCTTGCAATTGATCAAACAAGTCATCTATCCTTGGTAGAGGGTATTTATTTTTTATTGTGACTTTGTTAAGTTGCCGGAGTCAATACACATCTGCAACGACCCATCTTTCTTCCTTACAAACAAAATCGGTGCGCCCCATGGTGACACATTTGGCCGGATGAAACCCTTCTCTTGTAAATCCTTCAATTGTTCCTTTAGCTCTTTCAATTCTGCCGGTGCCATTCTGTAAGGTGGAATTGATATAGGCTGCGTGCCTGGCATCACATCGATCCTAAAATCAATCTCCTTGTCAGGTGGAATCCCAGGGATCTCATCTGGAAAGACATCCGGAAATCCATTCACAACTGGCACGAACTCAGGGCTAAGTGCCTCGGCATCGGTGTCCGTATCCCGAACCAAATATAGATACACCCCTTCTTAATCATCTTTGTGGCCTTAAGGTAAGAAATAAACCGACCTTTAGGCACTACATTATCCCCTTTCCATTCAACAACGGGCTCATTAGGAAACTCAAGCCTCATTGTTCTAGTCCGACAATAAAGCTTGGAAAAACATGAAATAAGCCAATCCATTCCCTTTATTACATCAAAATCGACCATCCCCAATTCAATAAGATCGGCCATGGTATCCCTACTACGTACCATGACAACACAACCTCTATAAACTCGAGCAGTCGTAATTGACTCACCAATCGGAGTAGACAACGAGAATGGCTCATGAAGGTGATCTGGTTCTATCCCAAATTCCATAGCAACAAAGGGGTAACATAGGACAAGGTGGAACTAGGGTCAATAAGTGCATACACATCATGAGATTGGACAGTCAGAATACCTGTAACAACATCTGGAGAAGCCTCTACAGTCTAGCGACCACTCATAGCATAGAACCGGTTGGGTCCTCCCGAACTCTACGTACCACCCCTAACTGCACCACGCCCCGCGGGTGCTGGGGTACCTCGAGCTGAAGAGGGGGCTGAAGATGTAGCAGCTGCTGGGCTGGCTGGTTGTGCTGTGCCCCTGCCCACTCCCTGGCGGGATACACGACAATGCCTTTGAATATGACCCCTCATCCCACATCCATAGCATACGGGTAACTCCAAGTAGCAAATCCCTGAGTGCATCTTCCCGCACCTGGGGAATGGAGACCTCTGCTGCCGCTGGGACCTCTCTCCTGACTGACCCCGCTGGTGGGATCCCCTGTCGCCCTGACTGGGCTTGAAACGACTCCACTGATGCTGCTGGCTGTGCCCAGATGGCGGTGCACTGGCTGAAGACTGTGCAACAGACTGGGATGGCGTTGATGATCCTCCCCGGAAAGCTGATCTTCCCCTACCTAGTGACTCACCCATGTTACCCGTAGACTGGGTCTTTCTGTTACCCTCTCTCTCCATTCTGTTCTTCAATTTGCGGTTCTTTGTGGCCTGAGCAAATTCTACCATCATCCCATAATTCATGTCAGAATTCAAGGCAGTTGTAGACGCCTCATTAATAGTCAAAGGATTAATGCCCTGAACAAATTGGCGCACCCTAGCCTCCATTGTGGGCAACATGTGAATAGCATATTTGGGCAGGCGGGCAAACACCATATGGTACTCCCATACACTTCTGCTACCTTGCTTCAGATTCTCAAACTCTGTTGCACGGGCTGCCCTTGTCTCAGCAGGCAGGAAATGATCTATAAATGCATCGGCAAACTCGTTCTACCTCGCCGGAGGGCTTCCCTCCTCACTGGAATCTTCCCACAACTCAAACCACGAATAGGCCACCCCTTTCAGACGGTAGGCAGCTAATTCTACTCCCTCTGTCTCGGTTGCACGCATAACCCTGAGGGTTTTGTGCATCTCATCAATACAATCCTGAGGGTCTTCTTCCGGATTGGCACCCCTAAACACTGGAGGGTCTAACTGAAGAAATCTGTTCACCCTGGAACTGGTGGAATCCCCTTGCTAACTAGATGAACTGGGTGCGGCACTTGACCTTTGGGCCTGAGAGGCCACTAGCTGAGTCAACATCTGAATAGCTCCCCTAAGATCCCCGTCAGGAATACCAGAACCGGAAGTTGGGGCTGGAGGCGGAACAGGAGTATCAATGGGAGGGATAGTGGTACCCCCCGTAGATGTAGGAACTGAGGTATTCTGCTCCGAAATAGAAGAATCAGGCTGGGTGATAGTTGGGCGATTATCCTCACCCACAGTATCAAGTAGTGAATCATCAGCCACTCCTGGGGTGGCACTGGCTACTTGGCCAATTCTGGCTTTCTTCTTGGGTGCCATGTACTGAAAATTGAAGGAATGCACTAGTTAGAGGAGGGATAGTTTCACAATTGCCACACGATCCAGAATATCAAAGAAGGGTGTTATTCCTAATGCCCAAGTAGCCTCCAACTTATAGATGTGGTCGACTTCACACCGATAAGAAGGACTCTACTAGACACGGCTCCGAGACGTCCTAGGACACTTTAAAACCTTAGGCTCTAATACCAAGTTTGTCACGCCTCAACCTCGGGAGGCGCGACCGACGCTCAATCGAGTGAACCCAACTGAGCAAGCCTTATTAACCCTTTCTACCCCAACTCAATACAATTAAGGAAACTATGCTTTCGTTTATTTAGACAATTGCAAAATCGGACACTCAACATTTTTAGTTCATTTTTATATCACAAGTCTTAAATCATGGCTAAGTTTCCAGGATTTCACACAGTTATAGTTTAGAAGAACTAGAGTACAGAGTTACAACACAGTTCGTTAACCCATCCAATAACCATATATAACCCACACAAACGTCTACGGAGCCTCTATGGATACAAAAGACAAATTATGACAACGCCGGTAACAAGGCCCCGGCTATACCTCAAAAGTGGAAATCTACAACAATAGATGTACAACATAACCCCTTGAAGGAGAAAGGGGCTCACCAAGACTTTGAGATGGAGGAAACTCCGCTACGCACGATTGGCACTGTCCGCTATGGAGCCACCTATATTCATTTAAAAAATGTAGC
Source organism: Nicotiana attenuata (assembly GCF_001879085.1). Classification (NCBI taxonomy): domain Eukaryota; kingdom Viridiplantae; phylum Streptophyta; class Magnoliopsida; order Solanales; family Solanaceae; genus Nicotiana; species Nicotiana attenuata. The sequence continues at coordinate 18,695,185 of NC_031991.1, read as the reverse complement.
GCCCCCGGCAAAAGGGACGTTAGTACCATGGAAAAGTACTGGTATGTATAACTAAACTCCATCTAGTTAGAGAGAACTTTCATACAAGAACAAGGAAACCACAAGTATAACTCAAATACATTAAACGATCACAACATTCTCAAATAAATGAATCATACAATTTTCACATCATTTTTCCATAGCTTTTAGTTTGGGGCATTTCATATTGTTCATCATTTTTCACAATATCACCGCTATTTTGAGCGGAGTCCGATCTCGACCCGATCGGCTAGGTTGCCTCATTTGAGATGTATACTTCAATCACAATCTCATTTTCCCTCTTTCTGGAATTCAATATCAGCACAATACCACCATGTGTGCGGCATGGCGTCCGATCGGCCAGATCGGCTAGGCCGCCATACCAAGGCGTTTCCCTTTTCCATCAATCATCTCATTTCAATCTTTGTTTCATATATGTCATTTCCTAGGCACTTGGGGCCACAGCTATCACATCGTATTTTTTTGGCACTAGGCCACATTTCACATCATTCCCAATTTCAATGTTAGCTTTGCAATTTAGGATAATAGGTGCACACAAGAGCAATTTAAATTGTAAGCATAGATAAGACTTCACATAGATGGTACAACAAACACAGCTTCATTTTTGATTTAAGGTCTAAGCATTTCAATACATGATTCATATTCTTCACACCTTTTAAAGTTATCAAGAATAGCACATTGATCATATTGGGACACATCTTTCACGTATTTAAAGTTGCAACACCAATTCATGTGAAATAACAATCAATACAACAATCCAACTTTAATCTTACCGCTCTTACACAAACACCAACGGAGCTCGATTTCTAAAAAGACGGGGTTTTAGCCCATACAAACCTCAATTGAGCTTTCCTTAATCCTATAATGTTCCAAAATGTACGCAACTTCAATCTATTTAAGCAATGTAGCACAATTGAACCCATAATCAGGAAAGATCATAATCTTAGCTCACTTGAGCATTTTATAAAGCATTGAGTGTTCATTAAGGTCTTATGGTCCTTTTATGCAAGATTATACCAACCCATTCCCCATACCTCTCTATTTATAATTTCCCCATATCTTCTGAGAACACATGCATGCAATGTAATCACCCTTATCCCCATGAATTACCTCACTAATGACACCTTATAGCTATGTTTAAAATTAAGAGCTGAGGTGATGAAGTCTTACCTTCTAGGATGAAGATTTAGGTGCCTCACTTGATTATCTTCAATGTTTTAACAAGGATTTGTGGAGCAATTTTCGATGAAAGGCACTTCCTCTCTCTTAGACCCTCTTTCTCACTCTAAAAGCACCAGGAAATAGGCTCAAAATGAGCCATTGCATAAGATATAACGACAGGGGGTCGGGTTTAAAATTTAACAAATCTGGAGCCCCTACTCAGATCTGTGATCGCATAATGGACATGCGGCCCGCGAAATGGACCGCAAAAATAGCTTCAAAAACCTGAACAAACTGTCTGAGTATGCGATAGGAATGCGGTCCGCATTCCTGTTCTGCGGTTGCATGATGCACCGCAAAACTGCCCCTTGAAAAATTCCAAGGGGATTATGCGATTACTATGCGGCCCGCATATTGGTTATGCAATCGCATAATTGGCCGCATAGTTGACCTCAAAATTACCATCAAACTGTCTGACTCTGCGGCAACTATGCGGTCTGCATAGCTATTATGCGACCGCATAATGGACCGCATAAATGCACTTTTCTGGCAAACATTTTTCCTTATCTTTTAATGCATAGATCAGTCCAAAGGGTTCGAAGAATTTTTACAAATTTCTAACACGCATTCCTAACTCGGCACTACGAGCTCTCGGGTTTTGAGTAGAATTTTTCACGGGGCCTTACATCCTCCCCCACTTAGGATCATTCGTCCTCGAATGAGGATCAAGGTTCACGCATTAGCACCCTTTATGCAACCTCAGCTTTTCACAATCATGGAACATATCAACGGCCCCAAATTTGGCTAACTCCCTAAATTTCTAAAAATTTCGCCAGAGTTTCCTTTGTATCTTGGCCTATCCACCTGCCAGAGAGCCCCTGAAACATGTCCTAACTCGGCACTACGAGCTCTCGGGTTTTGAGTAGAAATTTTCACGGGGCCTTACACCACCATCATCTCCTAGACCATCGGGTTCTTCTCCGCCCCCGGATCCGCTGAAGCCCTCGGAGTCTTCCTCGTCCTCGGGATATGCCAATTTTTTGGCCTCGGCCTCGAGCCTCTTAGCTTTTTGATTTTGCCGATAAATCAAAACCCCGAGCATGTACCTCCTCGAGGGCCTCCCTTCGGGGCTGCCATTTCACATATTCAACGATGTCTTTCAGGCGGCCCCGGACCGCCTCAGCATCATCTTTGAAATAGGCCAGCATCTCATCAGCATCGGCCCTGGTTGTTTCAGCCACTGACTTGGCTACTATAAGCTCCTTGTCAAAGGTATCCCGATCGGTAACAGCCGATCCCAGTTGAGACTGGAGGTCCTCAATTTTTGGTACCCGGCCTCAGCTTTCTCTCTCACCGCTTAAAGTTGAGCCTCCATCGAGGCTAGATGTACCCGGGCAGTCTCTTTTTCCGATGCCAAACGATCTATCTCGCCCTTCCACTCATTGGCATTGACCTTCATTATATCCACCTCGGCCTGGAGTTGGTCGATCCGATCAAGCTTCTTTTGGACCTGTGGGTTCTGATTGTTAGTCACCGTGTCTAACTCGTCTTCACTAGCTTCAAAGATTTTTACCTGTTCCACCTCGTCGGCGTGCTCTTTCTGAGCCACTTCCGGCTCAGCTCTAAGGCCCTTGACTTCTCCTTCACGTTGCTCGCCGAGAAGCTTATACATGTTCTCTTCTCAGCAAGCTCTTTTACTTCGGCCTCCATCTAGCTCAGCTCATCCCTGTTACACCCCTTAGTTTCATATGTGAGAGTATGTCGTAAGTCAATTGATGTAAGATCTAGAATGAGATCATCTTTGAAAGTACATAAAGTAAGTTAATCATGCTAACTTTGAGGTTACAAATATTTAAGATCATTGACTGCAAGTACCAAGAGGGTTGAAAGGCTTAGAAGCTAAACGAATTGAAGTAAATAAGCTACATCAAAAATCGACAAGTTGGGAATGTAATAACATGTACTTTTGAGGTGATACTAGGGTGCTCAAAATTATAAGAAGGTTATGTTATGAGTTATTTTTGTCTTATAATAGTCGCGTGTTATGTTTTGAAGTCAAGCGAGTTGTGGAACAAAAGTTGGCAAAGATCATCACAAGTTACATTCATAAATATGCTGAAATTTAGGTCAAATGTAGCTGAGCTTTTCTCCCAGTATACTTGAAATTAGGGTATGATATGCCTACCAAATTTAAGATCGATGAGTCTATTTTCTAACTCACTAAACCTCTCATTGATACAACATTGGAGTAGAGAGATATTTGCAGTTTCGTGAGACTGCACAGACTGCATAGGTGACAAGTAGGTGTGTCAATAAAGCTTTTTGAGCAATACATTTCGTGTGTTATATGAGGCCTTTTTGGGACATATTATATACCAAATTGAAGGTATTGGAATTTATTTTCCAACACTCTTAATCATTCATTCATACGACATCCGAACAAAAAGATATAAGCGTCTGAAGAAGAGCCAATAATAGGGTGCCAAGCTAGCACCTCTTTGACATTTCAAAAATGGATATATATATATATAGGCCTTATGTCGTCTCTTTCTTCACTTTTCCACATACCACGACCGTAATAAGACTCCTAAAATTATCCTCAATCTCTCCAAAAGGGTTTCCAATAATATTAACATCCTGGGTATGAAATCAAGAAGCGATAACACTAGAACGATCCCTGCGACGTAAGTATCGCTATATCGCCTCTCTTTTTCTTTGTAGTTTGACTTTTGGAAGGTACTTCATTGTTAAAAAACGCCTAATTTCTGTATTTAATCTTTAAATATCATTTAATATTTATAAATTCATTTCCTAATAGTTAGAACTTACAGGACGATGATCGGAAGTCGTGTGTTCGAGTTATTCGACTTGTAGTGAACTGTCTTTTGTTGCTTTGGGGATGTCTGTTTTCTTGTTGTTTGATCGCGTTTTGGAGGATAAAAGGTGTGTAGAAACACCACATAATGATGGAATGGTGGGCGGGTCATTCGTCGTAATGTTTTAGGTTGTTTGACACCACTTTTGTTGTCGTTTTATGTATGAAGTGATTAGGGTGTGTGGGCTGTTTTGTGACATATTGTGATGGAGATAAGAGTGGAAAATGATGCTTACATGTTGTTATTATTTTGTTCTTTGTTTTGTTGGTATATGGTATGGGAGGAGGGCCTTGTTACAGGGGAGATGCTGCCCCAATTTACGTAAACGAGCTACTAGTTTAAGTTGCGATCTTAGACTTTACTCGGCATTGATTTTGAATCTCCTTATGCTGTGGTAGATTGAGTTGAGTTGTTTGATGAATTGATTGGAAGGTATTAAGGACTCGACAGAGTTAAGGTATGTTAAGGCTAAACGCTTCTTTCATTTTGGCATGATCCAGTGACTACATCGAGCTATAATCGATGGGCAAGCTCCTATTAGGAAACCTCTTATCAGATGATGAGTTATATACCGAGCCTACTATGGTCGGGCGCTTATGAGCGAGCCCATAATGGCCGAGATACAGAGCCTAGTATGGTCGAGCGCCTATGAGCGAGCCTACTACGGTAGAGCAGTTACACATACCGAGCCTTATAAGGCCGGACAACTATTTTACTTACTATATTGAGAGAGTCGAGTCAGAATCAGCAGGTAAGCATATCTTTAGATTATCTTTGACTCCCAATTACTTTCGGTTATTATAATATCAATTCAGTTTCAGCTTAAGATTATTTTGTTGCCTTACATACTCGGTACATTATTTCGTACTTACGTCTGTTTTGGTGGGGAGGCTGCATTTCGTGCCTGCAGGTCCTGATAGACAGCTGAACAGACCCTCCCAGCAGACAGAGTCAAACATCAGCTTGGTTGGTAAGCTCCACTTCCTCGGAGTTACCAGGTCTATACCTTGGAGTCCATTTTATATATACAGGTTTGATGGGTAGGTCGAGGCCCTGTCCTGATCATGGTATAGTTCAGTTATCTCTAGTTTTGTATATCTTGTATATAAGTAGATATTCATGGCGGCTTTGTCGGCCTACATAATTATATATATCATCTTTCGGGTATGTTTACCCCACAGTGAGAAGCGTTATTTTCAGACGATTCAGAATATCGCTTCATCGACCTAAGTTGAGGGTTACCCCTCCAGAGTTCATAGTTACAGAGTGGTACGCTTGGGCCGAGTATGGCACCGGGTGCCGGCCACGCCTATTCAGGGTTGGGGCGTGAAAATTCGGATACCGGGGGAAGGTTTCATGATGAAGCACTGAGTCTTGCAAATGCGAGAAGGGATATTAGAACCATCAAGAACTAAAGATGAAAAATAAAAAAGTTCGGTAGCACCTTACCCAGTTTAGCACCTGTTGTGCTTCGTTGAACAGGCATGGGGCATCCACCATCGTTCTTTTTTCCCCGGCGCACAACCATTATCAATCCCCCTTGAAATATTCGGGGACTATACAGACGAAGTAGATGGCCATAGTAATCCGGCAGGAGTCGATCTTGCTCACAAAAAATTGAAGGAGGATCACGATCCTCCACAATGAAGGGTGAATCTGACCGAGGCATACCTCATACCTCTTTTAGAAATCAATAATGACCGGGTACACCGGTCCCAATGTGAAGGGATAAGTATAAACACTTAGGTAACCCTCAACGTGGGTGGTAATGGCCTCCTCGGAGTCAGGGATCACTATATATTTGTCGACCTAGTTGAAATCCTCATGGACCGTGGGGAGGTCATCTTCAGTAATCGAGCAAATATATCTTGAGGCTTCCTCGCACCGATCATGTACCGAAGAAGGTTTCTCGACCTTCATGTCGTCATTCACCGAACAAACCCCGGGAGTGAACATCTTCCAAGGGTGTTCGGTTGCCGGTTCGTCGGTAGCCATGCCAGCAGCAGACCTCTCGAGGACAACCACATCGGAAGCGGCCTTCTCGACCTCAGTGGTCGGCCGCGAGGAGGAATGAGCTTCTTTCTAGGGAACGGTCTTGGAAGTCGTTTCCATTTCTTTAAAAAAGGTTTTTTAACTATGAAGGAGGATCAGAGGACGAAGGATGAGAACTTGCTAATGAAACCAAGCACAGTGACTTAAGAATATTGGGGGATGAATGAAGTCTGAAATCTTTGAAAAGATCGAAGGTAGAAGTTTTGATGTAAAGTGAAAAATTAACAAAGGAGGGGATATCTAAAGGGGTTCCGCGACTGTTCGCATCCATCCTTTAAATCCATTATGACATGATTGATGAGACGTTTCAGGTTTTTTGTCGTTTCTGTCACGGGTATCGAGGAAGGGATCGGGGAGTTCATGTCGTTTCTTGTCAACTTACTCTCCGAGAAATGACGGGACTATCTGTATACGGGTAAAATCGGGTTCAAGGTATACCCTGGTTTCCCATAAAATAAACCAAGCTCAAAACATAACGACAAAGGACCGGAATCGAGGTAAGGGTCTCATCGACTCAGAGTACATGGGCAAGACTTCCACCCTCAAGCATATCAGAGTCATGCTCTGGGGTCGGTCCTAAGCCTGAAAGATTTCGGAGAACATTGTCGAGCAATCGAGCACGACTAACATAATGGCGTGATATCCGCGAGTGGTCAGATATCATGGCGTGGATCTCGGTCGTGATGGCGCCCAACACTAATGCTAGGCAAGCCCAACCAATTAAATACACTCAACCCAAATACGCAATCCGTTAACAAATAACACGATTAAAATAGCAAATATCAAGGTTCCAATCCGAATCTAAATAAAATAGTACGAAAAATAATAACGAATATCCAAACATTCCCCAATAGATCTGGAGTCACGAGTCTAGAGCCTCTAGATGTAAAAGAGAAATATATCCATAGTAATAAAGAAGTCTAGGATATGGAAAGATAAATGAAATAAAGGGGAGGAGTCGGGTCCTGCGGACGTCTGGCAGCTACCTCAACTCCTGAAAATAAACTTCACGAAAACAGCAAACAGCTCCACTAAGTCTCCGGAGCACCTGAATCTGCACACATGGTGCAGGGAGTAAAGTGAGTACTTCCAACTCAGTGAGTAATAAACATATATAATGACTGAAAGAAAGAAATCCCGAAATATTACAATATAAAGCTATAATCAACGATTCAGCACGTTAAATGATGAAACAACAGCAGACAATGACAATTAAGACCAACAGATATAAAATGCATGAATGCAATGCAATGCACATGACCGCTGCGGCGCGCAGCCCAATCCATTTGGGTACCCGCGCTCACTGTGGGGGTTCAGACTCCGGAGGGGCTCCTACAGCCCAAGCGCAATATCATCGTAGCATTCGCTGCGGCGTGCAGCCCGATCCACACTCAGTCCAGATATATATATGTATGCAAGCCACTCGGGCACAGTCAAATTGTTCATTTTAGTTTCAATTATTAGGAATTATAGAGCTAAGTGTTTAAACCTTTATTTATTTACTAAACATTTCGAGGCAGTGTCTAACTCAGGACTGATATCATGAAATATGCTAAGCATCATGGAAGCAGTGATAAGGATCCCTGAAGGATGCAAATAATAGGCACAAAGCCCCGAACATATTCATAAAATCCAAGTAGGATATTACCAAACAATTTCTAGTCAAGAATACAATACGAACATCAATCGGAACGGACTAGGTCACAATCCCCAGTCACAATCGACCCCGCACTCGTCATAGAGTACGTGTCTCGCCTCAATATAGCATCACAATGTGATATACCGGGGTTTCAAACCCTCAGGTCATCATCTACATCTATTACTCACCTCAAGCCGGCCACAAGTCTAGCTCGCTATGCCTTTGCCTTTCGAATCAACCTCTTCGCACGCCAAATCTGATTAAAACCACAACGAATACATTACAATAGGCTAAAGAAACATAACCCAATCGAAAAGACTCGAAACACACCAAAATTCACTAAGTTGGAAAAACCCGAGCCCCGGGCCCACTTCTCGAAAAATTACAAAATTTACATCACTGGATTCCTCGTCTTGCCACGAGTCTACACATACCAATTTTACCAAAATCGGAGTTCAAATGCCCTTTCAAAATCTGTTTTTACATCACAACTTTTCAAGCCCTAGCTTGACCCGTTTTTGATGAATTTTCCACAATTTACATGTAATTTCTACCATAAACTCGAATAATTAGGCCAAGAGACTTAATTCCAATTGATTCTCAGTCAAAACCCTCGAAAATTCTCGCCCAAAGCTCTCCAAGTTGCTTAAAAATGGTAGAAACAAACTCTTGTTCGCGGATGAAATTTAATATTTTAAACCCTTCTGTAACAGTTGTTTTTCGCTTCTGCGGTCCCGCTTCCGCTTATGCGGCACCGCTTCTGCGGTCAGATGTCTGCTTAAGCAGTTTTCATTAAAACCACCCCTTTTTGCTTATGCGACTCCAGATGCGCTTCTGCGGTTCTCTCAACAACCTCTTCTGCGGTAAAATATCCGCTTATGCGGACCCGCTGAAGCAACCGTCCTTCCGCTTTTGCGGAAATTCCCTAACCTAGGCCTGACCGCTTCTGCGGTCGCTCACCCGCTTCTGCGGAACCGCTTCTGCGGTCCATTTCCGCAGAAGCGGAAATATCAGATGACAGCAGCGACAGACCTGCAACACACTTCAAAACTCTCGTTCAACCACCCGAATTCACCTCGAGGCCCCCGGGACCTCAACCAAAAACACCAATACATCCTAAAACCTCATTCAAACTTGTTCTCATCCTCAAAACACATCAAACGACGCTAAAACCATCAAATCACATCGAATTCAAGCCTAAGTTTCTTAAAAACTTCCGAATTACGCATTCGATCAAAAACCTGATCAGAACACCTCCGAATGACCTGAAATTTTGCACACATATCCAAAATCACCTGACGGAGCTACTGCAACTCTCGGAATTCCATTCCGACCCTCGGATTAAAATCTCACCTATCCACCGGAATTTGCCAAAATGCCAACTTTGCCAATTCAAGCCTAATTCTACTCCGGACCTCCGAAATCACTTCCGATCGCACTCCTAAGTCAAAAATCACCTCCCGAAGCTAACCGAATCACCGGAATTCACATCCGAGCCTTCTAACTAATAAGTCAGCGTTCGGTTGACTTTTTTCCAAACCAAACCTTCCTTAAAGAGACTAAGTGTCTCATTTCCTATCCAACCAATTCAATTCAACTCTAACTCACCAGTTGCTGATAATAAAACATGAAAGAGCAATAAATGGGGGAAACGGGGCTGTAATACATGAGACGACGGGTTAGGTCGTCACATCCTCCCCAACTTAAATAAACGCTCGTCCTCGAGCGGGTCGAGAAGCATACCTGAGGTCTCAAATAGGTGAGGATATCTGCTCCGCATCTCCTGCTCAGTCTCCCAAGTAGCTTCCTCTACGGGCCGACCTCTCCACTGCACCTTTACCGAAGCTATATCCTTTGATCTCAATCTCCGAACCTGACGACCCAAAATATCCACTGGCTCCACATCATAAGTCAAGTCATCATCCAACTGAACCGTGCTGAAGTCTAACACATGGGACGGGTCCCCAACATACTTCCGAAGCATAGAAACATGAAATGCCGGGTGGACTCCCGACAAGCTGGGTGGCAAAGCAAGCATGTAGGCCACCTCCCCAACTCTCCTAAGTATCTCAAAAGGGCTAATGAACCGTGGACTCAACTTTACTTTCTTTCCAAATCTCATAACGCCCTTCATAGGCGAAACCTTCAACAAGACCTTCTCGCCCACCATGTAGGATACGTCTCGAACCTTCCGGTCCGCATAACTCTTCTGACGCGACTGAGCTGTACGAAGTCTCTCCTGGATCACTTTCACCCTCTCTAAGGCATCCTGAACCAACTCTGTCCCCAATAGTCTAGACTCGCCGGGCTCAAACCAACCAACCGGAGATCTACACCGTCTCCCATATAAGGCCTCATATGGTGCCATCTGAATGCTGGACTGATAACTGTTGTTGTACGCGAACTCTGCAAGTGGCAAGAACTCAGCCCAAGAACCTCCAAAATCAATAACACAGGCACACAACATGTCCTCCAATATCTGAATGGTACGCTCGGACTGCCCGTCCGTCTGGGGATGAAATGTTGTGCTCAGCTCTACCTGTGTACCCAATTCTTGCTGAAAAGTCTTCCAGAAATGGGAAGTAAACTGAGTGCCCCTATCCGAGATGATAGAAACTGGGACCCCATGCAACCTAACAATCTCCCGGATGAAAATCTCTGCCAACCGCTCCGAAAAATATGTAGTACACACCGGAATGAAGTGCGCGGACTTGGTCAGCCGATCCACAATCACTCAAATCGAATCAAACTTCTTCGAGGTACGAGGGAGACCACTCACAAAATCCATAGTAATCCTCTCCCACTTCCACTCGGGAATATCTATCCGCTGAAGTACACCACCGGGTCTCTGATGCTCATATTTGACCTGCTGACAGTTGAGGCACCGAGCTACATAACTCACTATATCTTTCTTCATTCTCCTCCACTAGTAATGCTGCCTCAAATCCTGATACATCTTCGCGGCACCCGGATGAATGGAATACCATGAGCTGTGGGCCTCCTCTAATGTCAACTCCCGAAGCCCATCCACATTGGGCATGCAAATCCGGCCCTGCATCCTCATCACGCCATCATCATCAATAGTCACATCTCTGGCATCATCGTGTTGAACCCTGTCCTTAAGGACAAGCAAATGTGAATCATCATACTGGTGCTCTCTGATGCGGTCATACAAGGAAGACCGAGAAACTACATAAGCCAACACTCGACTAGGCTCCGAAATATCTAACCTCACCATCCGATTGGCCAAAGCCTGAACATCAACTGCAAAGGGCCTCTCCCTAACTGGAATGTACGCCAAGCTACCTATACTGACCGCCTTCCGGCTTAACGCATCGGCCACTACGTTGGCCTTCCCCGGATGATACAAAATGGTAATATCATAGTCCTTGAGTAACTCAAGCCACCTCCGCTGCCTCAAATTAAGATCCTTCTGTTCGAACAAATGCTGAAGGCTGCGATGATCGGTATATACCTCACAAGATACGCCATATAAGTAGTGCCTCCAAATCTTCAACGCATGTACTATAGCAGCCAACTCCAAATCATGTAGGGGGTAATTCTGCTCATAAGGCTTCAACTGACGAGAAGCATATGCAATAACTCTACCCTCCTGCATCAACACACATCCGATCCCAACTCTCGAAGCATCACAATACACAGTGTAAGAACCTGAGGCTGATGGCAAAACTAACACTGGAGCTATGGTCAAAGCTGTCTTGAGGTTCTGAAAGCTCTCCTCGCACTCGTCTGACAATACGAATGGTGCACCTTTCTGCGTCAACTTAGTCAAGGGCGAAGCAATAGAGAAAAACCCCGTGACGAACCGGCGATAACAACCTGCCAAACCGAGGAAACTTTGAATCTCCGTGGCTGAGGACGGTCTGGGCCAACTCTGCACCGCCTCTACCTTCTTTGGATCAACTTGAATACCATCACTGGACACCACGTGTCCCAGAAAAGCTACAGACCCAAGCCAAAACTCACATTTGGAGAACTTTGCATAAAGCTTCTTCTCCCTCAACCTCTGTAACACCACTCTCAAGTGCTGAGCATGCTCCTCCTGGCTACGCGAGTACACTAGGATATCATCAATAAAAACGATAACAAATGAATCCAGATACGACCGAAATACGCTGTTCATCAAGTGCATGAACGCGGCTAGGGCATTAGTCAGCCCAAAAGGCATAACCAGGAACTCATAGTGCCCATATCTAGTCCTGAAGGCAGTCTTCATAATATCCGAATCCCTGATCTTCAGCTGGTGATAGCCTGAACGAGATCAATCTTCGAGAATACCCTTGCCCCCTTGAGCTGGTCAAACAAATCGTCAATACGAGGTAGTGGATACTTGTTCTTCACTGTCACCTTGTTCAACTGTCTGTAATCAATGCACATCCTCATTGTGCCATCTTTCTTCTTTACAAATAGAACCGGTGCACCCCACGGTGACACACTAGGACGAATAAACCCCTTATCTAGGAGTTCCTGAAGCTGATCCTTTAGTTCTTTCAACTCTGCTGGTGCCATGCGATACGGAGGAATAGAGATGGGCTTAGTGCCCGGCACCAGATCAATACCAAAATCAATGTCCCTGTCCGGTGGCATGCCCGGCAGGTCTGCTGGAAACACATCAGGGAAGTCCCTCACGACGGGGACGGAATCAAGACTAGGAGTCTCAGCTCCAATATCTCTCACGAAAGCCAAATAAGATAGACAACCTTTCCCAACCATCCGCTGGGCCTTTAGAAAAGAAATCACCCTGCTGGGAACATAATCAGTCGTACCACGCCACTCAATCCTCGGAATACCCGGAATAGCCAACGTAACTGTCTTAGCATGACAGTCCAGAATAGCATGGTACGGAGATAACCAATCCATACCCAGAATAACATCAAAATCAACCATGCTCAACAGCAATAAGTCAACTCGGGTCTCCAGACCCCCAATAGTCACTAAACAGGATCGGTATACATGATCTACAATGATAGTATCACCCACCGGGGTAGATACATGAACAGGCAAAGCAAGACAACCTCGGGTAGTACCCAGGTGATGAGCAAAATATGAAGATACATAGGAATAGGTAGATCCGGGATCAAATAAGACAGAGGCATCTCTGCGGCAGACTGAGATAATACATGTGATAACAGCATCTGAGGCAATGGCGTCCTTCCTGTCCGGAAGAGCATAGAATCGAGCCTGACCATCGCCAGTACGGCCTCCACCCCTGGGGCGGTCCCTGGCTACCTGACCTCCACCCCTAGCTGACTGGGCGGGTGCTGATGAAACAGGAGCAGAAGATGAGGGCTGATCCCTCTATTGAGACTGACTACCACAACGCCGAGGACACTGTCTCCTCATATGACCGAACTCACCGCATTCGTAGCAACTACCCGGCGCTGGAGAAGGGGACTGATGGAAACCCCTCGTTGCTGAAGAACCCTGGGCTGAAGAGGCAGGTGTAGAGCTCTGAGCTGGAAGGGCACTAAGTGAAGTCTGGCCCTGCTGAAATCCCTAATGACCACGGCCTGAAGAGGCCCCACTGTACTCTGGACGACCTGACTGAGGAGGCCTGAAGGAACGGCCTCTGCCACACTGGAACTGGCCCCTAGACGGAGCACCACTGAAACTACCTGAACTTCGAGGCCTCTTGCCTCTCTCTCCTCATGCTCCCGACGGCGAACCGTCTCAATCTCTCGAGCCATGTCAACTACCTCCTCAAACGAGGCACCCATAACCCTCTCTCTGGTCATCAAAATGCGGAGTGGATAGTTGAGGCCATCCACGAACCTCCTAATCCTTTCCCGATATGTCGGGATCATCCAAGTGGCATGCCGAGCTAGCTGCGTGAATCTCAACTCGTAGTGGGTCACAGACATGTCCCCCTGAACCAACCACTCGAACTGACAACGCAGCTCCTCCCTGTGAGACTGCGGTACGTACTTCTCAAGAAAGAGAGTGGAGAATTGCTGCCATGTAAGGGGTGCTGCACCAACCGGCCTACGCCTCTCGAAGTCCTCCCACCAGGTGAATGCAGACCCTGAGAACTGGAAAGTAGTAAAAGCCACAACACTCGACTCTAAGATCTTGCAGTGCGAAGCATACGCTGACACTTATCCAGAAAACCCTGGGCATCCTCGCCCTCAGCACCGCTGAACGTCGGAGGCTGAAGCCTGCCGAATCTCTCAAGACGAGGCTGCTCATCGTCCGGCATAGCTGGAACTCCATAGGCTGGAACTGGTGCAACTGGTGCAACTGGAGCAACTGGAGCAACTGGCGGAGCTATGGCTGCTTCCGGTGTCTGAAATCCCTGGGCAACCTGCTCAGGTGTGTGAGCAACAGGGGTCTGATGTCCTCCTCCGGTCTGGGAAGCAGCTGCTGCAGTAGAAGCTGAGACCACCTGAGCCAGGCCAGTACAAACTAATAGTATCTGTGCCAAAGTCTCCTGAAGACCAGGAATAGCAATAGGCACTGCTGGTGCCTGCACAGGTGCTGCTGGGACATCGACAACTGGTGTCTGGTCCTGAACTGTGGCAGCTGGTGGGTCAGCAGGTGCTGTCTCTGCTGCCCTACCTCGACCACGACCACGACCGCGTCCACGGCCTCTAGTGGGTGGTACTGGTGGTCGACCATCGCGTCCGGTAGCACGAGTTCTCGCCATCTGCGAGAGAATAGAATATAGAGATTTAGTTCTCGAATCACAAAGCCGCATGACAAGAATTTCAAGAATATGGAGTTTTCCTAAAGGTTCTGCAGCCTCTCGAGGAGAAGTACAGGCGTCCCCGTACCGTTCCGCGAGACTCTACTAAACCGGCTCATGACTCGCGAGGCCTAGTAACCTAGGCTCCGATACCAACTTGTCACGACCCCAATCCCGGTCGTGATGGCGCCCAACACTAATGCTAGGCAAGCCCGAGCAATTAAATACTCTCAACCCATATACGCAATCCGTTAACAAATAATATTATTAAAATAGCAAATATCAAGGTTCTAATCCGAATCTAAATAAAATAGTACGGAAAATAATAACGAATATCCAAACATTCCCCAATAGATCTGGAGTCACGAGTCTAGAGCCTCTAGATGTAACAGAGTAATATATCCATAGTAATAAAGAAGTCTAGGATATGGAAAGATAAATGAAATAAAGGGGAGGAGTCGGGTCCTGCGGACGTCAGGCAGCTACCTCAACAACTCCTGAAAATAAACTTCACGAAAACAGCAAACAGCTCCACTAAGTCTCCGGAGCACCTGAATCTGCACACATGGTGCAGGGAGTAAAGTGAGTACTTCCAACTCAGTGAGTAATAAACATATATAATGACTGAAAGAAAGAAATCCCGAAATATTACAATATAAAGCTATAATCAACGATTCAGCACGTTAAATGATGAAACAACAGCAGACAATGACAATTAAGACCAACAGATATAAAATGCATGAATGCAATGCAATGCACATGACCGCTGCGGCGCGCAGCCCAATCCATTTGGGTACCCGCGCTCACTGTGGGGGTTCAGACTCCGGAGGGGCTCCTACAGCCCAAGCGCAATATCATCGTAGCATTCGCTGCGGCGTGCAGCCCGATCCACACTCAGTCCAGATATATATATGCATGCAAGCCACTCGGGCACAGTCAAATTGTTCATTTTAGTTTCAATTATTAGGAATTATAGAGCTAAGTGTTTAAACCTTTATTTATTTACTAAATATTTCGAGGCAGTGTCTAACTCAGGATTGATATCATGAAATATGCTAAGCATCATGGAAGCAGTGATAAGGAACCCTGAAGGATGCAAATGAACATATTCATAAAATCCAAGTACGATGATTACCAAACAATTTCTAGTCAAGAACACAGTACGAACATCAATCGGAACGGACTAGGTCACAATCCCCAGTCACAATCGACCCTGCACTCGTCATAGAGTACGTGTCTCGCCTCAATATAGCGTCACAATGTGATATACCGGGGTTTCAAACCCTCAGGTCATCATCTACATCTATTACTCAACTCAAGTCGGCCACAAGTCTAGCTCGCTATGCCTTTGCCTTTCGAATCAACCTCTTCGCATGCCGAATCTGATTAAGACCACAACGAATACATTACAATAGGCTAAAGAAACATAACTCAATAGAAAAGACTCGAAACACACCAAAATTCACTAAGTTGGCTAATCACTGGATTCCTCGTCTCGCCACGAGTCTACACATACAAATTTTACCAAAATCGGAGTTCAAATGCCCTTTCAAAATCCGTTTTTACATCACAACTTTTCAAGCCCTAGCTTGACCCGTTTTTTGATGAATTTTCTACAATTTACATGTAATTTCTACCATAAACTCGAATAATTAGGCCAAGAGACTTACCTCCAATTGATTCTCAGTCAAAACAAATTCTCGCCCAAAGCTCTCCAGTTGCTTAAAAATGGTAGAAACCAACTCTTGTTCGCGGATGAAATTTAATATTTTAAACCCTTCTGTAACAGTTGTTTTTCGCTTCTGTGGTCCCGCTTCCGCTTATGCGGGACCGCTTCTACAGTCAGAAGTCCGCTTAAGCGGTTTTCATTAAAACCGCCCCTTTTCGCTTATGCGACTCCAGATGCGCTTCTGCGGTTCTCTCAACAACCGCTTCTGCGGTAAAATATCCACTTATGCGGACCCGCTGAAGCGACCATCCTTCCGCTTTTGCTAAAATTCCCTAACCTAGGCCTGGCCGCTTCTGCGGTCGCTCACCCGCTTCTGCGGTCCATTTCCGCAGAAGCGGAAATATCAGATGACAGCAGCAACAGACCTGCAACACACCTCAAAACTCTCGTTCAACCACCCGAATTCACCCCGAGGCCCCCGGGACCTCAACCAAAAACACCAATACATCCTAAAACCTCATTCAAACTTGTTCTCATCCTCAAAACACATCAAACGACGCTAAAATCATCAAATCACATCGAATTCAAGCCTAAGTTTCTTAAAAACTTCCGAATTACGCATTCGATCAAAAACCCGACCAAAACACCTCCGAATGACCTGAAATTTTGTACACATATCCAAAATCACCTAACGGAGCTACTGCAACTCTCGGAATTCCATTCCGACCCTCGGATCAAAATCTCACCTATCCACCGGAATTCGCCAAAATGCCAACTTTGCCAATTCAAGCCTAATTCTACTCCGGACCTCCGAAATCACTTCCGATCGCACTCCTAAGTCACAAATCACCTCCCAAAGCTAACCGAATCACCGGAATTCACATCCGAGCCTTCTAACTAATAAGTCAGCGTTCGATTGACTTTTTTCTAAACCAAACCTTCCTTAAAGAGACTAAGTGTCTCATATCCTATCCAACCACTTCAATTCAACTCTAACTCACCAGTTGCTGATAATATAACATGAAAGAGCAATAAATTGGGGAAACGGGGCTGTAATACATGAGACGACGGGTTGGGTCGTCACATTTTTACTGTTATAAAAGATTTTTTTCTTGTTCATCAATATTGGCCACTGTGAGCTCGGGTCGAGTGTGAACGTTACACTAAAGGCTGGAATCTTCGTCCTCGTGTGGTTTGAATTCATTGTACCTTTGCTCGTTCATTCAAATTTAATTTATTGTTTTGTATCAAATTAATTCGCATATCCTTAAAACCACTTATAAATTTGATTACTATCCGATTATGAGGATAAACAACAGTTAAAAGCCAGTCTTTGAAATCATATGTGGGCTCCTCAGGCCATGGTCATAACCAAAACACACAAATCTTTTACACCGGGAGTACTACCTAGACATTAATAGGAATATATACCACCATGTTAATATCATGACCTCCGATCATCTACCCGATTGGTTAGGG
This sequence comes from Nicotiana attenuata, assembly GCF_001879085.1. Taxonomy (NCBI): domain Eukaryota; kingdom Viridiplantae; phylum Streptophyta; class Magnoliopsida; order Solanales; family Solanaceae; genus Nicotiana; species Nicotiana attenuata. The sequence continues at coordinate 18,677,567 of NC_031991.1, read as the reverse complement.
GTTATATCCTACCATAATATTTTATGGATAGACAAGGGATTACTAGCAAACTGAAGGTACCAAGTACATAATTATTTTAGTCGATAGAATATACATAGCCACCATCTAGTAGTACTAGCAATATCTTACACCGTCATGTGTAGTTTATAGGCAAGACGTGTAACAATTAGGGCAATAAATTACCCTTCTCAATCGTCTTTGACAACTTTCAAAATATTTCTCATAATAAATATGGCATCATTGGCCTAAATTACATAAATATTCCAAATACAACTCCACTGGCCTTAATATAATATTTTTGCACGGAAAACTTCACTTTAACACTTATCATTGCGAAATGTAGGATAGATCCAAAAACATACCATGAACTTAACATTAGAATTATGTAAAGGTCATAATATTATGATATTCTCAATGTAGGGTCAGTCTTGAAAATAAATACATGCAACATATGCAATACTTTGATTCAAAATGTATAGCAAGTCCTTTTGGACATATCATATAGAATCAAGGTAGCACGTATAACACAGTTCAATCATGACACAGAGTGCAACTCGTACCCGCTCAGGGGCTAATGTAGTGTTCAAGCGACAAGTTCAATTGAACCCATATAATTTTTGACGCGGAGTAAAAATTTATCTATAAGAATTTATTAAAATAATAAAAATAGTAGATATGATACATAACCTTAAAACTATAATTGGTTCAATGCTAAAAACCTTAAAATTTTAATCCTGAATCCACCTCTGCGCCCGCTCGCCCGCTCGCCCCACGAACACGAACCCACATTTAAAACGTATTATGAGATAATGCATTTGGAGAAAAGCCACAAGTAAGATTTAGCCTCAACTTAAATCAACATTAGCTTTACAATTCAAATTTACCCCTCTACTTCGATATATTATTCAAATTTATCCTCCGTTATACTAAAAAGCCAAATCTACCCTCACCGTGTTAGCCAAGTTTTCAAATTTACCCTCTAAACTAATGGAAAGCCCCAAATTTCAAATTCCTTGTATTTACTAAAAAAATTTCTCACAAATTAACTATCTCCTATGTGTGCTCTACCAGAGAAGAAAATACCATCGACAAGTTGATTTCTTGTTCCACTTGATTATTTAGAGCAGAAAGACTTTTCAAGCTCGACATATGACAACACTAGTAAATATTCCTTTGAAACGATATTCTAAAGGTTGACATATATTTAGACAGATCCTTTAATTAAGGATTTCTCAGAGAATACTAAAGAATCATGTGTCACAAATTTCATGTAGAAGTGCATGCGCCAGCAAAATTTGTATCAAATGGCGTACCAAATCCAAATCCGAAAAGGAATGCATTTACATGGATACCTACAGTCATGTTATGCCTGTAATCCATAAAAGACAATAAATATTGGTAACAACTTGACAAGCGAATGCATTTCAACCACCTAAATAATCAAATAAATTTTTTCCAAATTATTTAAGTATTTCACTCATCCTCATTCCGTTGGAGATATACCCATAAATTGTGGATTCTGCCTTTCAATTATGGTTGGAGCATAACCAAAGATAAGGGGAAAAATTATATTGTATCTCCACACTCCCATTTCTAATATGGACCTTTTTTCTTCTCTGGAGGATCACACGAAGGAGATGACTAATTTGTGAGGAAGAATTGTATTAAATAGAATGTATTTGGGGCTTTCCGTTAGGTTAGAGGGTAAATTTCAAAACTCTTCTAGGGTTGATTTGACTTTATAGTATAACGGAGGGTAAATATGAACAATATATCAAAAGAGAGAGGTATATTTGGCCCTTTTCCCTTTAAACAATGATCAATCTGCACAATTATAAGCCAATTCCATCAGCACATGCCTACCATCTCTTTATTTCATCATATCTTGGGCATTGGTTCAAGACCGCTCAAACCGTAAATTCTCCATTTATTATGGTGAAACCTTGGTTTACCGACTCAACACCTTACATTCAAATGCTATTAATGCCATTGGTGTTACTATAATATCACTCCGTTCAATTTTTCTTGGCATGTATACTAATAATAAATTTTTATTTTTACTTGTCATTTTACGCATATGAAGAGAAGACAAAAAGAAATTGCCTGTTATGCCCACATTATTTATTACTCATTTTAAATCATTTTCTCAAATTCAATAAAATATGCATTAATTAATATGGGTATCATGGTAAATTATGCACTTCATTTATTATTTCTTTAGGGGCGTAAAAATTCAAAACGTGCCATGTGAAAGTGAACGGTGGGAGTAATTCCCTAACTGCATCCAACTATCATCATTGATATCCACTTCTAGGATTTACTTAATACTTCAACCAAATTACCAATTTAACTCATAACTACACATTACTACTAGAAAATCCCCAAAAAACGTCCGCAGATTTTCGACCGAAATATGTCGAAGGAAAAATCGTCCACATTAGGTCGGAAATGGCCAAAATATAGTTTTCATTTTTTTTATAATTGAACTGACTGAAGCTGGTCGGCAAATTTAGCGCCAAAATTCGGGGAATTCCATTTTGCATCTGTAATTTCTATATTCCGATCGAAATCAATCGATATGTAATCAAACTTGACTTTTGTGTAGAAAATAAAAGATAAGTAAAATAATATTTTACAATTTCCAACCGCAAACGGTGGGATAATTAACTTGGAAAATTTATTCCAGATAATTGTCACATCCTAACATTCCACCTTGTGGATCGTGATGGCACCTAGTCCCTAGGACTAGGTAAGCCTTACTCACGCTGAGATTTATCAGATTCAACCAGGTAACTATTAAATATAAACTAGTAAATGATAAAACATAATTCAAAATGAGCAATAATTACACATTCCCAAAGTCGGTAGTACGGAGTCATAAGCTCTACTGAACATACACTGAAAATCTCAACAACAAAAAAAACATCACGGTCGCGCCCCATCTTTCCACGCAAGCGGGTTTCGATGTGTGACAACTCTTTTAAAGGAAGGTATTAAAAGAGGAAAGTCGCCACCTAATGATTTTTAAGGTGCGTTAGCGCACTTGTTTGCAAATAACTTTGTTTGACTAGTCAATGCCACCGAAGATCGGGTAAGAGCTCAAATTACCTCAAAGAGAAGATGTTAGACACTCTTCGAGGTCCACAACTGTGGGTCCCGACCGAACATTATACTATGTGGATTATGTAATTAAGCTAGGTGATCAATAAACCAGAAAAATATAAAAGTTGAAGAGTTTTATTATAACACATGAAATTGGTACAAATCCTTAATGGTTACAAGGGTACATATACAAGTATGTCAATGAAAAAAAAAGAGGGGGGGAGGGCGGGAATTGAAATTGATTTTATATAGTTTTATCCCTATAGGCATGCTATCTAAGCGAAGCAGTACAAATGATATGGACTATGGAGCAGCTAATTGATTATTAATCTTTATAGCCAAAGAATCGAAAGTATCAAAGGTATTGCCTGGTTGCATCCTATAGGCATATTATCTAAGAGTGCATAGAAGTAAGCATGCTAGCAAATGAAACACCTTTTACAAATATTCTGACAGTGTGCGGGCATTAGGCATGTGTGATATTTAAAACGTCTTCCTAGTTATATTGCGAATCTTTTAGATAAACCTCTTAAAGAATTAGAAGGCCTAGGTTGAACAGCTAAAGTGTTTGAGTTTCTTATAGGCATGATATCTAAGTAAGTAAAAATATTGCATTGCTGCGCCCTATAGACATGTTATCTAGGAGTGCACAGTAGTCGAAACAGGTACAGCAAATACTTGAAATAATATATTTTGGCAAGTTAAGTTATGTGTGTTCGCATGACTCCTATATGTATGCTTTCTACACATGAAATTAAAAGCCTGTAAAGCAAATTGCAGGTAGACCACATAGATCTTATAGGCATGCTTTCTACCCATTTATGTGAGAATTAGAGTACCCTACCCCCATTTTACTACTTTTCCCATCTGTTTTATTTATAAATTATTACAGGCCCAAAAACAATGAATACAAGTGCAAATATTACATATTGAAAGACTACAGGCCCAATAAACCGAGCAGGCCCAAAAGATAAATAACCCAGTAACACCTGGGCCTTTAGCAAGCTCACTTTTCACACAACCTACAGACCCACATCCAAGCATACCTCAAGCATGAGAGTGTATCAATTACATAACGCAAGGGCCACACACAAACTCGTACCAGGCTTAGAGGGAGAAACTATATATGGTAACAAATTGACAATCCTAAAGTCTATTAACAGTGATTACATAAATATATCATTATTCTTAGAAGCTAGGGGAACATGATTTGTCAAGCAAGAGGGCTGGAACATGCCAACTAGGTGGACAACTTTAAAATAGCAAGTTTGACATAGAAGAACTAACACGATGTTGAGCAATCATTCAACCAAAGGAAATGGTGTAGCATGATGAACACAGTTACACATTAAGAAGTCTTATGAAGCAAGTCTATTGAGATAACAGGACAAACACACACATGCTAAGTTTCAAAAAATTAAGTTTTGCACAAGATATTAACCAAAATTGGTCAGAAAAGACTTTAAACAAGTGAGCCTTATTCAAAATAATTATAGTTAGAGGGATATGCAATTTCACATGAAGATTTCTAATATGTGAGCCTAACATGACCACAAGCAGTATAGCAATAAACTAGTAGCATGGTCTACAACAGACTACAACAGTGTCCTAACTCATGAGAATATATATCACTTAAGATGACATACAAGCATAATCATTCGTACCAATTACCTAGACAGAAGGAAAACGAACATAGAAATTTGCCTTAGAAGCCATTCTGAAGACATGAGATTAACAAACCAAACATACAATAGAACTTCAATGGCATGGGCACATGCTTTAGCTAATCAATACAGCCTCAGAGATCTATCATGTTGGGCAAGAAGAACTTAACAAGGTCTAGAACAGAAACATAAAAATATAGGACAAGGTAGGGAAAACACATTAGTCTAGAATCACTTAAGAAAACTGGAATCCATTCTGATAATGAAAGCGTATTACATGTATTGAAGCCTACAGAATTCAACTAATAAAGAACATGAAACTACAAAGGATTGTTTAAACAATATAATGGCAGTAAAGAATACAGTATCAAGGATCCATGAATAGCAAGGAAACTGAACCATGCTTACAAAGTTTAAACAACATTAGCACATAGAACACACATATCATAGACAAACAGAAAGGAAAATAGTTAAAAGTATAAGACTCGAGGACACTAACCAGTAGCAAAGTTAAGCGAGCAAAAGATTGAGGAGGTTAGAATATTAGTAGTGATTCAGTAGCAGCAATTGAAAGAGAACCCCAAATCCCCGATGCTTTACAGTTCACAAGAGCCTCGAGAAGGGCTCCGAGCAGTTCTTGCACCGGAGGAGGTTGTTTTGACAGTATTATGGCCTTGGCTTTCAGCCGGCCAAAAATTCAATAATTTTAGAAGGTATTCGAGTGTATCATAAGTGAACGAGTGAAAGAAGAGAATAGTGAGAGTAATAGTAGTAATTAGGTCTTCTTAAAAAAGGAAATTGGGAAGGGTTTATATAGTAGCCAAAATCAGCATCCAAACAAGGATACATAACTAATTGAATATAAATAAGGAAATAGAAGCATGCAAAATCGTTCAAAATCAATTTAAGAGAAAATCAAGTAAACCCTCGTTCAAAAGGAAAGCACAGATGGTCGAATATCTCACTAAATCGGACCATATATCCTGGTAGTGAGTGAATATAGACGAAATATCGTTTAAATCTCAAAGGTTGAAGGCGATGCCACCCAATTTGGGGGATTGGTGCTTGCCAATATTGAGGCAAGTACTATGTAACACCATAGTCTTGAAAGAAATGATGAGATAATCCATATAAAGGTAAGAGAATCATAGGAAGAATCCATGATTTGACCGGATTTGGAAGAGATTTGAGTGAGGCGGCTAGGGTTTGAGAGTAGAGAGGATTTAGGGTGGAGGTCTCAGGGTAATGGGGTTAGGGTTTGGGTGAGTTTGTTTAATTAAAGAGGGAGAGTGAACAAGTGCCGTTGATCTTGAGAGATCAATGGCCAGGATTAAAAATGAACAAGGCGGGTCTGTGAAATGGGTACCTACCGGGTCGATTAAAGGGTGGTTTGGTTTGGGCTTGTGATTATTTGGCTATGATGTGTGGGCGTTTGGGCCTTGATTTAGTCCGCAATTGACTAAAAAAAGGCTATAGATTAAATACATAAAATTTATCAAAAGTAAATTATAAAAATGATTAATAAATGATAAAAATATTATTTTTGCAGCAAAATACTTAAAAATAATAACTTAATATTAGAAAAATATAAGAAAGGATATTTTAGTTAAATAATATAATGAATACAATTATGTGTAGAATATAGGTTATTATTGTAAAATATGTAAATAGCTTAGAAATATAGATATAATTATGTGAAACGAAGTAAAAATATTACGAAATATGTATGTGGATGCAAATAGTAATTTTTGATGATTAAGTCATCATAAAATGATTTAAGGAATAATTAATAAATATTTAAGTAATTTAAATGCAAGAAAATTAATTTTAAAGCTCTAAAAATCATGACAAAATTTATAAAAATAACTGTATAAATCTTGTAAATGAGTAATGATGCAGAATGACATTTTTAAAATATATATACTACTTGGAAAAATATGAGAGCAAAATTGAGTATCAACAATCACTGTTCTAGAATACAAATCACAGTAATAAGAAAGGCAACAGAAGGTGACTTCAAGGCCTATGAAGTCTCCACGGCAAATCTCGAAATCAGCTTACTAACGACCAGCATGCTCAGGGGTACCCGGATCTGCACAAAAATTTACAAAAGTATAGTATGAGTACACCACGGGCGGTACCCAGTAAGCATCAAGACAAACCTCGGTGGAGTAGTGACGAGGCTCAAGTCTAGACACTTACTAGTCAATAATGTCACGACCCGAAATATCAACCGGGGGGTCGTGTGGTGCCAAACACCGCATGTCAGGCAAGACAACACAACCAATAATATAAGATAAGGAAAAGCAATAAAAGACTAATATTGGTCAATAACATAACATAAAACACCCCGAGATCTGGTGTTACAAGTACATGAGTGTCTAGATTCAGCTAAATACGAGATTTCATAAAAAATACAACAATGTCTGAAATAAAATAGAAAACAGTATAATAAAATAGGGAAGTGACTTGTTAGGCCTACGAACGAGGTGCAGCTCCACCTCGAGTCACTGACTGGTATCCGCTAAGTACATCTAGGGAATCCGCTAGTACCAACGTCAAAATCTGCACAAGAAGTGCACAAGTGTAGTATGAGTACTACCGACCCATTGTACCCAATAAGTGTCGATCCTAACCTGAGGAGGTAGTGAAGAGGCTAAGATAGGACACCTACTAAAATCTGTGGATATATATATATATATATATATATATATATATATATATATATATATATATATATATATATATATAACAAGTAAGACATTTAAAAGTAACAATAGAGGGAGGGGGAGCTTGAAAACGGGAGTAACAATCGGAACAATAAATACAAAACCACCAAGTAAGACTCTTTCTTAAATGAGCAACGAAGCAGCCAAGCTAAATTCATAATCCGAGAACCAAGTAAAACAATAAAATCATCACATTCCGCGGCATTATCCTTCATGATTTTACTTTCATCCTCACCATACAGTATAAATGCAATGGCACAACATCACCATTTGTGCTTTTACTCTCATCCTCACCATATGATAATAATGCAATGACAAGGCATCACCCTTCATGTTTTTACTCTCATCCTCACACGATAATGATAATAACGCTATCAAGTGCATGACATCATCCTTCATGCATTCTCACATTTACTCAATCAACGATAACAATACGCAAGTATGGCAGGCAACACCCTTCGTACTTTTCACTCTTCCTCAACAAGCATCAATAACAACCTAAAGAATTAAACATGGTGGGAAAAAAATTATCTTCAACCATGGTGATATGATAAGCAAATTCAACTTTCAAAAACCCAACAACTTAAAATAAATAGTAAATACGAAGCGAATAATTAAAGGAATAGCAATATATCTATGGCATGGAAGGCATAGCAAATGCAACAACATGGTACAATAAGATAATGTGACAACCCGACCCGTCGTCTCATGAGTTACCACTCCGTTTCCCTCATTTCATGCTTCTTCATGCTTCATTATCAGTATTTGGTGTGTTACAGTTGATTTGGATTGGTTTTGGTAGGAAATGAGACACTTAGTCTCTTTTAAGAAGGCTTAAGTTGGAAAAGTCAACCAGACGTTGACTTATGAGTTAGAGGACTCGGATATGATTTTCGGTGTTTCGGTTAGCTTCGGGGGATGATTTGTGACTTAGGAGTATGATCAGAATTGGTTTTGGAAGTCCGGTGTAGAATTAGGCTTGAATTGGCGAAGTTAGTATTTTGGCGAATTCCGGTTGATAGGTGAGATTTTGATCCGAGGGTCGGAATGGAATTTCGAGAGTTGTTGTAGCTTTGTTAGGTGATTTTGGATATGTGTGCAAAATTTCAGGTCATTCGGACGTCGTTTGGTTGGGTTTTTGATCGAATGCGAGTTTCGGAAGAATTTGAAGAACTTAGGCTTGGATTTGATGTAATTTGATGCTTTTAGTGTTAATCGTGGTGTTTTGATGATTGGAACAAGTTTGGGTGATGTTCTAAGATATGTTGGTGTTTTTGGTTGAGGTCCCGGGGGCCTCAGGGTGATCTCTGATGGCTAACAGGATGAAATTTGAGTTGAGGAATGGCAGATTTTTAGCTAGTATCTGATATGTTCGCTTCTGCGGAAATGGACCGCAGAAGCAGTTCCGCAGAAGTGTAATGGTGGTCGCAAAAACGGTCAAGAGCTGAGTAAGGCTGTTCCGCAGAAGTGGAACCTTTTATGCACAAGCGTGTCCACAGAAGCGGACGGACAATCACAGAAGCGATTTTGGGCTATAGATGGAATTCCGCAGAAGCGGAAATTAACCGCAGAAGCGGTATCGCGGAAGCGGGGATGGGGACCACAGAAGCGGAAACCCCTGGAGCCGGAAGGGTTTTATATTCATTTTTGTTCCGCGAAGCTTATGTTATTTCCACCATTTTCAAGCGAGCTTGTGAGCTATTGGACAGAATTAAAGAGGGTTTCGACGGGAATTGATTGGAGGTGAGTCTCGTGACCTAGAATCATCATTTTATTGAAGAATCAACACCTAAATTCATGGAAATTTGATTAAAAATGGAAGGAACTAGGGCTTGACTTTTGAAATGGAAAATTGGAGTTTGAGGGAGCATTGGAGCTCGGATTTTGGTAAATTTGATATGTATGGACTCGTGGCGAGGTAAGGAATCCATTGATGTTAACTTTCTGATTTTTCGAGGAGTGGGCCCGAGGCTCGGGTTTTGCTAATTTCGAGATTTTTCTATTTTTCGATTGTTTTTTATTGGGTATTGTCCCATTGGCATATTGTGACGTATTCGCTCTGATGTTGGATAGATTCGATGTGCGTGGAGGCCGATTTGAGGAGAAAAGGCGTCGCGAGCTAGAGATTTTGCCGGTTCGAGGTGAGTAATGATTGTAAATGATAGTCTGAGGGTTTGGAACCTCGGATGTGCACATCAGAGTGCTGTATGGAGGTGACTTGCACACCGGATAGCGAGCGTGGGGTAGAGCACCGTTGGGGATTGTGACTTGGTCCGTCCCGATTGATGAAATTACTATGTATTTGACTGAAACTACTTGTTATCATCATAATTTGGGCTGATTGCCATGTTTGGGCTTCGTGCCAACTATGTGAATCCTTCAGGGATTGATATCACTATTTTCACATTACTTTGCATATTATTTGATCTCGGTCCAGGGTTTTAATACTGTTTTGCAAACTCAGCCATTTTTCTAAGATTTGAAAACTTAAACAATATTTCATTGACGTTTTGAGCTGAGAACCATTATTTTAATATTTTCCAAGTGGCTTATGTGCATTTCTGGACTGAGCATGGATCGGGCTGCGCGCCGCAGCAGTGCTATAGTGATTCTTGGATATATGGATGGCTCGGGCTGCGCGCCGCAGTGGTATTGTATTGATATTGAGGCCGAGGGCCTGGTTGGTGCCACGAGATGGCTTGATACTTGGGCTGTAGGAGCCCCTCCGGAGTCTGTACACACCCCCAGTGAGCGCCGTCGACGTTAAATATATGGATGGCTCGGGCTGCACGCCGCAGTGGGTACCGTCATATGCATTGCATTGCACTCATGCATTTGTTCCTATTTGTATTAATTGTCATGACATTTCAGCACTCGCATTTCAATGGCTTCCATGCTACTTCTTGCACTGTTTACCTGATACCCTGGTGTTATTTGTTAAGGGAGTGATGTGCCCGAGGGGCTGACTTGTGTGCTGACTTGCACTATTTGTTCCGCATTCATTTGCTTAACTGTTGGAAAAAGATATTTTCGAGAGAGGTTTTAAACTGAGCCAGATATTTCTAAAGCTTACACGGTTTCACTGTTTTCTCAAAGGGTTACACTGTTCTATATAGCATGATGACTTGCTTTACGTGGTTTCTTGCTGCTCAGTTATTATTTACCCTTATTACTCACTGAGTTGGAGTACTCACTTTACTCCATGCACCTCGCGTGCAGATGCAGGTATTGGTTTACCCGGTAGCGGGTTTGAGCTGGTTGAGGATTTGCTATCGTAGCTGAGCAAGGTGACCGCCAGCGTTCGCGGCACCAGATCTCTTCATTTTGATTCCAGATTTTATTCTATGTATTACAGGCCTTGTAGTTGTATCAAAGATCCTTCTAGATGCTCGTGACTTGTGACACCCCGATTTCGGGCTGAGTCGGGACGAGTTCTCTGTTTTTATCACATTTATTCCGCAATATGATTTCATTATCTATGATTCAGACTTATGCATGCTAAGTAACTGTTAAAAGAGGCGTTGTTGTTCTGTTGGCTGGCCTTGTCTTCACGACAGGCGCCATCACGATCGGGTTTTGGAGAATTGGATCGTGACAGATAATTTTCGCCAGCATGCTTCAACCCAATGACAATGCATATATATTCGTTAACTTTCATATACGACATCCCCACACATAATTCACGTAGCAAATAGACCAAGTTCGAATTATCTCAAGTCAAAGTTAACCACGATAATTACCTCACTCCTTAACCAAGTCAACAATCAATCACGACTTTGCCTTTTGAAAAAGCTCCAAACCAAGAGAATCTATCCATTTATTGATCAAATAATTCAAAATAATCATTAGAAACTACATACGAATGAAAAAGGTTTAATTTTGATCATTCTTGAAAAAGTCAACAAAAGTCAGCCCGAGCCCACCTGGTCGAAATTCGAGATTCGAACCAAAACTCGATGACCCATTCACCCTCGAGCCCAGATATGTATTTTGTTTCAAAATTCAACCCCAATTCGAGGTCTAAATCTCAATTTTATAAAAATCCTAAATTCTACTCAGAAATCCTAATTTTTACTACGAAATTCTAAGATTTGATATTCAAAACACATGAAAAGTAACTGAAATTGATTGAAAGTAATTATTGATTCTTACCAACGAATTTAAAAAGAAAAAGTTCTTCAAAAACCGCCTTTAGTGAGCTTAGGGTTGAAAATGGTGTAGAATGAGCTATGTCCCAATTTTCCAATCTTTTACCTAGCTGGAGATGTCACATTTACGAACACTTGTTCGCAAATGCGATGTACGCAAATAAGAGATACTCATTACAAATGCGATCAGTGCACTAGAAAACCAAAACTTGCAAATGGGACAAAATACTCGCAAATGCGACCTGCCCACAATCGCAAATGCGTGCTGAGCTGAGCATATGAGAAGTTGTCCAAAATGCTCAGGGATCGCAAGTGCGACCAAAAGGTTCGCTAATGCTTATGAAACTCCTCCGCGAAAGCGAACCTACCTTCGAAAATGCATAGGCACCCAACCTAGCCCTTTTATCACAAATGCAACCAAAAGGTTTGCAAATGTGAATGGTCCTCCTTCGCAAAAGAGAATATGCCTTCGCATCCATTTATCACATATGTGATCTAGTGACCGAAACAGAAAGCTTGAAAATGCGAGCCAGCCCTCGCAAATGCAAGATATGAAGCTTTGCACCAGCAACTGCTGAGCACCTACAATTGCAAACCGAATCAAACTCATATGATACTCATCCGAAACCCTTGATCTCCAAACTGAACATGCACGCAAGTGTAATAATATCCTAAGAACTTTCTCGCTACCTTAATTCACCAAAATAACATCAAATAACAAGATTCGATCATCAAAACTCAAAATTTCAACTTGAAAATACAATTTCTACAACTTTTCACGTAATGCGCCGAAACGTGTTCGGGTCACCCTGGACACCAACCAAATGTGTGTAGAAGTCCAAAAATATCATACGAACCTACCAAAATTGTCAAAACATTGATCCGAGGTCATTTATCAAAAATGTTGACCGTGGTGAACTTTCGCTTCATTTTAAGTAAAAAAAACCACATTTTCATCAAAATTTTATATAAAAGCTTTCCATAAAATGACATGGAACACGCACGTAAATCGATAAATATCAAATGAAGCTAAGGGAGGTCTCAAACACTGAAATTAAGGCTAGTACTCAAAACGGACTATTGGGTCATCACATTTTCCATCTCTAAAAGAAACGTTTGTCCTCGAACGGACATCGAAAAGCCTAGACTAGTAAAAGGGTGGGGGTATGTACTCTGCATATCGGACTCGAATGCCCACGTAGCCTCCTCAATCGGCTGACCTCTCCCTTGCACTTTCACAGAAGAGAAATTTTTGGATCTCAACTTATGAACCTGTCGGTCTAGAATAGTCACTGGCTCCTCCTCATAGGTCAGATTCATCAAGGTACACCGTGCTAAAGTCCAAAATAAGTGAGTTGTCCTACTCGTACTTTTGAAGCATGAAAATTTAAAATACTGGATGTACCTCCTCTAGGCTAGGAGATAATGCTAGCCTACAAGTAACCTGCCCAACTCTTTCCAAGATATCTAATGGGCCAATAAACCTCGGGCTCAACATGCCCTTCTTCCAAAACTGCATCACGCCCTTCATAGGCGATGCACGGAGAAGAACCTTCTCACCCGTCGTGTAAACCACATCTCAAACCTCCTGGTCTGCATAACTCTTCTGCCTGGACCAATTCGTACAAAGTCGCTCCTAAATCACCTTAACCTTATACGTAGAATCACGAACGAAATTAGTGCCCAATAAGCTAGCCTCTCCATGCTCAAACCAACCAATTTACGAACGAAATCGGCTCCCATATATGGCCTCGTACAGAGCAATCTGAATACTTGAGTAGTAATTGTTGTTGTAGGCAAACTCAATAAGCAGTAGAAATTGATCCCATGAAACTCCAATCAATAACAGAGGCACGTAACATGTCCTCCAAGAACAGAATTGCGCTCGGACTGTCCATCCATCTTAGGATGAGACGCAATACTCAACTTGACTCGCATGCCCAACTCACGCTACACGACCTTCCAAAATTGCAGTATGAACTGCGTGCCTTGGTCAGAAATGATAGAAATGGGCACGTCGTGCAGGAAGATAATCTCCTGGATGTAAATATGAGCCAACTGCTCTGAAGAATTAGAAATCATCACCGGAATGAAGTGCGAGAAATTAGTCAACCGGTCCATAATAACCTAGACTACATCATACTTCCTCAAGGTCCGTGGTAAGCCTACCACAAAATCCATAGTGATGCGCACCCACTTTCACTCCAGTATCTCCAGTATATGGGTCAATCTATCTGGTTTCTAATGCTCGTATTTCACCAGTTGAGAGTCCAAAAATCGAGAGACATAAGCAATAGAATCTTTCTTCATTCTCCACCATCAATAGTGTTGTTTCAAGTCACAGTACATCTTCGTGACACATGGGTGAATGGAATAGCGCGGACTATGAGCCTCCTCAAGAATCAACTCTCTCAACCCATCAAAATTTGGAACACAAATCCGGCCTTGAAGGAGCAGAACACCATCATCACCAATCACAACCTCCATAGCACTACCCCCATGCACCATGTCTTTCAACACCAACAAGTGAGGATCATCAAACTGGTGAGCCTTCATATGCTCCAACAACAAAGACTGTGCCACGACACAAGTGAGAACCCGATTAGGCTCCGAAACATCCAATCTCATAAATCGATTGGCCAAAGCCTGAACATTCATTGCTAGTGGCCTCTCCACACAGGTAAATATGCCAAACTACCCATGATCTTAGCCTTCCTACTCAATGCATCGACCACTACATTGGCCTTCCTCGGATGATACAATATGCTGATATCATTGTCTTTTAATAACTCTAACCATCTCCACTGCCTCAAATTAAGGTCTTTCTGCTTGAAAAAGTGCTGGAGACTCTGATGGTCGGTATCGAGCTCACATGGATTGCCGTATAGATAGCGTCTCCAAATTTTTAGCACGTGAGCAATGGTTCCAACTCTAAGTCATGCAGAGGGTAATTCTTTTCCTAAAACTTCATTTGCTGAGACGCGTAGGCAGTCACCCTACCGTCTTGCATCAATACCGTGCCAAGTGCAATACGTGACGCATCATAATACATAGTATAATATCCCAAACATGTAGGTAACACCAACACTGAGATGTGGTCAATGCAGTCTTGTGCTTTTGAAAGCTCAACTTACACTTATCGGACCATCTGAAAAGAACACCTTTCTAGGTAACTTGGTCAATGAGGCTTAGATAGATGAAAACCCCTCTATAAACCGGCAATAGCAACCCACCAAAACCAGGAAGCTCTAAATCTCTATGGTAAAATAGGTCTAAGACAGTTCTAAACTCCCTCAAGCTTCTTAGGATGTACCTTAATGCCCTCGAAAGAAACAACATGGCCTAAAAAGGAAATCGAGTCCAAGCAAGACTCACGCTTTAAAAAATTGGCATATAACTGATGACCCCATAGAATCTGAAGTAAGATCCGGAGATGCTGATCATGCTACTCTCGACTGCAGGAGTGAACTAAAATATCGTCAATAAAGATAATCACAAAGGAATCAAGTAGGGCTTGAACACATTGTTCATCAAATCCATAAAGGCTATTGGGCATTAGTCAAGCCAAATGACATCACCAAAAACTCATAGTGATCATACCGAGTCCGAAAAGTTATCTTAGGGAAATTCGATGCCCTAATCATCACTTGATGGTAGTCTGACCTCAAATCAATCTTCAAAAACACCTTGGCACCCTAAAGCTGGTCAAATAAGTCATCAATCTTCGGCACCAGATACTTGTTCTTGATAGTGAACTTGTTCCACTTTCGATAATCTATGCACATCTGCATCGATCCATCCTTTTTCTTCACAAAAACCACCAGTGCACCCCAAGGCAAGGCACTAGGTCTAATGAATCCCTTGTCCAGCAAATCCTGCAACTACTCCTTCAATTCTTTCAACTCAATTGTGGCCATACGGTATGGTAGAATAGAAATAGGCTGACTGGCCGTAACCAGGTCAATGACGAAATTGATATCTCTATCGGGTGGCATCCCCGACACATCTGTAGGAAACACCTCTAGAAACTCACGCACAACTAGAACCAAATCCATGGATGGAACCTCAGCACTAGAATCATGGATATAGTCCAGATACGCGAGACACCCCTTCTCTACCATACCCTGAGCCTTCACATAAGAAATGACCCTACTAGTGGAATGGCCAGGAGTCCCTCTCCACTCCAATCAAGGCAACCCTGGCATGGCTAACATCATAGTCTTGGCGTGACAACCCAAGATAGCATGATACGGTGACAATAACTCCATGCCTAAAATTACATCAAAGTCTACCATATCAAGCAATAGAAGGTCCACCCTAGTCATAGAGCTCTGGATAGTGACCAAACAAGCACGATATACACAGTCTACCCTAATAGAATTACCAACGGGGTAGACACATACACATGGGCACTCAAAGTATCGCGAGACATCAAAATATAAAGCAAAATAGGATGACAAATATGATCGGACAAAATAAAACTGATGCATCTCCATGGCAAACCGTAACAATACCTGTGATGATCGCATCAAATGGCTTTGCCTCGGGCCTAGCTGGGAATGCAAAACAACGGGGTTGAGCCCTACCAATCTTACCTCCTCCTCTCGGATGGCCTCTCCCTGGCTGGCCTCCACCTCTAATGGAGTGACTACCACCTTTTACCGCCTGACCCCTACCCCTAGCTGGCTGGGGAATTGTAGAGCAACCTGTGTCGGAACCATGGCATGAGTACCCTACTGTGGCGTGTTGTTTTGAGACCTGGGGCAAAACCTCACGACATGCCTTGAATCTCTACAACTATAACAAGCCCTCGGCTGTTATGACTGCAAACCCTTAAACTAACCCTGTCAACATGAATAACTACCCTGATTTCTCTGAATCAAAGGTGCAATAATTATAGCTGACGGTGCGCTGTATGCTAGCTGCTCAACATGAGGCCCATAAGAACCGCGACTAACCGAAGCACTATGAGATACTTGAAGCGCTGACTAAATTGGCTTAGAAGGATGGACTATACCAAATGCACCCCTGCCTCCAGATGAGGCACCACTAAAACTACCAAATTGATGATGCCTCTTCACAGATACCACCTCTCTACCCTGACCATGAATCCTCTTGATCCGCTGGGCAATCTCTACAACCCGGTTAAAAGAAATATCATCCTTAGTCTCTCTAGCCATCTTAAGTGGGATACCATAGGTAAGTCTATCAATTAATTTCTGCACCATCTCCCTCTCAGTAGGGATTAAAATAACTGTATTGCATGACAGGTCAAAAAATCTATTATCGTACTAGGTAAAAGTCATGCTACCTTTCAGGAGTTGCTCAAACAAGCTGCGGTAGTTCTCTCTTAGAGTAAAATGGAAGAACTTCTCCAACAATAACTGTGAGAACTGATCCCAAGTGAGTGCGGGTGAACCTGCTAGTCTGCCTCGAACATACTCCTACCAACACCTCTTGGCGGAGCCGTGCATCTGAAATACTGCAAAGTCGACCCCATTGGATTTTATTATGCTCATATTGCGCAATACCTCATGAAAACCTCTAAGAAATCATGTGGGTCCTCATCCCCTCTAATGATAACTTGGTGAACATATTCAACCTCTTCAGCCCCTTTGATGACATAGCAGGTCCCTACCTGGGCTATGTAACAATGACATGCTAATCTGCTTCAACAACAGGAACTACCAAAGTCTGATACCCGTGAGCCTTATTCTTTGGTGTGTGAGTAACGGGAGTCTGGGCTCCTCCCCCCCCCCCCCTGCTTGAGAGATGGCTGGTGCTATCAGAAGTACACTGGCTCGGGCCACGCTTTTCATAAGGCTTATTAGATGGACAAAAGTGTCCTAAAGTACCAGGGTAGTAATAAACCCCTCCGTGACCCGAGCTGGTCTAACTGACACGGTCTAATAGGGACCTCCTCCTCCTACTCGATCTAAGGCTCTGCAATGGGACGTGATCTAGGTTGAGCTCTATTTTTCCCTCTAGCTCTACATCCGGCCCTGGCCTCTACCCTTGGTAGTGGCAGCAACCTAGGGCTTTGGCTTCTGATCAACGGTGGATGTTGTGTGTGTCCTCACTATATGTGACAGAACAATAATATAATGACTCAAACTTCAGCGATAGAATAAAGTCGCACGACAGAGCAAGAAAGAAGTGAAATCTCCTAAAGCCTTATAGCCCCTAGAAGATAAGTACAGACGTATCCGTACCAATCGTCCAGAGTCTAGTAAGCTTGCTCATGACTCATGAGACCTAGGCAGCCTAGTGCTCTGATACCAACTTATCACGAACCGAAATATGAGGTCGTGATGGCGCCTAACACAGTATGATAGGCAAGCCAACACAACAAATAGTATAAGATAAGGAAAATCAATAAAATATTGATACTAGTCAATAATGTAACATAAACCATGCCAATATCCAGTGTCACGAGTACATGAGCATCTAGATTCACCTACATACAATGTTTTAAAATAAATGCAAAATTGTCCGAAATATATTGGAAACAATATAATAAAATAGGGAAGTGACTTCTAAGGCATGCGAATGGGGTGCAACACTACCTCGAGTAATTGATTGGTATCCGCTAAGTGCCTCTCGGACTCTGTTGGTACCAGCATCAAAATTTGTACAAGAAGTGCAGAAGTGTAGTATGAGTACAACCGACCCAATGTACTCAATAAGTGTCGAGACTAACCCCAAAGAGGTAGTGACGAGGCTTAGACAAGACACCTACTAATACCTGTGAATATATATATATATATATATATATATATATATATATATATATATATATATATATATATATGTGTGTGTGTGTGTGTGTGTGTGTGTGTATGTGTGTGTGTTTGTGTGTGTGTGTGTGTGTGTGTGTGTATAAAGAAATAGAAATAACAAGTAAAGCATTTTAAAGTAAGAACGGGGTGGGAGCATGAAAAAGGAAGCAACAATCGGAACAATAAATACAGAATCACCAAGTAAAACTCTTTTCGAAATGAGAAATGAAGCAGCCAAGCTAAATTCATAATCGGAGAACCAAGTAAAACAATAAAATTATCAAATTGCATGGCCTCACCCTTCGTGTTTTTACTCTCATCCTCACTATATGATAATAAATGTGTATACGGTCAAAATCGTATGCCTCCGATCTATGGCCTCGAGGGGTCATTTTGAGCCCGAGTTTGGGCAAGGTCGAGTTCGAGCTCGAGAGACCAGATCCGAGTTCGAGGACAGAGTGCAATGCTCGAGAGATAGGACTACGAGGAGTGCCAGGGCTGAGTATGCTCGACCCCGAAATAGTACCGTTATGGATATACAACGGAATGAGCTAGATTCCTTCCACGTCCCCAAAATTATGGCGCAAATCCCGGAGTAGGATCGTACAATTCCGTTCTAGGCGGTTAGACATCTATATCAGGAATATTCCCTACTGTAAATAGAAATATTCTATATTTAGGATTCCCCTATTATATAAAGGGGACCCCAGTCATCTGTAACATCATCTAATCATTGAGAAGAGAATATACTCTCTGCTTTTTGCTTACTGTTCATCAGAATTGTCCCTTAGCTCTACTGCTCTTACTTTACTTTTCTTGCTTGATTGTTCTTATTGTCCCAAACCCACCTTGAGGTCACTAAGCTCGAGGTCACTTTTACTTCATATTTCTTGATTATTAATTGGTATTGAATCTAATCACATATCTTTAAAACCACAAATCAAATTTAATTGTTACTCGTATTTTCGAGGTAAACATTTTGGCGCCCACCATGGGGCTAAAGATAATAGTGGTTGTTTCTTTACTGATTCTCATTACACACGTTATTTTACACTTTTTCTTGTCAAGAATTTTTGATTCTCTGGCTGACACATGTCTAGCTCACAAAATGCACATGTTCATGACAACGAAGGTCTTGGTGAAAATAACAATGTAGGGGTCGGTGTACCAGCGGTAAACCCTGGGGAAGTGCCAAACATAGAACCAATTGATGTTAGTTCTCATATTGCTCTAAACACCAACTTAGGCACAGACCCCGAAGGGAGTGTACGCATGGAAGCCCGACCAGGGACCAAGGATTACCAGGAATATGAGATGGGGGAGTCAGCCTCCAAGTGATATTTGAGATGCTGCAGGCTCAGCAAATCGCTATCGCTCAACTTCAGAGTCAGAATAAAACTCCAAATACTGCCGAACCGGTAAACTCTCGACGTACTAAACCAGTGCTAGAAATACCAAATGAGAGCGGCTCGGGGACTGACCCAATTATTATGAGAATACTCCAAGAGCTCACCAAGAGGATAAAGTCCAGGGAAAAGCAGATTGAGGACAATGACAGGAATGTGGAGACTTATAACTCCCGTGTCGATCAAATACCTGGGGAACCCCCAATCTCGAAGGGATTGGATGCCAAGAAATTCGTACATAGGCCGTTCCCTCCGAGTGCGGCTCCGAAGCCCATCCCAAAAAATTTTGTATGCCTGATATACCTAAATACAATGGAAATCTCTGACCCAAATAAAACCGTTACTTCTTACACATGCGCCATAAAGGGAAATGACTTGGAAGACGACGTAATCGAGTCTGTAGTGCTGAAGAAGTTCGGGGAGACTCTATCGAATGGATCTTTAATATGGTATCATAACTTAACCCCTAATTCTATTGATTCGTTTGCTATGCTTGCAGATTCTGTTGTAAAGGCACATGCCAGAGCCATCAAAATTGCAACAAGAAAGTCGAACATTTTCAGGATAAGGCATTTAACGAAATGCTCAGGGAGTTCGTATCTCGATTCCAAGCGGAGAGAATGGATTTTCCTCCGGTCACCGATGACTGGGCTATTCAAGCTTTCACTCAAGGTCTCAACACTCGGAGTTCCATAGCGGCACAACAGTTGAAGCAAAGTTTAATCGAGTACCCGACTGTCATTTGGTCCGACATACGTAATCGGTATCAGTCAAAGATTATAGTCGAAGACGATCAACTAGGGACTCCTTTGGGGTCCGTTTATCCTAGCAGGATCATGGATTGGATCAAAAGGGATATCGATCGAGAGCTGAGGTCAAATAGAGATCGATACAAACCGTACAACGGAGACTATAGAGGCAGCGGTTTTGGGCAAAGCTTCACACGAAATGAGAGGAGTAATGATCGAGGTCAAAACTCACGAGGGCTTGATTCCAAGGAAGATCACGTTATGTATCCCAAGCTCGAATAAAGGTAAGACCCCAGTCCAATTTTTTCAATTCTTTTGACTAACACTTGCAGGGTATCGACAAGGATCGGCATGAGGCTCTGGGTCTTGAAGCACGTGTTGCACTCTTTATCCCTTAGACCGGTTTTTGTGCCAAATGGGTTTTCCTGGCGAGGTTCTTAACGAGGCAATCGTCGTTTGTGCTAACTAAAAGCAATTCAACAGTATCCGAGGTCCCCCACAGTAGGCCTTGAATATTGGAGGGCATTACCTTTGAATGTCTGCTCTCCAACAAGGAAATCACTTTGTGACAGCGGGCCTCGATAGGAAAGTATTGTAAGGGCCAAACGGTCAGATGAACCGTGCCTGTGTAGGTTACTCGAGCCCTAGACACCAAGCATACGCGCATGTAGAATCATCTATCAAGAGAAGCTTAAGGGCTGACCACGGTAGAAATTCGAACAACTGACCCATGCTTGAGGGCTGCTGTCCCAAAAGCGAATGGAATCAAATTGCCAACATTTCGAGACCATAAGGCCTTAAAGGCAATCCTCGCTTTTGCGGGCCACGACCACCCCACTCGGGGACTGACACTTCGGGTTAGCTCGGAGTAAAACAGAAGATCATCCCGAAGGGCAAGCTCCGAAATAAAGAGGCTACGGCCAAACTAATGCGGGTCGGAGACATCCGAAATCCGTGACTAATTCAAAAGCCCAAAGTCTACCTTAGCCCGAGTTCGAGCAAACTCTTACTCGGGGACTATCTATGAAGCCTAAGGGCTAACTTTACTTCGAGTTCGAGAAAACCCCCACTCGATCATAAAAGCCCACGGACTATCTTAACCAAAGTGCGAACATATCTCGAACACTCGGGGACTACCTACTCGAGCTGTCCAAGTTCAAAGTCATAAGACCTCATAGAGGCACCCCCCGATATATAGGCCAAGGCCATCATACTCGGGGACTAACCTTTCGGATAAGTTCGAAAGGCTATCAGGAAACATTCCAAGAGATATACCCGAAGGCTACGGCCATATTAAAAGGCTACGTCCATATTAAAGTCTACGGTCATGTAAAAGGCTACAATTGAAATTATGCGGCTCGGGGATGTCCGACTTTCGCCATAAATTAAAGGCCTTCAAATACTTCAAAAAACTAGTTAAACTCGGCTAACCTCCGCAAAAGCTGAAAGGGCTTCGATAAAATCAGCCCTCGAATAATTTAAAGGCTTCGATAATATCAGGCTTCGACAAAACCCCAAGAGGTATTCGATAATCATTACAAAAACAAGTTACTAATAAGGTACTGATACGTTGAACCCTCAAAAAACCAAACGGGTACAAAAAACACATGCTAAGGCATACAAAATTTTCACTAAGTCTTTTAGTTGAAAAGAGGGAAAAATTATAGCCACTTTAGAGGCAGAATCGGCCCAACTTAAAGAGCCTAAGGGCCAATATAAAAGAGCCTAAGGGCCGATCTAAAATAATCTAAGGGCCAATGTAAAAAAGCCTAAGGGCTAACTTTATTTCGAGTTCGAGCAAACACTCACTCGACTACTAAGCCCGAGGGCTACCCGAGTTCGAGCGAATTCTCACTCGGGGACTATCTATAAAGCCTAAGGGATAACTTTATTTCGAGTTGGAAAAAATACTCACTCGACTACTAAGCCCAAGGGCTACCCGAGTTCGGGCAAATTCTCACTCGGGGACTATCTATTAAAGTCAATGGGCTAGCTTTACTTCGAGTTCGAGCAAATCCTCACTCGACTATAAAGCCTAAGGGCTATCTTTCATTCCAAGTCCTAAGCATATACCCACTCAACCATCAAGCCCAAGGGCTACCTTACCTCATCGACTGTTTGGTCTAAGAGTTGCTCAAACTCGAGTTCAAACGATCATTCGGGGTCCATTGATCAGAAACAGTCGAGGGCTGTACTTATTATCGGTCATTACCATCTCAAGTTTGTGAACATTCAAAGGGAATTTTATGCTAAGACACTCTGACCTGCACAAAAGAGTAACAGATTCCGGAGCCATGGAAGGATAAATATTTTTTATAAACCTATTTACAAGGGTTATGGTCACGATCAAGAATGCCTCATAAGGGCCGATCAGCCTCAAAAGCGAAGAATCACGAAGAACACGAAACCTAAGTAGCACGATATTTATCGGCAGAAGCGTCTTCACCCTCAGAATCTTTCCCATCGCTGGACTCGCTAGGGTTCTCGGAGTCGCCCTCGGAAAGGGCCAGCTTCAAAACTTTTGTTTCCTCAGTCACTTACGCCACTGATGATGTCTTAACAAATCGGGGTAAGGATCAAGGACTCAATTCATTTCTTATCGTCCTACTCTAAGAAACGCGGGGACTATCTCTATACGGTCGAAACCGTATGCCTCTGATCTATGGGCTCGAGGGGTAATTTTGAGCCCGAGTTCGGGCAAGGTCGAGTTCGAGCTCGAGGAACCAGATCCGAGCTCGAGGACGGATTGCAATGCTTAAGAGATAGGAGTACGAGGAGTGTCAGGGCTGAGTATGCTCGACCCTGAAATAGTACTGTTATGGATTTACAATGGAATGATCTAGATTCCTTCCACGTCTCCAAAATCATGACGCAAATCCCAGAGTAGGATCGTACAATTCTGTACTTGGCGGTTAGACAGCTGTATTAGGAATATTCCCTACAGTAAATAGAAATATTCCATATTTAGGATTCCCCTATTATATAAAGGGGACCCCAATCATTTATAACATCATCTGATCATTGAGAGGAGAATATACTCTCTGTTTTGCCTACTGTTCATCAGAATTGTCCCTTAGCTCTACTGCTCTTACTTTACTTTTCTTGCTTGATTGTTCTTATTGTTCCATACCCACCTCGAGGTCACTAATCTCGAAGTTGTTGATGCTGAGTTACATTGGTTTGATTTACTTATTTCTTTCACTTTTACTTTATATTTCCTGATTATTAATTGGTATTGAATCCAATCACGTATCTTTCAAACCACAAAACAAATTTAATTATTACTCGTATTTTCGAGGTAAATAAAATGAAATGGCATGGTATAACCCTTCGTGCTTTTACTCTCATCCTCACATGATAATGATAATAAAGCAATCAAGCGCACGACATCATCCTTCGTGCTTCAATCCTCACATTCACTCAATCAATGACAGCAATATGCTAGTATGACACATCAACACCCTTCGTGCTTTTCACTCTTCCTCACCAAGAGTCAATAAGAACCCAAAGCATCAAGCAAGGTGGAAGAAAATTTCAATATCAAACACGGTGCTATGTTAAGCAAATATAACTTTCCCCAAAACATCAAATCAACAATAAACACGTAAGCGAGCAATTAAAGGAATAACAATCTATCTAAGGCATAAAGGCATAGTAAATGAAACAACATGGTACAATAAGATGATTTCCACATGCATGCTTCAACGCAACGACAACACATATATACTCGTCACCTTGCATATATGCCATCTCGACACATAATTTATATAAAAAATAGACCAATAAGTCCTAATTCTCTCAAGTAAAAGTTAAGCGTGAAAATGACCTCACTTCACAACCAAGTCAACAATCAATCACGAATTTGCCTTCCGAAAGCCTCCAAACAAGGTGAATCTAGCCATATGTCGATCAAACAATTCAAAATAAGCTTTAGAAACTACTCACGACTGAAAAAGATTCACTTTTGATCATTTTTAGAAAGTCAACCCTAGGCCCTCTTGGTCAAAATCCGAGATTCGGATCAAAATCCGATTACCCATTCACCCCCGAGCCCGGATATGTGATTTGTTTTGAAACCGACCCTAGTTCACAATCTAAATGTCAATTTTACAAAATCACTAAATTCTTCTCCCTCCTATCTACCTTTAGATATTATTAGTTGTTATCCAGACTGTATTAGTCTAAGTATTATCGGACAGTCCTTAGTAGATGCCCATGACTTGTGACACCCCGATGTCGGGCTTTTCATTCCGCACTTTATTATTTGGATTTATCTTATAAAGTTTTATTAATTAAATAGCTTGAAGAAATCCTTATTTTGAAATATCGGGTTATTTTGGTAAAAGAGTCGACTTGCCTTGTTCCACTTTACACGCCATCACGACATGGTAGATTTGGGTCGTGACATTTATATTTCTGTATGATGTACTTGCAGCGCCTTATTATTATACTTGAGTAGTAGTCCGCTCGAGAACTTGAGTTGATTTTAGTTAATGAACCAATTCTACTCAAACATAGGATAAAATATTCAATCGCTTTATCTAATTTAGAATATGAATTATGTCGTATGTTTAATTGGTTAGTATTAATTACTTTATATTTATAATTACCATAATGCAGTCTTCTTAATATTAAGTACTATATAAATTTATAAAGATAGAAAAAAATTATTTCACAAAAGAACCACCACAATTGGCTGGAATTATTTAGTTTTTATTAAGTATTTAATTTATCGAACGAAGTTGATCAGTACATTATTAAAAATATAAATTAGAATTTTTGACCTTAATCGGTCGGTACCTTGGTCAAATTTCGGTCAACAACATTTTAAATGTGCCGACCGATTTCGGTCGGTATATGCCGTATTTCAGATCCGGGATTTTTTCTGTCTATCTTTCTCTCCCACCTCCACACTTATCTTCCCCTGCTCCGCCACCTTTGTCCGACCACCTGAAGCCCGCCGTCTCATTTCCCAGCTCTCCCTGGTTGTCCCGCCACCTCCTTCCCGCAGCGACCACCATTGTCCACCGCACCTAGACTCGCCATGTAATTTTTTATTTATTTTTTGCTTTTTTATTTTATAATTCTATAGTTTGTTAATGTTTACGATTTAAAGTTTTATTTAGGATTTAGGATTATTATTTTGTAAGTGATTAGGTACTGCATTTTATTGACTCAGTTTATAGGCCATGAAATTTAGAGACTTTTAGGGTTTAGTTTAGAGCCTATGAAATTTTTTACGTGTTAGTTAGACTTTAATCTTTATATTGTAGGTTAAAATATACTAACATTATATTCACTAGAAGTTAAAGCAATTTCAATTAGTAACATAAATTATGAACTTTTTGTGATGAATTTACAACTTAAATTAACATTTATTCATATATTAACAATGTATTAACATGTATTTTCTATAACTTGAATTAACAATTTGTGCTTCTTGTGGTGAATTAATAAACAATGACATTGTTATCTATATTTTGATTTATATTTTAAAGTTTCATTGGAATGATAAATCTTTAATTATATTTGTTTTAGTTTCTTGTAAATTTTTATTTAGTTTTTTAATTATTATTAAACTTTTAAATTAGGGTTATACATGCTTCTTGAATTTGTTAATATTTAAATTTAAATATGCATTATAGCTTAATTCAAGTTTAATGAGTAATATGAAATAATATACAATTTAAATAATAAAGTTTAAATCTCTTAAAGTACAATGTAAATCAAGTTTAAATTGAAAGTTACTAACTAATATGGTAGTGCATATGTTAATAATTATGCTAATATCTCAAGCTCATATTATATTTCTGTGTAGATGGAATATTATAGTTGGGTGTATAATAGAAATTACTCTAACCATCAAAGATTGAGAAAGGATTTTATTTAAGGAGTTGATGTGTTTATTATACATGCAATTTCACTTTTGGCATTTCAAATTGATGATTTTATTAGGTATCCTTGTGTGAAGCGCAAATATATATAATTTTTAAAACCAAACATGGTGAACTAATCATAGTGAGATCTGGTAGTAATGGTATATTTTAAAATATGGTTGTTGGTGAAAGTAGTAGGTCAATGGAGAATGGTGTTAAGAATTATAGATTTCATGATATGGTTGCGAATGCTTTTGGGATGCACTCCAGGTTTGAACCAGATGTTTGACGACTCGGCCGGTCATTCTGAGTATTTTAGCCCGGTTCCCCCATTAATTGCTTATAATATGTTTATTTTTTATTACGTGACTTGCCGAGTTGGTTGGTTTGGTTCCGGGGATGTTTCGAAATGAATTGGGACGCTTAGTCCCAAGGTTGGAAGCCTAAGTTAAAGGAGTTGACCGGATGTTGACTTATGTGTAAATAACTCCAAAATGGAGTTTTGATGTTTCTAATAGCTCCGTATGGTAATTTTGAACTTAGGAATGTATTCGGATATTGATTTCGAGGTCCGTAGGTGATTTTTACTTGAATTAGCGAATGTTGGAAAAGTTGAAGTTTGGAGATTTGAGAAGTTTGATCGAGAGTTGACTTTGTTGATATTGGGATCATAATTTTTTTGTCAGAAGTTGGAATATGTCTGTTGTATCATTTATGACTTGTGTGCAAAATTTAAGGTCAATCAGAGTTGGTTTGATAAGTTTCGGCATAGATTATAGAAGTTGGAAATCCATTAGTTTCATTAGGATTGAATTGGAGTGTGATTCATATTTTCGATATATTTTTATGTGATTTGAGGCCTCGGCTATATTCGTATCGTATTTTAGAACTTGTTGGTATGTTTGGATGGGATCCCGAGGGCCTCGGGTGAATTACTGATGGTTAACAGATCAAGTGTTAGACTTAAAGTATTGTTGAAGAATTTAGATTGTTGGTATAACCGCATCTACGGTGGGCTTGACCGCAGCTGTGTCGCGGTAGGTGCGGCTGGAGTGTCGTAGGTACAGAAGGTGGACTAGCTTGGTGATTTTTGCATGAGCAAGCTGGGTTCCGCAGAAGCGCAGTCGCTTCTTCTATGGTTGTTCCGTAGAAGCGGAGATTGGACGTGAAGGGCAGGAACCACAGATGCGGATAGCTTACGCAGAAGCAGGATTCTTTGGCCATAGAAACGGCTTGTCAGTATCTTTAGTGGGCTTCGCAAATGAGAGGATTTTTCCGCAAAAGCGGATGCACAGGTGCGCTTATTGGGTCCGCGGAAGCAAGATTGTTGGGAGTGTTTTTAAAACGAAGGGTTTGATTGTTTTTCTCATTTTTTGGATTTTGATGTTCGTACTAGGGAAATATTTGAAGGGGTTTTCACTAGATTTTAAGAGGTAAGCAACTATTGATCATTTTTATCTATTAATATTGAATACCCATTGAATTTCCCACATAGATTAGGATCTTTTGAGGTGGGATTTGGGGATTTTTTGATCCATGTATTGGAGAGTAAGTTTTGAGGATTTTAGTGGTTATTTGTGCTCAAAATTCGATGGTTGAACTCTTTGTTAAATGGGTGTTCGGATTTTGTAAATTTTGTCAGGTTCCGAGGCATGGGCCTAGGGTTGACATTTTAGTTGAATTTTTGACTTTTGTTAAAGAACTTAGATTTTGTCGTACAGAATCGATTTCTATAGCTTGCATTGATTGTATTAAGTTACTTGTGGCTAGATTTGAGTCGTTCGGAGGCCGATTCGTGAGGCAAGGGCTTTTTAGGGTAGGGATTTGCGTGGTTTGAGGTATGTAACACTTATAAACTTGATATTGAGGGTATGAATCCCTGAACTACGTGTTATGTTGTTGTTGTTGAGGTGACGCACATGCTAGGTGATTGGCATGTGGACGTGCACCGTAGTAATTGTTAGAGTAATATAGTTGTGATCCATGCTAGGAATCATGCTTAGGCTATATGCTTAATCTGTTGGGACCCACTGAGGTCATCTCTGCTGTTCAGTTATTTGCTTAAATTGCAACTTTGCACTCATTCACGTTCATTATTTGCATATCATACCTCAGTCTCTATTATCATTACTGTTACATAATGTTATCATTGGGCTGATTTGGCATGAGATATGTGAGCCCAAGGGGACTGGAGAGATTGATGACCGAGTTGGGCCTGAGGGACGGACTGTGAGTGATACCGATGGGATCGAGCTGTACGCCACAGTAGGTTTTTATTTATTCATGATGGGATCGAGTTACGCAGCAGAGCAGGTTTTATTGATTTATGATAGAATAGGGTTGCATGCTGCAGCATGTTTTATTAGTGCTTGGGTAGGATCTGCCCCTCCAGAGTCTAACATACCAGCAATGAGCGTAGGTATCGTACAGTTCTAAGTGATTGAGTGTGATGAGTCAGAGTTGAGACAGTAATTAAGTACTCTAAGAGCGTGAGTACCTGCAGTATCACTATGATGCATTGCATTTGACATGTAGATATAGAGATGTAACATTCCTCTCATCAGTTATATTTGGCATATCTTCTCAGTGTTGAGCTAGAATTGTTAAACTTAAAAGTATGTCTACATTTTTGTACTGTGTACAAATTGATTATGAGATTTCTAGGAGTTATTACTGTCATTTTTCCTGTTATATATGTATTGTTATCACCTGGATTTGGACTGTACCTTTCTGAGCTCGTCACTGCTTTCAACCCAAGGTTCGCCCCGTTACATATTGAGTACATTGGGTTGGTCGTACTCATACTATACTATGTACTTCGCGTGCACATCCAGGTACATCTGGACTCGGCGGTTGCTAGACTTCGAGCATTACCTGTTTGGAGGCTTTTGAGGTAGTTGCTATGGCGTTCGTAGACCTCGACTCTCCTACATTTCAGTTTATTTAGCATTGTTCTACCTTTCTAGACAATCGTATTAGATGTCTGGACAGTGTTGGTGTTTAGTAGCTCATGTAATCGGCAACACTAGGATTTTGGGGTTTGTTGTTGTTGAGGTTTCAGTTGTTTTTGTCATCTATTTATGAAATACTTCCAATATTGAACCTGTTAAATCATGTTTTTGATTCAAATGTATATTTATCGTGTGATTATCGGCTTGCCTAGTAATGTTGTCACTCCCCAAACCTGAAGAGGAGTGGACGGAACCCGGTACCATATTCGGCCCGAGTGTATCACTTTGTAACTATGAACTCTGGAAGAGTAACCCTCAACTTAGGCCGATGAGGCCATATTCTGAATCATCAAAAAATAACATCTGCAACGAGCAATACCAAACTAAACATCTACATAGGGCTGGTAAAGCCACAATAGTGATATAAAAAATGTACAAGACTCGTCTACAAGCCTCTAGGGATAAGTGAAGTGTGTCATGGCCGGGACAGGGCCTCGACCTACCCATCAAACATGTATATAAAATGGACTCCAAGGTATAGTAAGAAAAATATATTCTAAAACTGAACTAATAATATAATAACTGAAAGTACCTAGGAGTCAAATATATTCGAAGATATGCTTACCTACTGATACTGACTCATCTCTCTCAATAGAGTAAGTAAAATAGTTGTCCGTCCCTATAAGGCTCGGTATGTGTAACTGCTCTGCCGTAGTAGGCTCGCTCATAGGTGCTCGGCAGTATTAGGCTCTGTATATTGGCCATTCTGGGCTCGTTATAGGCGCTCGGCCATAGTAGGCTTGGTATATAACTTACTATTTGGTCAGAGGTTGACAATAGGGGCCTGCCCACCGATTATAGCTCAATGATGGTGAAAATACTGTAATACTATATATATATATATATATATATATATATATAGAGAGAGAGAGAGACCCTCTGCTCTCTTGACTGGAAAAAGACAATACTTAACTTAATATAAAATCCCGATAAGGGAGAATACTGTAACTTATGAGACTAGGATAAGGTATATAAGTTCAGGAATACGAACTTCTCTTTATGCATCGTTATCAAACTCGTGTAGTTACAGGATCATGCAAAAATGAAGAAAGGTTTATCCTTAACATACCTTATCACAATCATTCCAGTTACCAAGTTGAACTGTCCTCTTCGCGCCTTAATCTACAACAACAATAATAATACTATCATTAAGTTACAAAAGGTACAACCGTCGCCCAACAACAACAAGCTCATCTTGTATTAAAACGGGCATCATCTCCCATACACAAAACGACCATCGTAGTAATGTCAAACAACCCGAAAATGTTATGACGAACTACCAGCCCACCACCATGCATTTATGTGGTGATTCTCCACACCCTTTCTCCTCCAAAACTCCACAAAACAGTAGTAAAACACTCATCCCCACAGCAATACAAAACAGTGCACAAAACTGTCGGCTACAAGTGAATAACTCAAACTCACGGCTTTCGAACACCGTCCCGTGAGTTCTTACAAATATAGAATGACTTACCATGAATTTAAAGCAGAAAAAATGGATGAAATAGAGCAGTAAAATTACCTTATTTTTTGGATAGCTCAGCTCCTAGCTTGGTTCTTCAAACTCTAGGTTTTACCTCCAATTAGAACTTGAAAGGGAGAGAAAATCAATTAGGGTTTCTGGGAAATTTTTGGGAGGATGTTTGCAGGGGTTTATGTCTGGTAATTGTGTTATGTAATTGGTGTTATATTTCAGGAGATAAGCCCTTAAATTGGGCTCTTTGGCCGACCCAAAACAACCCCTTTTTGGACTCTCATTTAAGCACCTAGCATCCTGCGTAGTCTCGCAAAAATGCATATATCTATCTACTCCGATGTCGTATTGACAAACAGTTTAATGAGTTGGAAAATATACTCATAGATCTTCAATTTCATGGGTGGAACACCCCATTAATCTCAGTAGATTGGGAGAAAATTGCATTACGTTTGACACGAATTTTTAGTAAAACTTATGAACCTAACTTGTGATGACTTTCATCGACTTCTTTTCTGCAACTCGCTTGACTTCAAAATATATCACAAGACTATCATACGACTAACATAACTCATAACATAACCTCCTTATCACGTTAAGAACCCTAGTCTCACCCCAAAAGTACATGTTATAACATTCACAGCTTGTCGACTTTCGACGAAACATTGTTTTCTCCAATTCCTTAGCTTCTAAACCTTCCAACCCTCTGTGTACTTGTTGTTCATGATTTTCAATATATGTGACATCCAAGGTAACATGATAACTTACTATATATACTTCCAAAGATTATCTCATTTTTGGTCTTACATCAACTGACTTAAGATGTACTCTTACGTACAAAAACATATGGTGTTACAAATGCGTTAGGCGTCATCACGCAGGTTGGGATTTGGTTCGTGACAAGTTAGTATCAGAGCCTAGAGTTAAATAGGTCTCACGAGTCATGAGCAGGTTTAGTTGAGTCTTGCGGAGCGGTATGGAGATGTCTACACTTATCTTCGAGAGGCTATCAAACCATTAGGAAAACTTCACTTTCTTCTATTCTTGTTGTGCAGATTTGTTGACTCCAGAAACTAAACTTATAACATTCTATTCTCTCATAGATGGTGAGGACATGTGCTATCAGATCGGGTGGACAACCATCAGTACCACCAGCTAAGGTTGCGAAAGGTCGGGGCATTAGTAGAGGCCGAGGTGCAACTCGTACATCAGCTAGAGTGGCACCTATGGAGCCACCAGTTTCTCCAGATCAGGAGCAGATACCATATGTGGGTGAGCCGGTGGGACCAACTCAGGCACCACTTGTGCCCATTGTGATTATAGGCCTTCAGGAGGCTTTGGCCCAGCTATTCACTGTATGTACTAGTCTTACTCAGGCGGTTTCTATTTTGACTGCACCAGCCACTTCTTAGGCCTGGGGAGGTGCTCAGTCTCCCGCCTCCCTTACCCCAGAGCAAATGGTTCAGGGACTTCAGACACCAAGGGTACTCCAGCCCAGTCGGTTATAATTGCTCAGGCACTAGTGGGTCCACCTATGAGTTATGAGGAGCAGAAGAGGCTAGAGTGGTTTACGAGGATCAAGCCTCCAGCATTCAATGGGGCTGAGTTAGAGGATTCTTAGGATTTCACAGACAGGTGCCACTGGATCCTTCACACGATGGGTATTCTGGAGATGTGGAGTCTCATTTACTTCCTTTCAGCTGTTGGGGGCAGCCTTCAGATGGTGGGAGGCCTATGAGTTGAGCAGACCAGTCGGCACTTCACTACTTACGTGGCATGAGTTCTCAGTTCTTTTCTTGGAGATGTTTGTTTCACAGACCCTTAGAGAGGAGTTGCGTAGGCAATTTGAGAAGCAATGCCATGAGGGTATGTCAGTGACCTAGTATGAGATGAGATTTTAAGAGTTGGCTAATCACGGATCTGGTTGGTTCCCACTGAGAAAGAGAGAGGATTAGGAGGTTCATTGATGGCCTCAACTATGGACTGTGCTTTTTCATGACTTGGTAGATTGCGTCAAGTGCTAGATTCGATAAGGTGGTTGATATTGCTAGGCGTCTAAAGCAGGTTCGCTGTCAGGAGCGCGAGGAGAAGGATGCCAAGAGGCCTCACAGTTTGGGTGGTTTCAGCGGTGTTTATTCTGGAGGGCAGTCCCACCACAACATGGGTCGTTCTTATAGGCCCACTCAGATGGCTCATCTGGTTCATCATGGTGCATCAGCTAGCCATGGTTCATACAATTCACGCCTGGGTCAGTCACCTCTCAGTACCCTCCCACCTTAGAATTCATCTCGTGCTCCATCAGTTCAGGGTTCATCTGTACCAGGTCTTTCTGGTAGTTATTCTGGTTCTCGGAGTCTGATTCATTACCTTCTGCCATTGTCGAAGCGTTGCTTTAAGTGTGGAGAGTTTTAGTCATGTGAAGAGGCATTGTCCCTATTTTTTGGGAGTTCAAGTTCAGAAAAGGGATCAGGCTATGACTTCCACACCAGTTACTTCACCACCCACTCAGCCAGCTCGGGGTGGGGCTCAAGTAACTAGAGGTCGCCCTAGAGAGGCAAGCCGATCAGGTGTCGTTCAAGCTCGATGCTATGCTTTTCACGCCAGGCCAAAGACCGTTGCTTCAGACGTAATGATCACAGATATTATATCAGTATGCCACAAGGATGCTTCCATATTATTTGACCATGGTTCCACTTATTCATGAGTATCATCATATTTTGCTCGACGGTGGATGATTTTATTGCTGTGGACCGTGTGCATGGGTCATGTATAGTAACCATTGGGGGCTTAGAGACGAGAGTTGATCTTTTATTACTTAGCATGATTGATTTCGATATCATTCGAGGCATGGATTGGTTTTCTCCATAGCATGATATTCTAGGTGGTCACGCTAAGACCTTGACCTTGGTAATGCCGGGATTTCCTAGGATTGAGTGGAGATATTCTCTGGACTATGTTCCCAGTAGGGTGATTTCATATTTGAAGGCCCAAAGGATGGTTGGGAAGGGTTGTCTAGCTTATCTAGTCTTTGTAAGGGATGTTAGTGCTGATACTCCTACCATTGGTTCTGTTCCGATAGTGCGAGACTTTTCGGATGTGTTTCCCGCAGACCTGCCGGGCATGCCGCCCGACAGGAAAAGTGCAGCTTTAGGAGTTTCTTTATAAGGGGTTCATTAAGCCTAGTTTGTCGCCTTGGGGTGCACCGGTTCTGTTTGTGACGAAGAAGGATGGTACTATGCGAATGTACATTGACTATAGGCAGTTGAACGAAGATACAATTAAGAACAAGTATCATTTTCTGGACATTGATGACCTATTTGACCAGCTTCAGGGAGCTAGAGTGTTCTCTAAGATTGATTTGAGGTCTGGGTATCACCAAATGAAGATTTGGAACTCTAATATTCTGAAGACGGCATTTAGGACCCTCTATGGTCACTGTGAGTTCCTTGTGATGCCTTTTAGGCTGACCAATGCCTCAGCAGCATTCATGCATCCAATGAACAGTGTGTTCCAGCCATATCTTGATCTATTTGTCATAGTATTTATTGATCATATCCGTGTGTAGTCACATATCCAAGAGGAGAATGCACAGCATCTGAGGATTGTAATACAAACGTTGAGAGAGGAGAAGCTTTTCATGCTAAATTCTCCAAGTGTGAGTTTTGGCTCAGTTCGGTGGTGTTCTTGGGGCATGTGGTATCCAATGAGGTGAACAAGGTGGATCCGAAGAATATTGAGGTGGTTTAGATTTGGCTTAGACCGTCTTTAGCTACTGAGATTCGTAGTTTTTTGGTTTGGTCGGATATTATTGTCCTCGTCCATTCTAGCGCCTTTGACCAGGTTGACCCAGAAGGGTGCTTCATTCAGGTGGTCTTATGAGTGTGAGGGGAACTTTCAAAAGCTCAAGACTGCCTTGGCCATAGCTCTAGTTCTAGTTTTGCCTTTAAAATTGGGTTCTTATACAGTATATTGTGATTCTTCTCATATTGTTATTAGGTGTGTCTTGATGCAGTAGGGTAGAGTGCTTGCTTATGCTTCACACCAGTTGAAGCCTCATGAGAAGAACTACCCCGTTCCTAATTTGGAGTTGGCAGCCATCATTCATGCATTGAAGATTTGGAGGCACTATCTCTACGACGTGTCTTGCGAGATATTTACAGATCATTGGAGTCTGCAAAACCTGTTCAAGCAAGAGGATCTAAATTTGAGTTAGCGTAGATGGTTGGAACTGTTAAATGACTATGATATTACTATGTTGTATCATCCTAGGATGTGGTAGCTGATGCCTTGAGTAGAAAGGCAATGGGTATAGGCAGCATTCCATATATTCTTGTTGGTGAGAAACCGTTTGAATCGGATATTAAAGCCTTGGCCAATCAGTTCATGATGTTGGATGTTTTAGAGATTAGTCGGGTTCTAGCTTACGTGGTTTCTCGGTCTTCTTTATATGATCGCGTCAGAGAGCTTCAATATGACAATCCCTATTTGCTTGTCCTTAAGGACACCGTTCATCATGGTGATGCCAAAGAGGTTACTGTTGGAGATGATGGGGTGTTTCGGATGCAAGGTCAGATTTTTGTGGCCAATGTGGATGGGCTATGTGAGTTGATGAGGCCCAGAGTTCGCGGTATTCATTCATCTGGGTGCCTCAAAGATGTATCAGGACTTGAGGTATCACTATTGGTGGAGGAGAATGAAGAAAGATATAGTGGCGTTTATAGCTTGGTGATTGAATTGTCAGCAGGTGAAGTACGAGCATTAGAGGCCAGACAGTTTGCTTCAGAGGCTTGAGATTCCTGAGTGGAAATAGGAGTGTATCACCATGGACTTCGTAGTTGTCTCCCGCAGAATTTGAAGAAATTTGATGCTATTTGGGTGATTGTACATTGGTTGACTAAGTTTGCACATTTCATTCTAGATGGGACTACCTATTCTTTGGAGTGGTTAGCTGTGATCTATATCCACGATATTGTTCGCCTTCATGGTGTTACGGTGTCTATTATTTTGGGTCGGGGCACACAGTTCACATTGTAGTTTTGTCGAGCAGTGCAGCGGGAATTAGGTACACGGATTGAGTTGAGTACAGCATTCCACCCTTAGCGGATGGACAGTCCGAGCGCACCATTCAGATATTGGAGGATATGCTACGCGCTTGTGGCATGGATTTTGGGGGTTGTTGGGGTCAGTTTCTACCGCTTGTAGAGTTTTCCTACAACAACAACTACTAATCAAGTATTTATATGGCTCCGTATGAGGCATTGTAGGGGAGGCGGTGTCAGTCTCTCCGGTGTACTGACTTGGTTCGGGATGCTTTGGAAAAGGTTAAGTTGATTCAAGATCGGCTTCGCATGGCATAGGATAAGAGTTACGCCGATCAGAAGGTTTGTGATATTTCCTACATGGTAGGAGAGAAGGTATAGCTTAGAGTTTCACCCATGAAGGGTGTTATGAGGTTCGGGAAGAAGGTCAAGTTGAGCCCTCGGTATATTGGCCCTTTTGAGGTGCTTGAGAGGATTTGAGAGGTGGCTTAAAAGCTTGCATTGCCACCTAATCTACTGAATGTTCATCCATTGTTTCATGTTTCCATGCTCCGGAAGTATTTTTTTGATCCATCTCATATTTTGGACTTCAGCACAGTTTAGTTAGATGGGGATTTGACTTATGATGTGGAGTCGGTGGCCATTCTGGATCAGCAGGTTCGAAAGATGAGATCAAAGAATACAGCTTCAGTGAAAGTACAGTGGATAGGTCAGCTAGTCGAGAAGGCTACGTGGGAGTTACGGAGTAGCTATCCACACCTATTTGAGGCTCCAGGTATGATTCTAGACCCGTTCGAGGACGAACGTTTGTTTCAGAGGGGGAGAATATAACAACTCGGCCGGTCGTTTTGAATAATGTAGCCTTGTTCCACCATTTATTACTTATCCTATTTTCATTTGTTGTTATGTGACTTGTCGGGGTGGTTGGTTTAGTTTCGGGGATGTTTCGGAATAAATTGGGAGACTTAGTCCCAAGGTTGGAAGCCTAAGTTGAAAGAGATAACCGAATATTAACTTATGTGTAAACGACTCTGGAATTAAATTTTGATGGTTCCGATAGCTTCGTATGATTTTGGACTTAGGAGTGTGTCCAGATATTGATTTGGAGGTCCGTAGGTGATTTTGGCTTGAATTGGTGAAAGTTAGAAAAGCTGAAGTTTGGAGAGTTAAGAAGTTTGACTGAGAGTTCACTTTGTTGATACCAGGCTCGGATTTTGATTCCGGATGTTGGAATAGGTCCGTTGTGTCATTACTTTCATAGTAGAAGTTTGAAATCCATTACTTTCATTAGGCTTGAATTGGGGTGTCATTCGTGTTTTCAATGTTGTTTGATGTGATTTGAGGCCTCGGGTGAGTTTGTATCATGTTTTATGACTTGTTGGTATGTTTGGATGGGGTCTCGGGGGCCTCGAGTGAATTACGGATGGTTAATGGATCAAGAGTTGGACTTAAAGCATTACTAAAGAATCTGGGTTGATGATGTAACCGCATCTGTTGTGGGCTTGACCGGGGATGCGATGCAACAGGTGCGTCTGGACTGTCGCGGGTTTGTAATGGGGCCTGTGTCGCAAAAGCAGGCTACGTTCCACAGAAGCGCAGTCGCTTCTGCGATGGTTGTTCCGCAGAAGCGAAGTTTAAACATGAAGAGCAGGAACCGCAGATGCGGTTAGCTTCCGCAAAAGCGGGATTTTCATTCGTATAAGTGGCTGGTCGGGATGTTCACTGGGCTTCGCAGATGCGATGATTTTTCCGCAAAATCGGAAGCGCAGGGGCGCTTATTTGTCTCATTTTGGGGATTTTGAAGTTCGGACTAAGGCGATATTTGAAGGGGTTTTCACTAGATTTAAAAGAGGTAAGCAAAATTTAATCGTTTTTATCTATTATTATTGAATACCCCATTGAATTTCCCACATAGATTAGGTGTTTTGAGGTGGTATTTTGGAGATTTTTGACACATGTATTAGAGAGTAAGATTTGGGGATTTGAGTGGCGATTTGTGGTCTGAATATGATGATTTTGATATGGTTGAACTCGTTGTTGAATTGGCATTTGGAGTTTGAAAATTTTGTCGAGTTTCAAGGAATGGGCCTAAGGTTAACCTTTTGAGTTTATTTTCAGACTTTGATTAAAGAACTTAACTTTGTCGTATATAATTGATTTCTATAGCTTGTATTGATTGTTTTAAGTTGCTTGTGGATAGATACAAGTCGTTCGGTGGTCGATTCACGAGGCAAGGGCTTATTGGAGTAGGGATTTGTGTGGTTTGAGGTAAGTAACCCTTCTAAACTTGATACTGAGGGTACGAATCCCTGAACTACGTGTAATGTGGTTGGTGTTAAGGTGACGCACGTGCTAGGTGACGGCCATGTGGGTGTGCACCATAGTAATTGTGACGCAGTTGATTTTGTGGTATTGTGTAGTGATCTAAACTTGTTTCTATCTAATGAAATTCCATCGTGTTAGAGTAATTATGTTGTGATCCATATTAGGAATCATGCTTAGGCTATGTACTTATTCTGTTGGGACACACTAAGGTCATCTCTATCGTTGAGTTATTTGCCTAAATTGCAACTTTGCACTCAGTGACATTCATCATTTGCATATCATATCTCAGTCTCTGTTACCATTACTATTACATCATGTTATCATTTTTTTGGCTGATTTGGCATGAGATTTGTGAGCCCGAGAGAATGGAAAGATTTATGACCGAGTTGGGGCCTGAGAGCCGGATTGTGAGTGATACTGATGGGAGCGGGCTACGTGTTGCATCAGGTTTTTATTGATTCATGATGCGCAGCAGGTCTTATCGATTAATGATGGGATCGGGTTGCACGCCGCAGCAGGCTTTATTAATGCTCGAGAAGGATCCCCCCTCCAGAGTCTAACGTACTAGTAGTGAGCACATGTATCATATAGTGCTGAGTGATTGTGGGTGATGAGTGAGAGTTGAGACTGTCAGATTGAGTACTCTGAGAGTGTGAGTACCTAGGAGTATCATTATGATGCATTGCTTTTGACATGCACATTTGAATTGTGGATATAGAGATGTAACATTCCTCATATAATTATATTTGGCATATCTTATTAGTGTTGAGCAAAAACTATTACATCATGTTATCATTTTTTGGGCTGATTTGGCATGAGATTTGTGAGCCCGAGAGAATGGAGAGATTGATGACCGAGTTAGGGCCTGAGGGCCGGATTATGAGTAATACTGATGGGATCGGGTTGCGTGTTGCATCAGGTTTTTATTGATTGATGATGTGCATCAAGTTTTATTGGTTCATGATGGGATCGGGTTGCTGCAACAAGCTTTGTTAATGCTCGAGAAGGATCCCCCTCCAGAGTCTGACGTACCAGTAGTGAGCATATGTATCATATAGTGCTGAGTGATTGAGGGTGATGAGTGAGAGTTGAGATAGTCAGATTGAGTACTCTAAGAGTGTGAGTACCTAGGAGTATCATTATGATGCATTTCTTTTGAGATGCACATTTGAAATGTGGATATAGAGATGTAACATTCCTCATATAATTATATTTGGCATATCTTATCAGTGTTGAGCAAAAACTATTAAACTTAAAAGCGTGTCTACATTTCTATACTGTGTACAAACTGATCATGAGATTTCTAGGAGTTATTACTGTCATTTTTCGTTTTATATTTGTATTCTTATCACCTGGATTTGTACTGTACCTTTTTGAGCTCGCCATTGCTTTCATCCCGAGATTAGTCCTTTTACTTATTGAGTACATTGGGTCGGTTGTACTCATACTACACTCTGTACTTTGTGTGCATATCCAGGTACATTTGGACCTAGTGGTTGCTAAACTTGGAGCATTACTGGTTTGGAGGCTTTTGAGGTAGTTGCTATGGCGTCCGTAGACTTCGACTCTCCTTCTTTTTAGTTTATTTAGCATTATTCTACCGTTCTAGACAGTTGTATTAGAAGTTTGGACTGTGTTCATTTAGTAGCTCATGTCCTCGGTGGCACCAGGTTTTTGGGGTTTGTTGTTTTTGAGTTTTTAGTTTTTGTCATCTACCTATGAGATATTGCCGTTATTGAACCTATTAAATAATGTGTATTTATCGTGTGATTGTCGGCTTGCCTAGTAATGTGATAGGCTCCATCAAGACAGGTTGGGATTTGGGTCGTGACAGGATGAAAGTGTTGAACAAGCTCCTAACGAAGAAGCAAAGTGTTTCTATGAACAATTAAAAGTTGCTAGCCGTCCATTAAGTGAAGGGAGTAAACACTCTGAGTTGTTTGTTGCAGTTAGATTACTAAGTATCAAATCAGATTGGAATATTTCTCAAGTAGCCATAGACTCTTTCACTAGTCTTATGAGTGAACTAATTGACCGAAATATCAACTTACCTTCTGATTTCTATAAGGCTAAAAGATTGTTTTCTTAAGTTAGGATTGTCATCTATGAGAATTAATTGTTGTGAAGATGGTTGCATGTTATACTATAAAGATGATGCATAGTTGGACACGTGTAAATTTTGTGAAAAGCGTCATTTTAAGCGGGTTTCCAGCGGAAAGAATGTTGTTGTGAAGTCGATGCATTATTTCCCTTTTATACCTCGGTTAAAGAGGTTGTATGCATCGATGAGTTCCGCTCCTCATATGAGATGGCACTATAAAAAAAGAAGGTCGCCTGGTGTTATCTGTCATCCTTCATATGGAGAAGTTTTGAAGCATTTTGATTGGACTTCTCCGGAATTCGCTAGTGAACCTAGGAATATTCGGTTGGGTTTGTGTGCCGATGGATTCACACTATTTTCTATCTCTATGATGCCCTATTCATGTTGGTCAGTCTTTCTTACACCTTATAATATACCACCTGAGTTGTGTTTGAGAAGTCCATATATATATATATATTAAAATTGTATTATCCCTGGTCCCCGTAATCTAAAAAGTTTGATTGAAGTATATTTGCAACCTTTGTTTTATGAGAAAAAACAATTATGGTATGATGGTGTTGAAACATATGAAATATCAACTAAGCATAATTTCAACTTGCGCTCTATGTGGACTATTAATGATTTTCCTATGTATGAAATGTTGTTTGGCTGGATGACTGCTGGAAAGTTAGTTTGTCCTTACTGCTTGCAAAGTACTAAAGTGTTCACTTTAAAACATGGCCGCAAGTAATCATGGTTTGATTATTATCGTCGGTTCTTGCCAGAGGATCACTAGTTCTGTTATATGAGGAATGCATTCAGAAAGGATAAAGTTGAAATTTATTTTCCACCTCCAATGTTATCAGCTGAGGAAATCTAGGAGAGGGTTTAAAACTTCACAAAAGTTACAGAAACTCCATCATCTACATTTTTTAGATATGGTGTTACTCATAATTGGACAAATGTGTTACTCATAATTGGACAAACACAACATTTTTTGGGAGTTGCCTTATTGGAAGGAAAATCTTCTCTTGCATAATCTTGATTTCGTGCATATTCAGAAGAACGATTTTACAACTTATTCAACACAATAATAGTTGTAAAGGGAAGACAAAAGACAATCCAAAGCTAGACTAGACTTACAGGAGTATTGCAGGCGTATGAATTATGGTTGCAGTCATCAAACAACGATAAGATATTCAAGTCCAAGGCATACATATTCATTGTAGAGCAGAAATGATAGATTTATGAGTGGGTAAAGAATTTGAAAATACCCGTTATGCGTCAAATTTGGAAAATTGTGCAGATATTCAGGAAGGAAAGTTGTCCCATTTGAAAGCCATGATTATCATGTTTTCATGGAAACTTCAATTCCAATTTCCTTCTCCGTCTTTCTTGAAAGAATATGGAAACCCATTATAGAAGACTTGTATTCTACCACATTGAGGGAGGAAAACCTAGTTAAGGTGAGGCAGAACATTCATGTAACAACTACTAAGCTTGAAAAAATATTTTCGTGTGATTTTTGGAATGTGATGGAATATCTTCCAATTCACCTTGTACAGGCGGTATTTTTTGAGGTCCGGTCCAATGCCGATGGATGTACCCCTTTGAACAATAATATATCTAATGCATTATTCAATTCAATATTAAAATATCTTTTGAACATTTTGTCTAACCTGCCATTCACATTATGTAGGACTGTTGGCAAGTGTAAAAGCTTCGTTAAACAGAGGAATAGGATTGAAGGATGTATATGCGAAGCCTATCTTGCAAAGAAAACTACTCATTTCTGTTCTTAATATTTGATAGTAATGTTATATGTTCGAAAAATAGGCCCAATCGATACAATGTTGAAAATGAGAATGATACATTATATTCACCAGTGTCCATCTTCAATTAACCAGGTCATTATTCTAAAGATCGTAAAAAAAAAATTTTAAGTGATATGGAGTGCAAGTCAGCTACAATGTATGTATTGCTAAATTGCCCCAAAGTTCAACCATTTGTTAAGTGTGGAGTTATTACTAATGTATCTGGAATATAAGTTTATTACATTTATGCAACTAATAAAAATTTTAGTGTCTCGCATAATCAATTTGTGAGTCAATTTGGTTTTTGTCAATATATTCGAGTTTTGATGTATGGTTTAAAGAGACTGTAAGTATGAAATCATAATGCACTACAAAATAATTATTTTACATTGTATTCATAGTTGATCACTTATGAATTTTGTTAGAATATATGTAGGTCCTAAATCCAAATAATTGCGTCAATCAATTCTTGAAAGACATATCTTGGGGATCTGCCCTGATGATTACAACAATGTCTTAATACATAGTGAATGGTTAGAAATTTCACACTGAGGAATGCTCTAAGTTTAACAAAATCAGTAACAGTAGGGTGTGGGTTAAAGCTGGTGAAGGTAACCAGGATG
This sequence comes from Nicotiana attenuata, assembly GCF_001879085.1. Taxonomy (NCBI): domain Eukaryota; kingdom Viridiplantae; phylum Streptophyta; class Magnoliopsida; order Solanales; family Solanaceae; genus Nicotiana; species Nicotiana attenuata. Next base: position 18,634,748 of record NC_031991.1, on the reverse strand, counting down.
GGGATCCCAATTATTATGTTGTAAAGAGATTCTAGAATTATCATATTCAGATTGGCCATTGTAACAATCCGACCGGTCGTTTTGAACATTTGCGCTTCGCTCGGTGGTTTGAAGGTATGAGTAGCTTCATATGATGTACTATGACTTGTGTGTATCGTCGGTTTTAGTTTCCGGGTGATTTTGAAATTACTTTGGAAGAATGAATTTCATAGTTGAAGCTTTAAGTTAGAAGAATTGACCAAGTTTGACTTATTAGTATTCGACCTCGGATCGGACCTTTTATGATTATGTTAGGTCCGGATGGTGATTTTGGACTCAAGCATTTTCCCGGATTTTCATTTTTATAATTCTAGAAGGTTTCGACACTAATTGGAAAAAGTTAGAAATTTAAAAGTTTGGAAATGTTCTGTCATGCCCCAAAACCGAGGGGCACGACCGGCGCTCGACAGTCAAGCGGACCTGGGTGCCTTTCCTAACCCACGTGTTACCCCGTGATTTCTATACCCATTATTCAAGTGAAATATCCGTTTAGGATTAAACACATTCTTACTTTACGTGGTCTACAAGTTATGCTGCCCAAATACAAAATACATAAGTACATAACCCACATTTCCTGTCTACGAAGCCTCTAGGGATACAGAAGAGTTTTACAATACTTGCCGGTAACAAGGCTCCGGCTATACCTTACACAAATACCAAAAATAAGACTCCGGGAAGAAAAGCGGCATGAGCCACGCAGGGCCCCGACAGGAAGGGGCTCACCAATACAGCTGACGGAAAGTGGAGGAGGTGCTACTGTTGGTGGACTGTAGAAATTAGACTCAAAGTCCTTTCATTTGATAGGTTATTCATCACATATAACCTAATACATATTTAGATATTCTCGTTCAAAGTATGGACTAGTGCAAGTACCTTTGGAATCTTAGCCTATTATGAAACTTTTCCCATTTGGCTTACACTTAGGCCTCCCCTTGGACCCCGCCTTACTTAATATATGACTCATACACTTGTTTACCAAATTCAATTGATGTCCATCATGTTAATAGCACATAAAACATTATAATTAGCCTCCATGGCACCACGAAATCCTAATTTACTTAGCGAAATTTTCCGGGGCCTTACATTCTACCCCCCCCCCCCCCCCAGGATCATTCATCCTCGAATGAGGAGTAGAGTCCGACTTAAACGCTTAACATAATAAATCTCTTTCTAACCTACCTTAAGTCCCTAAATTTTGACTAACTCCCAAATTTTTCAGAAATTTCGGCAGAGTCTCCTTTGTAACTAGGCCTATCCACCTGCCAGAGAACCACCAAAACCATCCTAAAAACACATCCACAACTCGACAAAGCACCATAATGTATATATCAATAAAAAGAACCTTACCATTACAAGCTCCTCATTATCATATTGATACCAGAACATGGACTGCACATTTTAAATCATAACACCTATAAGGTACCTTTCCAATCAAGACCAACTTCTATACAATCAAGAGAAAATACCTTATTTCCACAATACTCTCGGCCTTTAATGTGGCCTCTTATACTTATAGGATTTTTTCATAACACATTCAAGGAAACAACCCCAACCTACAAACTTATCTAACAAGGATTACGGCTAGATACCTCGCATAAGCTAACTATCCATTAACATTCACCTTCAATAGTTTACACCAGGATGATATACAAATGATCTCCACCTACCTTCTTAGACATAGAAATATGAAAATACAAATTTATGAGGAACAACTATGGGGAAACATCATACTCCTGGTGCGACCTAATGGGAAATGCGCTTACGTACCCTTCATTATCAATTCACATAACATCTACATGGGAAAATTTTGAGAATAATCGGTTCACCCTCCTGAATTCTAAATCTCTACTCGAATACCCATGCTAAACCTTTGATGACCTTCGACGATTACTTTAAGATGTGCTATCATAAACTGGCCATAAAACTACCTATCGAACATATGTGATCACACGGGGATGGTCCCCATTTGACATGTTTGGACCTTCAATACCTAATAAATTTAATGCAATGAGGAACACAGAGTTCAAGATTGGGCTGGCGTTATCCAGGAATTCATTAATGCGCTGAGTAGAGTACTATTTGAGGTTATATGCTAAGGGACATGAAAGTTACAACTAACAATGCTGACATGGTTAATCAGTGTGACGACATCAATTATTACACAAATGAGGCATAGGGGTAAGTAGTACATTGGCAATAGGAATCATTAAGGAGGAATATTCAAGTACATGGCCCAGTCGTTTCCTAGAGTGAAGGGAAAATCAATTTATACTCTGGCACCTTGAATGCGATATGGGATTCAAAATACACGAAGTGGAATTACACTCCTGACATTAGCTGACACAAGGAATCTATGCATAAGCCCATGAGGATGAAAATGAAGTTAAAAGACTTATGAGATTATCATAATTCAAACAGCTTAACCCTCCCTGACAATTGACCCTATATGAGAGAACTAAAGGTACGACAACTTGTCTTCCAAATCAATATGCTCATGATATGTGCAAAAATCTGAAGGCATCAAATCTCACCCTTCACGAGTAAAACAACATAGCTAGGACATCAAAATGTTGGGTTGAAATCATGTATTGGTTAGAGGCGTTCTAATGGTTAACATGATGCTCCGGGGAGAAAGACAAATGACAGTCCTATCCACCCAAGGAGGTGGAATACCAAGGGTAGCAAAACTCCCCTCACATGAAAATGATATAGTCAATTATTCTAGAAGCCGAGTGAGAAGAAGGCCACGTAACCCATCCAATCCGACCCATTTAAGACTTTTGAAAAGGGGAAAGAATGAGACGTCTTAATGCATTTATCGGGGAAAAGTAACCTAGGTTATCTAGTCACAGAGACAAGCAGAGCAGGTAAATGGTTGTTAGAAGAACATCTACAAGGAATACCAGCAATATTTATTTATTCTAACAAAAGGAATATGTCCCTATCCTTAATGCTACAAGACTTCCTCTTTGATGCCATGAAACATAAATGAATTTTACAATGAGAGTTATCAGATGAAATAGATAGTAGGGTAGCAAAACCAATGAGCACCATTTGGAACCAACAAGCTTAAACTAAGTCGAAGACATTAGAAGTCTATAGTAAAGGGGGATTTACCCACTTTCGGTGTCCTTTTAGAAAAGGGGTACTTGTAGAGTACATAAAAATGAGGTGAATTTAATCGAATCGTATAGTTGGATAACTAGTCGAGACATTGAGATAATATCGCATTGAAGATTACGGGTAAACAACACACGATGCAAGACAAATGAAAAGAAAGTGAAAGAGTTGTCACACCTCCTTTTTCCGCTATTACACCCCGCGAATGGTATAATAAAAGGAGTTTTTCCAATTAAAGGACAATCGAAACGGGATCCGTTTATTAAGAGATTCAGAATCGCCACTTGGGAGATTTATGGTGTCCCAAGTCACCGATTTGAATCCCGAATCGAGGAAAGGGTTTGACTCTGTATTAACAGTCGCGAACCAGAAATCCGTGTAAGAAATTTTGTTAACCCGGGAGAAGGGGTTAGGCACTCCCGAGTTCCGTGGTTCTAGCACGGTCTCTCAACTGCTATATTCGGCAAGAATCTGATTTTAATACATGTTTAGCCTATGGTGGCAATTTTAGAATTGTTTAACCGCTTTTAATTGAATTTTTTTTAGAAAGTGAACGTCGTTTGAAAACGTGTTTTTGGATCACGTCACATGAAATGCACCTGTATCCTCGACACATTTTTATTCAACGTTTTGGGATTTGGATTTGGGTTGCATGAAATGCACACCCGTATTTAGGAAAGTAAGATTATTAAAAAGCGCGCCTAAAGCGACTAACGTGTTATTATCTTTGCGGGAGGCCGTGAAAATTCGCTAAACGGCACGTCCTGAATTCTAAGTATTTTAATATAAGCATTTAATGAGGGCCCCGCAATTTATATTTTTTGTGCGGCTAGGCTCATCTCATTTTTATTTAAAGGCCATCCTAGAGCAAGCTATAATTTTCTATTTAATTTTGTCTCTAAAGAATCCTGATTAATCAATTTTATCGGTGGCTATTATTTAGAGTGAACAAGCGCTTTGGGCTTCAAGTTCAAGTCCACACTTGAACAAGAGGCAAACCTCTTAACTCAAGCATGCTACTTAACTAGAAGGCCCAGAACCTATATTGTAAAATTAACCCATTGACCTTAACACAGGTTCCAACCTTCAGCTTCTTGGGCTTCACAATTTGTCCAGGGAGAAAGAAAATACACGCCAGCTTTGGGCCCATGATCAGGTCAGGAGGCCCAATTATCAGTTAAACGTGCAAGCTCCGATTGAGCCTATAGAATTAATTTCTGGGCCTGTCACTACTTTGTAAAAGAGACCAGTGTACCAAATATTCCTATCAAATACTGTTAGGCCAATATTCAACCCAGTATAAGGCTAAGCATTGACTAATCATTAACCTGGAATCTAATAGCCGTTTTAACTTCACACTTATACGTTTTGAACAAATTCAACAAAGTTTCGAACACTAGGCATAAATGCTTGAACTCACTGATGCTCATTTTAGCCATGGTTATCAAATTGAATTACGAATCATCAGTCACCAGTTATGCAAAGATGTGAGTGAGTTGCATTTTTTAATAGGCATGCATGTAGTGCATAAATGAAATGATCGGTCCTCTTCTTTTTAAGCTACTGGACAGATTCGACCTAATATAAAAATGTAAAACTGGAATTAAACATACTAAACTAAAGCTATTAGAAAATGCATTCCTATGATTATAAAGGGTCTAACAAGTCAATTAACCACAAGTCACGCTAGACTAAGGTTACTGGCAGCACAATTATGCAATTATACAAGTCCAATAGTCCAATTAATTACAAATCAAATAAACATGATTGCTCTATGCGTTTTTAACTAAGCATAGTATAGAAACTCATATTGACTTCAATCACATTTCATCATTTTTACTTCTTCAGCACCAAAGTTACATGGCTTTCTTCACAGTCTTATGAGATCAAAGGAGGTACCTGGAAATCATAAATACAACAGGAGGAAGGAGTCAACGAGCAGCAGGTAACATGCTGTAAACAACCAGCAGCAACGAAGCAATTTGAAACCCAAAATAGCATCACAAGAGCCCAGGAAGAAGTAAGATCAACCAAAAAACACCTTAAGCCTACTTGAAATCAAATTAGGAAGTCACAGAACACCTATCAACAATCAGAAACACCCAGCAACACTCAAACACATCCCAAACACCTTCAAAATCTTTAAACCTTTGCTTTCAGAACAGAAATAGAGAAATCCAAGCTAAATCTGATCCTAAATGAGCTTTATTCAGCGAATTAAGAGCTGAAATTTGGAAACATGATCAATGTAACAGTGGTTTTTTTTTTTGTATTTTTGTGACTTTTGTGTATTTTTTTTTGATTTTTCTAAGATAAGGAAGAGGATTTCAGATCTAGTGTTTAATCTGAAATTCAAATTGACTCCTGGAAACTAAAACTATTTTTGGGGAATTCTTAGAGGTCTAAAACTTGTAAAAGAAGGCATTAGAGGTGCCTTTTATAGGCAAGGAAGGGCAGGAATGTTCTGGAACTTATTCACCCATTTTCCCCCTTTTTATTTTCAGAAATTAGTCATTAAACCCTAAATTTGTGGCTTGTTGCCCAAGTTACTGCTCTAAGAATCCTGAAACTTACACTAAGGCCCCCTTCTAGAAGGCCCTAGGGTGTTCTAGCTACCTATGGAATACCTATACTACCCTTATTTGGGTTCTGAAATTACTGGTCTTTAACAAACCAGCCCATTTTGGATGCCTAAACTACCCTTGATTGCCCCTGAAATTACTAACCCACCCAAACCCCTTTACCTTAGTTAACACTAACTATAGTTAATCCTATTGAGTCTAAATCAGCTATAACCAATCACCAAAACTAAAATTTAACTCTAATTAATATGTAACATTGAACTAATAAGCAATAAACTGTTAAACAATTAAGAACCCAGTAAAATATAATAACACTAAACAAACCTATGATTAACTAACATCAATAAACAAACTAATTTATAAACATGAATTCAACAAGTAACGATTAAACACTAATTCATGAATTTAAACTACTATCAGTAAGAACAGAGGAAGAATCAAAAACAAAAATTTAAATGACAAAAACACAAGTACTGATTACTGCCAAAGAAAAAGAAAACGAAAGAAAGAAGAAAAAGATCATAAGGAAAGGATGAACAAATTAACAGAACCAAGGAAAAATTATATTCAAACTAAAGAAATAGGAGCAACTTACCTGCGCATGACCAGACTCAAAAAATTGAGTAAAGATCGAGCAAAATGACCTTCTAGGGTTCCGCCGGCTCTATGATTTAAGATTCGAGCCGTTCTGTGACGTTTGAAGAAATCCAGTTGGGTATTAGGACTGAGGAAGGTTAGGAGGTGCTGTGGTGTTATTTTAGAGTTGTTTGGAGCCGGCGCCGCTGTGTGCGGTGGCCGCGGCACCTAGGGTTTTGTTATTTTGGGGATTTTGGGTGGGATTTGTAATGTAAAATAGGGGTATTTGTGACGGGGAGATTGAAAGGATTTCATGGTGAAATTTTGAACGGATTTGGGTGACCGCCGCCGGCGGAGACGATTTCCGGCCGGCGGCTCATGGAGGAGACTGGCGGAGACGATGGAGGTCGTCTCTGATGAGAGTGGGGTGAGAGAGACGGGCTTTGGGGTGGGTAGGTGAGGTTAGGACAATTATATATCAACCCTACCCATACTTCCCAACCGTTGGATCAAGCAAACCTAGACGGCTAGGATTGCTTTGATCCAAACGGCGTCGTTTTGAATGATGGGGGCTGGACCGGGCCTGGGGTGTAATATTGGGCCAAATTTGAACGGGTTTTTGAGCCAAATGTTTGGGCCTGAGGAATTTCAATTAAAAATGGCCCAAACAGACTTATCTTTTAATTTCTATTCTTTTTTCTTTCCATTTCTTTTCATATATTTTTTCTTTCTTTTCAAATTAAAAATAAAACCTACATTAATTCTAAACCAAAATTATCCTACCATATTAAATTAATGTTCAAAATAATATTTACAACAACTAATTAACTACCAAATTAAAAGAAAACTGCACGATTCGAAACTAAATGCCAAAATGGGTTAATTTTTTGTTATTTTCTATTTTTGTAACACAACTAAATTACTAACTAATTTCAAAATGCCAAATTAAATCCTAAATGCAAATGCAACATATTTTTTGTATTTTTCATGAATTAAATAAAATACACATGCACAAACAAATGCAAACAATTAACAGAAAATGCCACGAAAATCCACAAAATTGAAGGTAATGAAAAGAAATTATGTTGTTTTGAATTTATGGGAGTAATTCATATAGGGCAAAAATCACGTGCTCACAGCTGCCCCTCTTTGCTCGAAAACACGAAGAGTTTTCGTGCAAAGACAAGTGAGCAAATACGAGCGATTTTTGCCCGTTTGAATATTCCGTGTGAAGCATTTTTGAAAAGTTTGACCGCACCCTGCTTCTGAGGTTGCCTACATATCCTTGGCTAAAAAGGAATCAGGTCAGTGTAGTTCTGGAAGGTTTGGTAGCTGGGACTACCAGGGAGCTGTTGTTTCACTGTTGCTGCTGCTGCTGCTACTGCATACTGAACCCCCTTATTACACTAGACTAAGCTATGATCTATGAATTACAAAAGATCCTATCTATATCTTCGAACTTGCTCTTGTGGTCCTTGTTGCATTGTTGACTTGTATTCTTCCGGTGGAATTCTTTTGTTGCTGCCTTGAATTGCATTCTGAAGTGTTCTCCCTTTCCCCAAGTGATGCTTTGACCGCTAAAACTTGAAATGTAGTCCTCTGTTCTCCAGGCGGGCTCCTGACTGCTGAAATTTGAAATGTATGCCTCTGGTCTCCAGGCAGGCTCCTGACCGCTGAAACTTAAAACGTATGCCTCTGTTCTCCAGGCGGGCTCCTGACTTCAACAAAATAGACAAAAACAAAGAAAATCTCTTGCCCCAGTTTGGTGACTGGGCATCATATTACCAGATATTAATAAGAATTTGAAAACTAAAACTTGAATTGTAATACCTCTGTTCTCCAGGTGGGCTCCTGACTGCTGAAACTTGAATTGTAATACCTCTGTTCTCCAGGCGGGCTCCTGACTGCTGAAACTTGAAATGTATGCCTCTGTTCTCCAGGCGGGCTCTTGACTGCTGAAACTTGAAAAGTATTCCCTTGTTCTCTAGGTGGGCTCCTGATTGCTGAACTTGAAAAGCATTCCCTCGTTCTCCAGGTGGGCTCCTGACTGCAACAAAATAAACAACAAAGAAAATTTTCTGCCCCAGTTTGTAGCTGGGTACATGGGTACGTGTTAAACTGAATTATTCTACCAACTATTATAAGAATTTGAAAGCTAAATCCTATTATCCAGGGAGGTCCTAACAACTTCTAATAATTATGAACCTAAGTTATATCCTCTAGAGGTATTACCCCCACTACATTTGTTGTCTAGAATGTCTTAAACTACTCCCTATTATCCAGGTGGGTCCTGACAACTTCTAGTTAGAAGATAGTTTCAACCTAAGTTATATCTACTAAAGGTACGACTCCCACTATATCTTGTTATCTGAAACGAACTTTAAAGCTACATCCCATTATCCAGGAGGGTCCTGAAAACTCCTAATTGAATCCTATCTTAACCGTGCGAACTTTGAAACCAACTTATATTCCTATTTATGCTAAATTATACTACTCATGATTGTTTTGAAATTTAAACTAAGTCCCATTTTCCAGGAGGGTCCTGAGAATTTCCGGTCATACCTATTTTGGGTGCTTGCTTTTCCCTTAAGAGGGTTTCTCCGAAACCAATGAAAACTTTCCGCCCCTGTTTAATCAACAAAAAATCTTGTCAGTTTTAAAAATGTGGTTAGTTGCTGGCATTCTTGCTAAGTACATCCCTGCTGCTGGGCTTCACTCCATCCCGCTCTCCCGGCCTTGCCTTGAATCCCCTCGACTTCCTGACCGAATTTCAACCCCTAGACCCTGATGACCCAAGTGTTCTGTCCCATATTGTTGTTTTTGTGTTTCTGACCCCTCTTTTAAAACTTCGCTTCTTCCCCACAATTATCCGACTAATCCACCAATGAAACCTCCAGTGGTCCTTTATGACTTACTTTGCTTTTCAACCTCTTTGATATATTCTGGCCCTATCTGTACAACTAGGAAGCTTGTAGTTAGCCTTGACATTCCTCCCTTTTATTTCGAACAGAACTGACACTGAAACATCTTAAAGATAGACCTCGAAAGAATGAAATGCAACGACCTCGAGGATTAAGGATAAAGAGAATCCGAGAACGGATGATTTGTGATGAAGAAAGCAGAGAATAAGACTTATCTTAGTGGAGATGCTGGTACCATTGAGCATGCCATGCATTTTGGAATGAAAAGCATAGTCTGTCTAACCAATCAACTTTCGATTGCCACATTTGTTGTTCCGGATTTTCACAACCCGATCTTCACCCAAACCCAAACTTTGCTCGTCTTGCAATGTCATGAGCAGCTTTTGACCACAGACTTGTCTCATTTACCTGTCTGAAAAACTCACCTTCGCCTTACGGTGCCCGTGAGGGTTTTCACCAATAAGACTCTCTCATTTCGATTTCTCTCAACTCACTTCGCCTTACGGTGCCCGTGAGGGTTTTCACCAATAAGACTCTCTCATTTTGATTTCTCTCAACTCGCTTCGCCTCACGGTCCCCGTGAGGGTTTTCACCAATAAGACTCTCTCATTTTATCATTTTTCTTGCACCGGAGTGTTGCCCCTGACGTGAATCACTTTTCTTGCTCGTATTGGCACTTCCTGTAGATTGATCAGAAGGTCTTTCTTTGGACCGTAATGCAGGCTTTTGGATGATGTTAGAAAGAAAGGGTATCAAAGGCTCAAAATAATTCAACATGGGCTCAAAATTACAACTTTCGGAATCAGATTTCTCACAACAACCACAACTTCTGCCCCAGTGTCTTTCTTGGGGACTTTGGACTTTTATTTTGGTGTGACTGAACCTCAGGAAAGGCTGCCTACGTACCCTTTTGGGATCAAGTCAAACGTAGTTCAGGTCATAAAAATTACTTTGTTGTGATTTTTCATTTCTTTTTTCTTCCTCTTCCTCTTCTTTTCTTTTTCTTTCTTCCCTTTTTTTTCTCTTTCTTCTTTTTTTTTCTTTCTTCCCTTTTTTTTCTCTTTCTTCTTTTTCTTCTCTTTCTTTTCATTCTTTGTCTTTTCTCTTTTTTCGTGACTTATCTTTCACGTTTGTGCTTTCGACCTTTGCTACTGATTCCGAAAGAGGGGTATGAAAGAAAATGAATGAGTGTCAAAGGGGTAACAAAGGATAAAGTGTTTGGATAGCAGAACAAAATGCCTTCATCATTTCAATCTCAAAAATATGCCAAATACAATAAAGTACAATTAAACCAAGAAATCATACATATTATCGCTTAACTTCATCAGAGTTGATTTCCATTTCTACACATTTCCCTTCCACATCTGTCAAATATAATGCGCCATTGGACAACACTCTGGTTACAACAAAAGGCCCCTGCCAGTTCGGGGCGAACATTCCTTTCGCCTCAGCCCAATGAGGTAGGATACGCCTCAACACCAATTGCCCTACTTCGAATTTCCGCGGACGCACCTTCTTGTTATATGCTCTTGCCATTCTCTGTTGGTACAACTGACCGTGACATACTGCTGCCAATCTCTTCTCATCAATCGAACTTAGTTGTTCCAAGCGGACTTTAACCCATTCAACATCATCAATTTCCGCCTCGGTGATGATCCGAAGGGACGGGATTTCAACCTCTGCGGGTATTACTGCTTCAGTGCCATACACCAGTGAATAAGGAGTTGCCCCTACTGAAGTGCGGACAGTAGTGCGATAGCCTAAAAGGGCAAAAGGTAATTTCTCATGCCATTGCCTGGACCCCTCTACCATTTTCCGAAGTATTTTCTTGATGTTCTTGTTAACTGCTTCGACTGCTCCATTTGCCTTAGGACGATATGGGGTGGAATTGCGGTGCGTGATCTTAAACTGCTGGCATGTCTCGGCCATCAAATGACTGTTGAGATTGGCACCATTTTCTGTGATGATTACCTTCGGGATCCCAAACCGACAGATGATATTCGAATGCACAAAATCGACCATTGCCTTCTTGGTCACAGATTTGAAGGTTTTGGCTTCAACCCACTTAGTGAAATAATCAATAGCTACCAGAATGAATCTGTGCCCATTTGACGCCGCTGGCTCGATCGGCCCAATGACATCCATTCCCTAAGAAACGAACGGCCATGGTGCCGACATTGTATGCAATTCAGATGGTGGAGAATGAATCAAATCTCCATGTACCTAACATTGATGACACTTGCGCAGGAAACTGATGCAATCCCGTTCCATAGTAAGCCAATAATAACCTGCTCGGAGAATCTTCTTTGCCAATACATATCCACTCATATGAGGTCCGCAAACTCCCGCATGTACCTCAGCCATGATAAGTGTAGCCTGTTTAGCATCCATGCATCTCAACAATCCAAGATCTGGAGTTCTCTTGTACAACACTCCTCCACTGAAGAAAAATCCGCTTGCCAAGCGTCGAATTGCTCTCTTTTGATCCCCTGTAGCTTGTGCTGGGTATACTCCCATCCGGAGATATTCTTTGATATCATGGAACCACGGCTCACCATCAAGCTCTTCTTCCACCGTATTACAATAGGCATGCTGATCTCGGACCTGAATCTGTAACGGGTCCACATAAGTCTTGTCTGGACGATGCAGCATTGACGCCAAAGTGGCCAAAGCGCCAGCAACCTCATTGCGAATCCTTGGAATATGCATGAAATCTATTGATTAAAACCGTTGACAAAGCTCATGCAAACACTGCCGGTATGGTATGAGCTTCAAATCTCGTGTCTCCCATTCACCCTGAATCTGGTGTACCAGAAGATCCGAGTCACCCATGACCAAGATTTCCTGGACACCCATTTCTATAGCCAATCTCAAACCCAAGATACATGCCTTGTATTCAGCCATGTTATTGGTGCAAAAGAAACGAATTTGAGCAGTGATAGGGTAGTGTTGCCCTGTCTCAGAAATCAGCACTGCTCCTATCCCGACACCCTTGGCGTTTGTAGCCCCGTCAAAGAACAGTTTCCATCCTGGCTTCTCGACTTGTTCTAATTCTTCAACATGCATTATCTCCTCGTCGGGGAAGTATGTTTTCAAAGGTTCATATTGATCATCAACTGGATTCTCGGCCAAATGGTCAGCCAGCGCTTGTGCTTTCATTGCAGTCCGGGTCTCGTAGACAATATCAAACTCCGTAAGCAAGATTTGCCATTTCGCCAGCCTCCCTGTGGGCATGGGTTTCTGAAAAATGTACTTCAACGGGTCCAACCGAGAGATGAGATAGGTGGTATAGGCTGATAAGTAATGCTTCAACTTCTGCGCTACCCAAGTTAAGGCACAACACGTCCTCTCAAGTTGAGTGTACTTTACCTCATATGATGTGAACTTCTTGCTGAGGTAGTAAATCGCCTGCTCTTTCCTTCCTGTGATGTCATGCTGCCCCAGTACACAACCAAAAGAATTATCCAACACGGTCAGATAAAGGATCAAGGGTCTTCCCGGCTCCGGCGGGACCAACACGGGTGGACTAGCCAAATACTCCTTAATCTTGTCAAATGCTGCTTGACATTCATCCGTCCATCTGACCGCAGCATCTTTCTTTAGCAGCTTAAAGATGGGCTCGCAAGTCGTTGTGAGCTGGGCAATGAACCTGCTGATGTAATTCAACCTGCCAAGCAAACTCATCACCTCTTTCTTATTCCTTGGCGGTGGTAGCTCCTGAATGGCCTTGATCTTGGACGGGTCTAACTCAATACCGCGCCGACATACCACGAACCCCAACAACTTCCCAGATGGGACTCCAAACGCACACTTTGCTGGATTAAGTTTGAGGTTGTACCTGCGGAGTCTCTGGAAGAATTTCCTCAGGTCCTTGACATGGTCACATTGTTTCCTCGACTTTATGATCACGTCGTCTACATAGACCTCAATTTCCTGATGTATGATGTCATGGAACATGGTGGCCATTGCCCTCATATACGTTGCCCCTGCATTCTTCAACCCAAATGGCATGACCCTATAGCAATACGTTCCCCAAGGTGTGATGAATGCCGTCTATTTTGCATCCTCCTCATCCATCAAAATCTGGTGATAGCCCGCATAAAAATCCACGAAGGAACCAATCTCATGTTTGGCACAATTGTCGATTAATATATGGATGTTTGGTAGTGGGAAGTTGTCTTTTGGACTTGCCTTATTGAGGTCACAGTAATCTACGCACACTCTGGTCTTTCCATCCTTCTTTGGCACAGGCACAACATTGACTAACCAGGTGGGTTACCGCGTGACCCGGAAGACCTTTGCCTCAAACTGCTTGGTGACCTCTTCTTTGATTTTCACACTAATGTCTGTTTTGAATTTCCTTAGCTTCTGCTTGACAGGAGGGCATGCTGGGTCAGTGGGCAATTTGTGGACCACCAAATCAGTGCTTAAACCTGGCATGTCGTCATATGACCGTGCAAAAACATCTTTATACTCAAAAAGTGCTTTAATTATCTCCTCCCTGAGCTGAGGTTCCAAATGGACGCTTATTTTCGTTTCCCGCACATTCTCCTGATCCCCTAAATTGATTGCCTCTGTGTCCTTCAGATTAGGTTTGGGTTTTTCTTCAAAATGGCTTAATTTTTTACTGATTTCCTCAAAAGCTTCCTCATCATCATATTCTATTTCATCATCACACTCAATTTCTTGTATTGTTATGTCTGAGTTAGATTGGCATTTAAGACTGGGCTGAAGACTCCTCATGCATGACACATCAGTGAAACCAGCGTAAAAGGGACTGTACAAGAAAGAAAAGAAAGACAAAAATGAAAACTATCAGGAATGAAAAAGAGGGAAATTGCATTTCATTAATATTTAAGATAACAAGGTTTAACTCATCCAAACGGACGGAACATAGCATCCGAATTACAACCTTGGAAATAATCTAGATTAAACTGAAAGGAAATCAGAACTAACTACCAAGACTCCCTCCGGGTAGGAAGGGGAGTTGCTTCCAAATTGTTAAGCTTTGCCTGGGGCCCCACGAACTGAACATCTGCCTTGCTTGGACCTTCTCCGGCCTCCAATACATTCACCTCATAAAACAGTTTTTCAAACCTCTCAATCAGCTCCTTGTCGGGATCAACCACACCACTGGGCATTGTTGTTGCTAGGCACTTCTTAGTACCAGGCCTGACAAAGGAACGGGAGAGGCGGGGGATGGGTTTTGGAAGGGTCCATGCTTTCTTTTTCATCTTTCTAGCTCGCCTTATGTCTGCAGCAGTGGGCTTGAAACCTAAACCAAAAGTATCTAGGTTTGCAGGAAGGGATACGGGTTGTACGATGCCTTGTAAAGAAGCACCCAAGCCTTTTCCAGGTACAAATCCGTTCTTCAGCATTTCCGACGCAACCATGACGGATGCAACAGCTACCTTTGGCAAAGGAATACACTTCCCTTCTGGGATCTTTTCAATCGATACCGTATCATAGACTTGATAAACCCATGGGCCTTTGTCATCCTCAGCTTCTATGAAAGGCACAATGGCATCAAGAGTACACGAGCTATCTTCCCCATGCACCACAATCTCTTGCCTGTCCCACTCGAATTTAATCATCTGGTGCAAGGTAGATGGCACTGCCTTTGCTGCATGGATCCGGGGTCGGCCTAACAAGATTGTAAGAGATAGCCACGTCGAGCACCTGGAACTCCATAGTGAATTCAATCGGACCTATTGTCAGTTCCAACACTATATCCCCAACTGTGTCCTTGCCTCATCCATCAAATCCTCGCACACAAATACTATTCTTGTAAATTCTCTCACTGTCCACCTTTAACTTTTCCAGGGTGGAGAGAGGGCAAATGTTTGCACTGGACCCGTTATCAACTAGCACCCGGGTGACCACAGAGTCTTCATATTTCACCGTGAGGTCGAGTGCTCTATTATGTTCAGTGCTTCCAAAGGCAGCTCATCATCAGAAAACGTAACCCTGTTGACCTCGAAAATCTTGTTTGTTATTTTCTCTAAGTGGTTCACAGAAATCTTATCAGGAACGTGGGCCTCATTCAAAATTTTCATCAATGCCTGGCGGTGCTCATCTGAGTGGATCAGTAATGATAGCAAAGAGATTTGCGCCGGGGTCTTTCTCAACTGTTCTACAATGGAATAATCTTGTGCCTTCATCTTCTTCAAGAATTCTTCTGCCTCTTCTTCAGTTACAGCTTTCTTCACTGATACTGGATTATCTTTGGTGGGTTTAGCCTTTCTCAGCTCGTCAGGAGCAAAGCATCTTCCTGAGCGAGTCAGTCCATGGGTTTCACAAACTTCTTCCTTAACTTCCTTTCCCTGATACATCACTGTCACTCGGCCGTAATTCCATGGGACGGCCTTTTCACTGATTACTGGTAGCTGAGTCACTGGCTTGATGACAACCGGCTCTGTGCGAGCCCCTTTCACAATCACAACGGGCTTGACAGCTCCCCCCGACACTACCACTTTAGCTGGTTCTTGTTTTTCTGCAACACTGCTCAAAAGCTCCTTCTTCATCACTACAACTGGTTTGCTAACTGTTTCTCCTACCTTGATCAATGCTCTTCCCTTTGTTAGTTTCTCATATGATTTATCCTCACTAGCCCTGATCATCATTACGGTTTGTGACGGCTTCTTACGCTCTCCCTTTTGGACTAGCTCGATCATATGGGTCTCGTGATGAGTTGGTAATGGATTTTGGGTGATGTTAGGCGTTTCTAGGGCTTGCACTTCAATTCGGCGGGTGTCAATGAGCTCTTGGATAGCCGTTTTCAAGTGCCAGCATTTTTCTATGTCATGTCCCGGCGCACCTGAGCAATACTCACAACTCAGAGAGTGGTCCAGATTCCTTGGGGGAGGATTTGGCAATTTGGGTTCAATCGGATTCAGCATGCCCAACTGTCTCAATCTGTGGTACAAACTAGTGTAAGATTCACCCAAGGGAGTGAAAGTCTTTTTCTTTTGCAGTCTATCATTATTAAATGCAGGGTTAGGTCGAAAACCGGTTCCAGCGGGATTTCTGTTGGTTCTTGGGGGTGGGTAGGTGTTTTGAGCTGAGTAAGCATTTTGTGGGGTGGGTGTGCGCCATTGTGCGTGGGTAGGTGGTTGGGGGTATGTTTGGGCATGGTGGACAGAGAAATTGGGGACAGGAGGTGGGTAATAGTGCTGTGGTGGGCCATATGGGGTGTGTGGGTAGGTTTGGGGGTGAGGGCGAGATTGGTGATAATATGGTGATGGACCTCTGACCAAGCTCTCGATTCCACTACTGCAACCTCTTCTTTCTTCTTCTTTCCCAATACTCCTTCAATGCCGCTCTGAATAGCCTGAGTAGTTGCTTTGATTGCTGAATAGCTCATAATCTTGTTAGACTTGAGACCCTCTTCCACCATACTTCCCATTTTCACGACCTTATTGAAAGTTTTTCCCACAGCTGACACCAGATGACCATAATAGGTAGGCTCCAAGGCTTGTAGGAAATAGTCAACCATCTCGTTCTCTTTCATTGGAGGATCGACTCTTGCGGCCTGCTCCCTCCACCGAAAATCATACTCTCTGAAACTTTCTCCCGGCTTCTTCTCAATTTTAGTTAGTGACAGACGGTCCGGGACAATTTCGAGATTGTACTGAAAATGACATGCAAATGCTTGGGCCAGGTCGTCCCAAATGTACCATCGAGCATGATCCTGTTGTGTGTACCACTCCAATGCTGCTCCACTTAGACTTTGACTAAAGTAAGCCATCAATAACTCGTCCCTTCCTCCAGCTCCTCTCATCTTGCTGCAGAACCCCCTTAAGTGGGCCACCGGATCACCGTGGCCATCATATAGGTCAAACTTGGGCAGCTTGAATCCTGCTGGCAACTGGACATCAGGAAACAGGCACAGGTCTTTGTAGGCTACACTCACTTGTCCTCCGAGTCCTTGCATATTTCGGAATGACTGTTCTAAGCTCTTAACCTTCCGGATCATCTCCTCTTGCTCAGGGTTTTTGGGAGGCTTTTCTTCCTCAGCTGAGAGATCAAGACGGGGAGTGTAAGGGCATGGCTCTAGCGGTTTGAAAGTGGCTTCGGGTGGGTAATACTGGTTGTCATGGGTTTGGAACAAAGGTTTGCTAGAAGACCTGTGTAGTGCGACAGGTGGAGGAGCCACAAACACAGGAGTAGTTGGTGGTGGAGGGCATGGAATTTGTTTGGGTGGTGGAGGTGGTGGTGTTTGAGAGGTGGTTCCGTAGTACTGCTGGTAAGTAGGGAAAGCAGGAGATGAGTTCACTGTGGGAGGATCTTGAGGCTAGCTAGTGGTGGGAGGTAGGTGGGGTTAGCAGGATAGGCTGGTGGTGGATGTCCCTTCGACCAGGCCTGGTACATCTCGGCCATTTGTTGCTTCAGTTTATACATCTCCTCCTTCATTGCATTAACATCCACTACTTCCTCCTCCCTAGATGGGTCGACAATACTTGCTTCCAATTCCTGGTTGACCATGTTTGACTTATCCTTAGAGCGGGTGTTGTAGGGATGGGTTGCCAGAATGCCAGTCAACTTAACCACTTGCCTGAACTCATCAACAACAACTTTGTTAGCGGTTAGGGCATTAACAGATAGATAACCGCACATTGAGGAGTGAATGCACCTAAGCGGTTAACCATTTCTATTATGCCTTTGCTTGATTGCATGCGTCATCCCGGCTTTAATTTTTCTTTATTTGCCATGCCTTTCCTCCCATTCCTCCCTCGTGTTTTCCATTGTTTGTTTCTTGTCTTTCCCTCTTTTCTTTGCTTTCCTCTCATTTTCCTCTCTTTTCCTTTCCTTCTTTTCTTTTGCCTTGGTTTTTCTTGTTCCTATTCTCTCTTTTCCTCAAAATTGTTTTTCCGCTTGTTTCTTTCTTTTCTCTTGCTCTCTTTTTTATTTTCTCTTATTTGCCCTTTTTATTTTTGGTTACGGTCGAATACTATGGAGATTGCCTACGTATCATGACCCCGCATGAATCAAACCAAGCGTAGTTCTTGCAAATAAATGAAAAAATAAATGCAAGAAATAAAGAAACAATTTTTTGGGAATTTTCAAATTTTCATTAATAACAACTGCGATTACAAAGATATTAGACTATTTGTTTTTCTCTTCTCGGAAAAAGAAAGTACAAAAACCAGACTCAAAAGCAAAAATACAGACTCGATTAACTAGGAATACATCAAAGCTTCAAACCCCGGGGCCCGCGGGGCATCACTCGGCATCGCCACGGGCCTGCGCAAGACTGAGAAGGTTTCAATGTCGACTGTAGGCTACTTAAAGAAAGCTGGCCATGTAATGACTTATTTTGACTTAAACACAAGAAAAGTGGCTATGTTTCAAATATATTTATTTTGAGAAAACAAAGACCCGGTTTTGCAAATACGGCCTTTCAGCACTTCCGAAAGGGAGATTTTAAGGCTGTGCCCGCAAACCGTTTTAAAATGACTCAGGGTGGCTGTTCTTGCAAAAACAGCCTTTCGCCGCCCTTTTGGGGACATTTGGCTTATTTTTTACAAGAATAACGTCACCCGACTTATTCATGACGAAATTAAAAATTTTGGCATTTTTGGCTATTTTTGAAAAAGGGAGGTTGGACCCGATGAGGGTTGCCTGCGTATCTCACATCCGGTGAGAATCAAACCGGCGTAGTTCGGGCAAATAAACCTAACTATTCTTTTTTAAAAAAATAAGACTCTTTTGTTTTTGTTGGCAAATACACTATTTCTGAAAGCAAGATTCTTTTTCATATTTTCTTTTTCAGTGGCTAATAAACAAACTAATTTGAAAATAAAACTCTTTTTTGTTTTTCTTTTCCATTGGTAAACAAAACAAACTAAAAAATACTACTTTTCTTCTTTTTCTTTCATTTTCTCAAAAATCCGGCAGCATTTCGGCACTACTTGGATATTAGTTTTTCACAACAAATGGTCACCCTCACTTAGTCCTGACAGTGCTTATTTTCATACTTCACTCATTTAAACAAGTCGGTCAACATGCAAAGCCGAGCAAATAAATGCGCAAGTAGCACGTAAGATGCATCAGGATGGTCAACTTATTTCAGGTCACCTGTCCTAGACGGACCCAACCCCTGTGTTGAGTCCCCTAAGTCAAATGCACATGATGCAAACAAGCGTCCTACTAGGGATCCGGCATGAGTTTTTGTTCTTCTAGGTTTAACCCTAGGTTTATTGGTCTAGACCTGGCTTACCCGAGCGGACAACTCAGGCCGAGGGGGAGGCAGCGTACCGGGGATACAGAAGCTCTGCAGGCTTAGCAACTTATCCAAACCTCGTTCTAAATGGGAAAAGACTCTAAACAGAAGAGAAGCTACACGAAGTGCACCCTTCTCCATGATGTAGAAGACTCAGAGAGAGGAAGGGATTCGCAACAGTTTATATATACAATTCAATCAAATACCAAAGCGGTAAAACAATTAGCACACAAGGCATGAAACATGTAGGAAAATCAGATAAAGCCAAATATAACAATTTAATTGAGCTCGAATTCTTGAACCCTGAACCGCAATTCTGGGTTCTTGCTCCCCAGCAGAGTCGCCAGAGCTGTCACACCTCCTTTTTCCGCTACTACACCCCGCGAAGGGTATAATAAAAGGAGTTTTTCCAATTAAAGGACAATCGAAACGGGATCCATTTATTAAGAGATTCAGAGTCGCCACTTGGGAGATTTATGGTGCCTCAAGTCACCGGTTTGAATCCCGAATCGAGGAAAGGGTTTGACTCTGTATTAACAGTCGCGAACCAGAAATCCGTGTAAGGAATTCTGTTAACCCGGGAGAAGGGGTTAGG
Source organism: Nicotiana attenuata (assembly GCF_001879085.1). Classification (NCBI taxonomy): domain Eukaryota; kingdom Viridiplantae; phylum Streptophyta; class Magnoliopsida; order Solanales; family Solanaceae; genus Nicotiana; species Nicotiana attenuata. The sequence goes on along the minus strand of NC_031991.1, from coordinate 18,614,693 downwards.
CACTCTCGAGTTCCGTGGTTCTAGCACGGTCGCTCAACTGCTATATTCGGCAAGAATCTGATTTTAATACATGTTTAGCCTATGGTGCAATTTTAGAATTGTTTAACCGCTTTTAATTGAATTTTTTTTAGAAAGTGAACGTCGTTTGAAAACGTATTTTTGGATCACGTCACATGAAATGCACCCGTATCCTCGACACATTTTTATTCAACGTTTTAGGATTTGGATTTGGGTTGCATGAAATGCACACCCGTATTTAGGAAAGTAAGATTATTAAAAAGCGCGCCTAAAGCGACTAACGTGTTATTATCTTTTCGGGAGGCCGTGAAAATTCACTAAACGGCACGTCCCGAATTCTAAGTATTTTAATATAAGCATTTAATGAGGGCCCCGCAATTTATGTGTTTTGTGCGGCGAGGCTCATCTCATTTTTATTTAAAGGCCATCCTAGAGCAAGCTATAATTTTTTATTTAATTTTGTCTCTAAAGAATCCGGATTAATCAATTTTATCGGTGGCTATTATTTAGAGTGAACAAGGGCTTTGGGCTTCAAGTTCAAGTCCACACTTGAACAAGAGGCAAACCTCTTAACTCAAGCATGCTACTTAACTAGAAGGCCCAGAACCTATGTTGTAAAATTAACCCATTGACCTTAACACAGGTTCCAACCTTCAGCTTCTTGGGCTTCACAATTTGTCCAGGGAGAAAGAAAATACACGCCAGCTTTGGGCCCATGATCAGGTCAGAAGGCCCAATTATCAGTTAAACGTGCAGGCTCCGATTGAGCCTATAGAATTAATTTCTGGGCCTGTCACTACTTTGTAAAAGAGACCAGTGTACCAAATATTCCTATCAAATACTGTTAGGCCAATATTCAACCCAGTATAAGGCTAAGCATTGACTAATTATTAACCTAGAATCTAATAGCCGTTTTAACTTCACACTTATATGTTTTGAACAAATTCAACAAAGTTTCGAACACTAGGCATAAATGCTGGAACTCACTGATGCTCATTTTAGCCATGGCTATCAAATTGAATTATGAATCATCAGTCACCAGTTATGCAAAGATGTGAGTGAGTTGCATTTTTTAATAGGCATGCATGTAGTGCATAAATGAAATGATCGGTCCTCTTCTTTTTAAGCTACTGGACAGATTCGACCTAATATAAAAATGTAAAACTGGAATTAAACATACTAAACTAAAGCTATTAGAAAATGCGTTCCTATTATTATAAAGGGTCTAACAAGTCAATTAACCACAAGTCACGCTAGACTAAGGTTACTGGCAGCACAATTATGCAATTATACAAGTCCAATAGTCCAATTAATTACAAATCAAATAAACATGATTGCTCTACGCGTTTTTAACTAAGCATAGTATAGAAACTCATATTGACTTCAATCACATTTCATCATTTTTACTTCTTCAGCACCAAAGTTACATGGCTTTCTTCACAGTCTTATGAGATCAAAGGAGGTACCTGGAAATCAGAAATACAACAGGAGGAAGGAGTCAACAGCAGCAGGTAACATGCAGTAAACAACCAGCAGCAACGAAGCAATTTGAAACCCAAAATAGCATCACAAGAGCCCAGGAAGAAGTAAGATCAACCAAAAAACACCTTAAGCCTACTTGAAATCAAATTAGGAAGTCACAGAACACCTTTCAACAATCAGAAACACCCAGCAACACTCAAACACATCCCAAACACCTTCAAAATCTTTAAACCTTTGCTTTCAGAACAGAAATAGAGAAATCCAAGCTAAATCTGATCCTAAATGAGCTTTATTCAGTGAATTAAGAGCTGAAATTTGAAAACATGATCAATGTAATAGTGGTTTTTTTTTTTTGTATTTTTGTGACTTTTGTGTATTTTTTTTTTTATTTTTCTAAGATGAGGAAGCGGATTTCAGATCTAGTGCTTAATCTAAAATTCAAATTAACTTACTGGAAACTAAAACTATTTTTGGGGGGATTCTTAGAGGTCTAAAACTTGTAAAAGAAGGCATTAGAGGTGCCTTTTATAGGCAAGGAAGGGCAGGAATGTTCTGGAACTTATTCACCCATTTTTTCCCTTTTTATTTCCAGAAATTAGTCATTAAACCCTAAATTTGTGGCTTGTTGCCCAAGTTACTGCTCTAAGAATCCTGAAACTTACACTAAGGCCCCCTTCTAGAAGGCCCTAGGGTGTTCTAGCTACCTACGAAATACCTATACTGCCCTTATTTGGGTTCTAAAATTATTGGTCTTTAACAAACCAGCCCATTTTGGATGCCTAAACTACCCTTGATTGCCCCTGAAATTACTAACCCACCCAAACCCCTTTACCTTAGTTAACACTAACTATAGTTAATCCTATTGAGTCTAAATCAGCTATAACCAATCACCAAAACTAAAATTTAACTCTAATTAATATGTAACATTGAACTAATAAGCAATAAACTGTTAAACAATTAAGAAACAAGTAAAATATAATAACACTAAACAAACCTATGATTAACTAACATCAATAAACAAACTAATTTATAAACATGAATTCAACAAGTAACGATTAAACACTAATTCATGAATTTAAACTACTATCAGTAAGAACAGAGGAAGAATCAAAAACAAAAATTTAAATGACAAAAACACAAGTACTGATTACTGCCAAAGAAAAAGAAAAAGAAAGAAGGAAGAAAAAGATCATAAGGAAAGGATGAACAAATTAACAGAACTAAAGAAATAGGAGCAACTTACCTGCGCATGACCAGACTCAAAAAATTGAGTAAAGATCGAGCAAAATGATCTTCTAGGGTTCCGCCAGCTCTATGATTTAAGATTCGAGCCGTTCTGGTGACGTTTGAAGAAATCCAGTTGGGTATTAGGACTGAGGAAGGTTAGGAGGTGCTGTGGTGTTATTTTGGAGTTGTTTGGAGCCGGCGCCGCCGTGTGCGGCGGTGGCGGCGCCTAGGGTTTCGTTGTTTTGGGGATTTTGGGTGGGATTTGCAATGTAAAATACGGGTATTTATGACGGGGAGGTTGAAAGGATTTCATGGTGAAATTTTGAACGGATTTGGGTGACCGCCGCCGGCAGAGACGATTTCCGGCCGGCGGCTCATGGAGGAGAGTGGCGGAGACGATGGAGGTCGTCTCTGATGAGAGTGGGGTGAGAGAGACGGGCTTTGGGGGTGGGTAGGTGAGGTTAGGAAAATTATATATCAACCCTACCTATACTTCCCAACCGTTGGATCAAGCAAACCTAGACGGCTAGGATTGCTTTGATCCAAACGGCGTCGTTTTGAATGATGGGGGCTGGACCGGGCCTGGGGTGTAATATTGGGCCAAATTTGGACGGGTTTTTGAGCCAAATGTTTGGGCCTGAGGAATTTCAATTAAAAATGGCCCAAACAGACTTATCTTTTAATTTCTATTCTTTTTTCTTTCCATTTCTTTTCATATCTTTTTTCTTTCTTTTCAAATTAAAAATAAAACCTACATTAATTCTAAACCAAAATTATCCTACCATATTAGATTAATGTTCAAAATAATATTTACAACAACTAATTAACTATCAAATTAAAAGAAAACTGCACGATTCGAAACTAAATGCCAAAATGGGTTATTTTTTGTGATTTTCTATTTTTGTAACACAACTAAATTACTAACTAATTTCAAAGTGCCAAATTAAATCCTAAATGCAAATGCAACATATTTTTTGTATTTTTCATGAATTAAATAAAATACACATGCACAAACAAATGCAAACAATTAACAGAAAATGCCACGAAAATCCACAAAATTGCAAGTAATGAAAAGAAATTATTTTGTTTTGAATTTATGGGAGTAATTCATATAGGGCAAAAATCACGTGCTCACAAGAGCCTTATGGAAGTAGCCTTTACATTGTAACCACTAGGGAGGGTGGTAATATAAAGCGATTACGAGAAGCTACATTTTTTAAAGAAGATCTCTGTATGAAATCACATGATGTATAGCTCCAGAATTCTAAAGTCCGATTATGTTTCGCAACTCTACTTCATAATGAAGCACTACAACACACTTCTACACAACCAGCTATTACAAACCACATTGGGAGATGCTATAAGACTTGACTGAGAGAAAGGCTTTGACATATGAATATGTTACTAGGTGTATTTCTCCTTGGTCAACCCAAAACCTAAAGGCAAGAGTTAGACTGATATGCAGATCGTTGGACTAGCGCATGTGTAGATAATCCATTATCGAAAGGAGATCATTCAATCTCAGCAGTTGCGGCATGCTATCAACCCTTGATGAACTTGGAGTGATATGAGAACCCAGTGAGATAGTATAGAATAATCATGGAGGGTTTGCAGATGTTCATAATGAGTTCTTCATGGATTTTGACTTGAGAATTACCCAGATGCTAATGAAATACAGAAAAACATGAGAAACAGGCATTGTGCTATAATAACCCCTAAAGGTGTGCTTGGTTTTGACGGAGAGCCTAGTAAGGGTCCTTACAAGAAAGGAAGTGTTACAATGACACATAAAAGGATATGTTCTCTCATGGCTATCGAACAAGTGCTAGGGAACTTAGCACAATGAATTCACTAACTGAGGAACACAATTAACACATGTTATGGAGGTGTAAAGAGAAAATAAACATTTGTTATAAGCTGGACATGCTTCTGCTATATTAACTCCCAACTGCAATATACGACCACGCCACGAGCAACCACAACACTAGGACAAAGTGAGCTACTTACTACGGGATGTCCCAAGTGGACACGAAAGTTATGGCGACACAAGATCTTCCTATGAGGGGGGATGTGAGGATCTCAATTCTCAGAGAGACTTTATGCACACGGTGACCATTTCGATTGACATGCACTAATGTGATAGCTATTAAGGTATGCTCTTATGTTACTAGATAGTGAGAAGCTTTCATGATGATATACGCAAGAGAATAGATTGACTTGTTCAAACCATATAAGCCATATACACAACTGAGTAAAAGAGTGACTCGAGAAGGATCGCAACACTGGGATGCTTTACCTGGAACTCGACACCACATAGGTAAACTTTATGACGGTGCATGCATAGGCACAAGTGGGCAGATGTTGTCCATTACAATAAAATATTCTGTAAGAAATTCCTCAGGTATAGTCCCTTGTTAAGAATTTAGGAAATACAAGTCGGAAGTATTAATCCTAGAGTCATAACTCCATTCGAGGACACAATTGTAGAACTTAATTCCACAAGAATGTAAATAAGAGGATTTGTAATAGAGTGGATTCATGAATAATGCGTCTCGTTCAAAGAGTCGATACATGCAATGTTTTGTTATTCAACACCTTGTTAAGACCGTGTTTATGAGAACTCTTCAATATGGACGTACATATATACGAGTAGAAATTTTGATTTGACTCACTTAGGTTAGTAGGGCAATAGCTTAATCGATACTCCTCGACTCCACATCCCTAACGTTCGTAGGTGACATACTGATATACTACATGATCTGATGGTGCAGAGACATCAATAGGGACAAGGACACTTCCCTCTTAGCGATAGGTTTTACCAATCCTTCCACAGCTCAATACATTCTCCTAACAAGTCCTTGGGAAATCCACTCGGACTCAATGGTGGGATCAATCCCCCTTACATGCTTCAATTTCGCGGGTCATGGTATCAAGGTTACCAACCTTGAGAGTAAGACTTAGAGAGGAAATCAGCTCCCTAACTTGAGCTCTATCGCACGATTGGAGTATCAAAGAAGGGTGAAATTCCTAAATGTCCGAATAGCCTCCAACTTATAAATGTGGTCGACTACACACCGATAAGAAGGTTTCTACTAGACATGGCTCCGAGAAATCGTAGGACACCTTAAAACCTTAGGCTCTGATACCAAGTTTATCACGCCCCAAAACCGAGGGGCGCGACCGGCGCTCGACCGGGTAGCCCCAGTCAAGCGGACCTGGGTGCCTTTCCTAACCCACATGTTACCCCGTGATTTCTATACCCATTATTCAAGTGAAATAGCCGTTTATGATTAAACACATTCTTACTTTACGTGGTCTACAAGTTATACTGCCCAAAAGCCTCTAGGGATACAAAAGAGTTTTACAATACTTGCCGGTAATAAGGCTCCGGCTATACCTTACACAAATACCAAAAATAAGACTCCGGGAAGAAAAGCGGCATGAGCCACGCAGGGCCCCGAGAGGAAGGGGCTCACCAATACAGCTGACGGAAAGTGGAGGAGGTGCTACTGTCGGTGGACTGGAGCCTGCTATAGAACCACCTACAATCATAACAAGAATATAGAGCCCTTGGCAAAAGGGACGTCAGTACATTTGAATTGGACTGGTATATATGAACAAACTTTACCCCAAGTAAAATCAATCAATACACAAATAACAAACAGTAATAGAATCAACAATCAAATGCACATGAAGAAACAACCAAAGCCAACAAGTTTCCCAATCTCTCCTTTTTCCCTTTCAACATCATTTCACACTCAAGAGTTTCATACATTTTCATTTCAATAGTGAATATGATCACTTTTCCACCCTTATTACCTCGGCCACCCTTATTACCTCGGTCACCCTTATCACCACAACCCACACCTTGTTACTTCGTGTTGCGGCGCGCAATCCGATCCCACCGAACAATCACAATTCACACAACAACAACAACAACAAATCGCATTTCACACGGCAACAACAACAAATCACAAAGAATTTTCATAACCATCAATACCATTTCCATCATATACAACAGCCCGCATACAATTTAAGTCACAACGATAATTGCCCACGACAAGTCACATACGATATTACCACAGTTGGTTCAATTGCATCAATCACGATTTCTTTCCATCATTTGTTACACAGCTTTTACCGCATAAACACATTCACACACACACGCTTGGTTTGTTGCCATTTACTTACACCATTATATCGGGAGACTCAACCAATAACGTTCAAGGCATATCAATCACAAGAATTCACAAATAATCCACATAGGTATCACATATCAAATACTCGTACACCAAACAAGGTGACTTTACGAAGGTCAAAGTTAGCCATACATACCTTGTTTAAGCTTTCCTTAAGTCACTACAATGTTCCGGAAATTCTAGCAATCCCAATCTACTTTGAGACATAACAATATTGAACACAAATTAGAAAGGTATTCATGGTTTCAGCTCATTTGAGCATTTTATCAAATACTAGTTGAGCATCTTGATTTCAAATCTCTTTTACAAGGTTTCCTTCATTCCCCAACCCAATCTTTACTTATTTATGTTCAACAATCTTTCCATAACCCTAATTTATACATGCATGTATACATAATAGTATTACACCCAAGAATCGCACCTCAATACCCTATCTTGTACCCCAAACTCGAAATTAAAGTCTAATGTATAGAATCTTACCTCTTAGATGAAGAACTTGTGATTGGGTTCTTTGATTCTTGAAGATTGATGCAAGATTGGATGATTGAATGTTGGGTTCCTCCTTCTCTCTCTAAAATGCTCTCAACTCTCTCTAAAATCAGTGAAAAAATGACCCCAAATGAAGCCCCAAAGACTATATATTAAAATGGGGTCGGGTTATAAAAATAGGATAAATAAGCCTCCGACGTCGGGTCTGCGATCGCAGAATGGACTGCAAAATAAGAATGTGGGCCGCATAATGCACCGTAAAATAGGTGCCCAAAACTGGGCAACACTGGCCCAATTTGCGACAGATGTGCGACCGCAAAGTCGAAAATGCGACAGAAATGCGATCGCAGATTTGACACAGGATCGCATTTTTCCAGCCTTTGGTAATTTGACCATAACTTTGTGTAGGAATGTCCAAATGACAAACGGTTTGAAGCGTTGGAAACTAGACTCAATGACCTTTCATCTGATAGGTTATTCATCACATTAAACGTAATACATATTCATATATGCTCATTCAAAATATGGACTAGTGCAAGTACCTTTGGAATCTTAGCCTATTATGAAACCTTTCCCATTTAGCTTACACTTAGGCCTCCCCTTGGACCCCACCTTACTTAATATATGACTAATACACTTGTTTACCAAATCCAATTGATGCCCATCATGTTAATAGCACATAAAACATAATAATTAGCCTCCATGGCACCACGAAATCCTAATTTACTTAGTGAAATTTTCCGGGGCCTTACATGTTCATAGGTTTGATCGAGGATTGACTTAATTGATATCAGGGTCGTTTCAATACCGGAAGTTATAGTAGGTCTGTTATGTCATCTATTACTTGTGTGCAAAATTTAAGATCAATCCGAGGTGTTTAGGCTTGTTCGCCGTTAGTTTTGAATTTTGAAAGTTCATTAACTTCATTAAGTCGATCTGAGGTGCAATTTGTGACTTTGATGTTCTTAAGTGAGATTTGAAACATCGAGTAGGTTTGCGTTATGATTTGGAAATTGCCTGCAAAATTCGAGATTGTTCAGAGTTGGTTTGATAGCATTCGGATGCTTGGTTGTAATTTTAGAAGTTATTGAGTTCCCCCTTAAAATTTCATGTGTGTTGATGTCCGATTCATGGTTTTGAGTGTTATTTTAGTGATTTTATCGCGCGAGCAAGTTTGCATGGTATTTCTATACTTGTGTGGATGTTTTGCATGGAGCCCGATGGCTCGGGTGTGTTTCGGGGTGGTTTCGGACCACTTTTAGGGCATTTTTAGTTGCTGGTTTTTGGGTACAGGGGTGTGCATCGTGATCGCGAACATTTGGTCGAGTTCGCAAAGAGCAAACTGCAGTTTGGGGCCTTGTGAATCGCGATCGCTTAGGAGGAATTTCCGTTGCACGAGTCTAACTTAGGAAGCTAATATCTTGCAATCTATAAGGAATGTGGAGATGATCCAAATGAAAGATATAACCCTTTGTGTCTAGTTTCCAGAAAATCAAACCATTTGGAGTTTAGAGTTTTGTACAAAAATTTATGGTGGATACATTACAGGTTTTTTGGAAAGAGTATGTAAATCATTGTTGAAGAATTTGTTCATCGCGGTCGCGAAGGAATTTCCGCGATCGCAAAGAAGGAATCATGGGCAGTGGATTTAATGTCCAATTTCAGACCTTTGAGCCATTTATCCATATTTTGGGTTGGGGACATTGGGATTTAGCGATTTTTTAGGCAATTTTTACCATATGAATTTGGGGAGTTCTCTACTCGGTTTTGATTATATTTTATGAATTAATCTTCATTTTTGGCATATGATTATTGATTTTTGAAGAGAAATCGGAGGAATTGTATATAATATCATAAAATGAATTTTGAGTTTTGAACTTCTATTTAGAATCGAAATTTGGTAAATTTGGCATGATTGGAATCGTGGTTGAATGGATGTTCATATTTTTTTAACTTTTATCCGATTCTGAGACGTGGGTCCCGCATTGAGTTTTGGTTGACCTCAGTTTGTTGATTAAAGATTCGATTTTTATCAGTTGGAATTGTTTCCTTAGACATTATTTGATGTATTTAAGTTGCTTTTGGTTAGTTTCGAGTCGTTTGGAGGTCGGTACGTGCGGGATGGCATTTCTAGATTATGGTGTGGCTTGCTCGGTATTAGATTCAGCTTGTTTGAGGTAAGTAACACTTCTAAACATGGTGCTGAGGGTATGAACCCCTGAATATACATGTTATGTATTGGTTTTGAGGTGACACACAAGCTAGGTGTCGGGCGTGTAGGCGTGCACCGTGTGAATTATGACTCGGTTGTTTCTGTGGTACGGTGTAGGTACCTAATCTTGTTATTTTTATTTATCCATGAGACCTCTACGTGCTAGAGTAACTGAGCTGTGATCCAAGTTAGAAACCATGTTTAGGCTATGTGCTTATTCTGTTGGGACCCACTGAGGTCATATATGCTGCTGAGTTATTTGCTTAAATTGCAGTTACATACTCAAACATACTCATTCATTTGCATATCATATCTCAATCTCTGTTGCTATTCATTGATACATCATATTATCTTTTTTGAGCTGATTTTTAGGACATTATGAGCCTGAGAGACTGGAGATATTGATGATTAAGTTGGGTCCTAAGGTCCAAATTATCAGTGATATTGAGGGGATCGGGCTGCAAGTCGCAGTACGTATTATTGATTCATGATGGGATCGGGCTACATGCCGCAGCAGGCTTTATTGAGTCATGCCATGATTGGATTATTATAGCACTTGGGCTAGATCTGCCCCTTCGAAGTATGCACAACCACAGTGAGCACCGTTGCTATTGATTCACAATGGGATCGGGCTGCACACCGCAGCATGATTTATCAGCGTTTGGAGTGGATCTGCCATGGGCTGGATCTGCCCTTTACAGTGCTGAGTGACTGGGTGTGTTGAGTGAAGGAGTGTGATAAGTGGGAGTGTGAGACAGTGAGATTGAGTAGTTTGAGAGTGTGGGTACATGAGTTCATGAGATGACATGTATGCTTGACACACAGACATAGAGATGCATTCCCTCGTGTTACACAGTTTTGTGACATGTATGACTTCACATGCACATGGACATGTAGGCATAAATATGTACTTTCCTCATGCTATCTGATAATGAAATATCTTATTTATTGTTAAAAGGTTTTAGAAAAAATCACAATTTTTTGGACTTACTCATATTTTGGTGATTTCGGTGAAGGAACTAAGTTTGTTACTTATTGAGTACGGGGGGTCGATTGTACTCATACTATATATTTGAACCTTGCGTGCAGAGTTTTGGATGCTGATGTTGCTGTGTATGGCGGGAGCAGGAATTGAAGAAGTACCTGCGTTCCGGCCATAGCTGCCTCTTGTTATTGTTTGTACTACCTGTATTAAAGTCCAGTTTTTTTTCATCACTTATTTCCTCAGTAAATCTCTGTTGAATCGGAGTATTGTTATTTGGCTTACCTAGCGGGTTAGGTTAGGTGCCATCAATACTAGTTGAAATTTTGGGTCGTGACAGCCATACATGAGGTTATACTTTTTCGATGCAAGTATGACTGAGTGTGTTGAGTGATTGAGCGTGATGAGTGGGAGTGTGAGACAGTGAGATTGAGTACTCTTAGAGTGTGGGTACATGAGTTCATCACTGTGGTGCATTGCATTGACATGTATACTTGACACATAGACATAGAGATGCATTCCCTCATGTTACGGTTTTGTGACATTTATGACTTCACATACACATTGACGTGTAAGCATAGAGATGTAATTTCCTCATGCTATCTGATAATGAAACATCTTATTTATTGTTGAAAGGTTTTGGGAAAAATAAGAATTTTTTGGACATAATCATATTTTTGTGATTTCGGTGAAGGAACTAGGTTTTACTATTATACTTGAAAGCATGACTATTTTCTGTAATTGTGAACGAGCTGAGCATCATATTTTTGAGACATTACTTGTATTGGTTTTCTTATATTGTTACGAATTGTTCTTGGATATTGGTGTTGGGCTTTGAGCTTTGTGCAAGCTCGTCACTGCCTTCAACCTAAAGTTGGGTTTGTTACTTATTGAGTACACGGGGTCAGTTGTCTCATACTATACTTCTGCACTTTGCGTGCACAGTTTTGGATGTTGATGTTGCTGTGTATAGCGGGAGACGGAATTGAAGATGTACATACGTTTCGGCCATAGCTGCCTCTTGTTATTGGTAGCTTTAGAATTTAATCTGTTCATGTATATTTCAAACAGATAATGTATTTATTTCATACCTGCTTTGTAAACTCTAAATCTTAGAATCTCATGTTTGTACTACCAATCCTTGGGAAGTGTATTAAAGTTCAGCTTTTTTCATGCATTCCCTCATGTATTAAAGTGAGTGGAGGTAGTTGTCGTATTTGGCTTATTTATAATTGAAGATGTACCTGCGCTTTGGCCATAGCTACCTCTTGTTCTTGGTAGCTTTAGAATTTTTAATCTGTTCATGTGTATTTCAAACGAATGATGTATTTATTTCAAACCACTTTGTAAATTCTAAATCTTAGAAGCTCAAGTTTGGTACTACCAGTCCTTGGGAAGTGTATTAAAGTACGATTTTTTTCATCACTTATTTTCTCGGTAAATCTCTTTTGAATCGGATTATTGTTATTTGGCTTACCCAACGGGTTGGGTTAGGTGCCATCAATACTAGCTGGATTTTTGGGTCGTGACAGCCATTTAAGAGGGTCATACTTTTTCGATGCAAGTATGACTGAGTGTGTGGAGTGATTGTGCTTGATGAGTGGGAGTGTGAGACAGTGAGATTGAGTACTCTTAGAGTGTGGGTACATATTTCATCAGTGTGGTGCATTGCAGTAGCATGTATACTTGAAACACAGACATAGAGATGCATTCAATCATGTTACACGGTTTTATGACATTACATCGCATGCACATTGACATGTAGGCATAGAGATGTAATTTCCTCATGCTATATGATAATGAAACATCTTATTTATTGTTGAATGGTTTTGGGAAAATCATAGTTTTTCGGACTTACTCATATTTTGGTGATTTCGGTGAAGGAACTAGGTTTTACTGTTATACTTGGAAAGCATGAATATTTTTCATAACTGTGAACGAGCTGAGTATCATATTTTTGAGTCATTACGTGTATTGTTTTTCTTATATTGTTACAAATTGTTCTTGGATATTGGTGTTGGACTTTGACCTTTGTCCAAGTTCGTCATTTCTTTCAACCTAAAGCTAGGTTTGTTACTTATTGTGTACTCGGGGTCAGTTGTACTCATACTACATTTTTGCACCTTGCATGCAGATTTTTGGATGCTTGATATTGCTGTGTATGGTGGGACCTGGAGTTGAAGATGTACCTGTGTTTTGGTCATAGCTGCCTCCTGTTCTTGGTAGCTTTAGAGTTTTTAATCTGTTCATGTATCTTTCAAATAGATGATGTATTTATTTCATACCATCTTTATAAACTCTAAATCTTAGAATCTCATGATTTGTACTACTACTCCTTGGGAAGTGTATTAAGCTTCAGTTATTTTTCATCGCTTATTTTCTCGGTAAATCTCTTTTGAATCTGATTTCTGCTATTTGGCTTACCTAGCGGGTTGGGTTAGGTGTCATCAATACTAGTTGGATTTTTGGGTCCTGACAGCCATATAAGAGGGTCATACTTTTTCGATGCAAGTATGACTGAGTGTGTTGAGTGTTTGAGCGTGATGAGTGGGAGTGTGAGACAATGAGATTGAGTACTCTTAGAATGTGGGTACATGAGTTCATCACTGTGGTGCATTGCATTGACATGTATACTTGACACACAGACATAGAGATGCATTCCCTCATGTTACACGGTTTTGTGATATTTATGACTTCACATGCACATCGACATGTAGGCACAGAGATGTACTCTCCTCATGCTATCTGATAATGAAACATCTTATTTATTGTTGAAAGGTTTTGGGAAAAATCACAGTTTATCGGACTTACACATATTTTTGTGATTTCGGTGAAGGAATTGGGTTTTACTGTTATACTTGAAAAACATGACTATTTTCCGTACCTGTGAACGAGCTGAGCATCATATTTGTGAGTCATTACTTGTATTTTTTTTCTTATATTGCTATGAATTGTTTTTGGATATTGGTGTTGGACTCTGACCTTTGTCCAAGCTCGTCAGTGCTTTCAACCTATAGTTAGGTTTGTTACTTATTTAGTACACGGGATCGCTTGTACTCATACTACACTTCTGCATCTTGTGTGCAGATTTTTGGATGTTGATTGTTGTTGTGTTTGGCGGGAGCTGGAATTGAAGATGTACATGCGTTCCTGCCATAGCTTCCTCTTGTTCTTGGTAGCTTTAGAATTTTTAATCTGTTCATATATATTTCAAACAGGTGATATATTTATTTCATACCAGCTTTGTAAACTCTAAATCTTAGAAGCTTATGATTTGTATTAGCAGTCTTTGGTAAGGGTATTAAAGTTCAATTTTATTTCATCACTTATTTCTCAATAAATCTATTTTGAATTGGATCATTGTTATTTGGCCTACCTAGCAGGTTGAGTTAGGTGCCATCACGACTATTTGGATTTTTGGGTCGTGAAAACTATATAAGACAGTCATACTTTTTCGATGCAAGTGTGATTGAGTGTATTTAGTGATTGAGCGTGATGAGGGGGAATGTGAGACAGTGAGATTGAGTACTCTTAGAGTGTGGGTACATGAGTCCATCACTGTGGTGCATTGCATTGACATGTATGCTTGACACACAAATATAGAGATGCATTCCCTCATGTTACACGGTTTTGTGGCATTTATGACTTCACATGCACATTGATATGTAGGCATACAGATGTACTTTCTTCATGCTATATGATAATGAAACATCTTATTTATTGTTGAAAGGTTTTGGGAATAATCACAGTTTTTCGGACTTACTCATATTTTGGAGATTTCAGTGAATAAACAAGGTTATACTGTTATACTTGAAAAGCATGACTATTTTCTGTAACTGTGAACGAGCTGAGTATTGTATTTTTGAGTCATTACTTTTATTGTTTTTCTTATATTGTTCTGAATTGTTCTTGGATATTGGTGTTGGATTCTAAAAATTTTCCAAGCTCGTCACTACTTTCAACTTAAAGTTAGGTTTGTTATATATTGAGTACACGGGGTCGGTTGTACTCATACGGCACTTCTGCACCTTGTGTGCATATTTTTGGATGTTGATGTTGTTGTATTTGGCGGGAGCTGGAATTGAAGATGTACCTGCGTTCCGGCCAGGCTTCCTCTTGTTCTTGGTAGCTTTAGAATTTTTGACCTGTTCATGTATATTTCAAACAGATGATGTATTTATTTCATACCAGCTTTGTAAACTCTAAATCTTAGAAGCTCATGGTTTGTATTACTAGTCTTTGGGAAGTGTATTAAAGTTCAGCTTTTTTCAATACTTATTTTCTCAGTAAATCTCTTTTGAATCGGATTGTTGTTATTTGGCTTACATGGCGGGCTGGATTAGGTACCATCACGACTAGTTGGATTTTTGGGTCGTGACAGCCATATAAGAGGGTTATACTTTTTCGATGCAAGTGGCTTGACCCAATAACTGGAAGAGGTACAAAGGTACACTCCCAATACAAAATAATTGAGGTTAATACCAAGAGGGGGTATGATCGCTATGATCTTTTTATAATTGCAGAAAATGCTTGACGTGTGTATTATGATCCATATCCATTATGGAGGAAGTCTGATTGCTTGATGGTAATATAAACAAAGCTTGTGGGTAGGGTGGAAGTCGAAAATGTGTTAGACGTTGCATACAAAAGTGACATATCAAATGTTCACCAATTGGTGGATGATCAATTATAAAATTATTTGGAGCATCCTCAACGCATATCAGAAAAAGTTGATATTGGATATTGAGGAATTAACAACCATAGAAACTGAAGACCACAATCAGCTGATGAAATTGAAATAAGCGAAGAAGAAGAATGGATAGATGAGGAAGAATATGTTGATGAGGATTAACATTATTAGTTTTTCAAGCACTATTGTCTTACTTATTTATATTTTACACTAACATTTTTTTATTGTAGATGGTAGGCAAGGTCCGAGGTAATGATGATCATGGTAAATCTCGTGATCGAGGTAGTTGCTGGAACTCTAAGAAGGATAGGAGGCGAGTAGATTCTGAGGATAGTACTACTCTTTTTGTTCCCTCCACTCCTCATATACATCCTTCTGCAACACAAATCGATTCTTCGATGTAGTATTCTTACCATCCTCCACCACATGGCTATAGACCGATACCTTCGCCTAGCCCTTTATATCCTTTCGTTCTTACACCAGGTATTCCATAACATGGCCATAGGTTGATATGTCCATTGTCTAGTCCACTTGTATCACACCTATATGGACAATATCCGTCATCAGTGCAGCCAACTGCCATGCAGCCATCTGTAGTGCCACCGTATGGATCACAGCCATCTAGCTTACACTGATATGGATCATAGCTATCTTCATCTGCCACTCCATCTCCACATCATGCATCTCCAAGCATTTCAGGACTCTGCCTTTGATATAGTAGCTTTGAGCATACTGATACCCCATCTGCCCATACTTCTAATGCAGATGTTGAGCCTAATCTAGAGGAAGTGCAGTATGATCAATATAATAGGTTCATAATCAATCTTGTAATGGGTAAGATTTATATGTTACTTGTTAATTTTTCAATTGTATAATTCTTAAACTAACTGATTCGTATGTTTTTATTACTATAATACAGGTTCAACCCAAGTCACAAGACTACAAAGATAATCACCAATGCCATTAGCAGGCTATATAATGGTGCCTATACGACTTGGAGTGATTTTTCCTTCGACCTCAAGCAGCAAATTTTCAATTAGTTTAAGGCACAAATGCATTTTTAATAAATGTTAAGAGTTATAAAAATTATTTCTCCATCTAAAGTTATACATTTGATTTACAGATAAAGTGTTCATGGGAAGACCGATATAAAGAGGCAGTTGCTAAAAATTTTGAGTGCAAGGCCGGTAAGAGATTGTCAAACTCTTTCTCAGCTACTCACAAGATACATAAGAAGGCTGATTGGTGTCTCCTGCATTTATGGGAGATTTTATTGAGACAATGGGCAACTTAAAATTTTCAAAAGAAAAGTGACTAAGGAAAAAAAGTCCGAGCATCTGAGAATGGTGGCTTCTTACATTGTGGGGCTGTTGTCAGCATGGGGACGATTAGAAGGCACATGGTAATTTCATAAAGGCTTACAATAATATCTTATAATTATATTCAATTCAATTCAATTTATTTAAAATATTTCATTTCATTTGAAGGAAAAAATATGGGGAAAAAATGAATCACGATGAGTTGTTTCTAGAGACCCACATTCGAAGAAGAAAAACGCCTCAGATTCAGATAAGTGAGTGGAGGACCAAGTTGAGATTACATATGTGAGCTTCCAAATTTCCAGCAAGTTATTATTGTGTTTATAATATTATTTATATATTACAATATGTTGGCGATCCAAGAAATGGATGGCATATGTCCTTCCAGAGAAATCATTTCGTCGTTACATGTGTGGATTGCAAGGTATATGGACTTCCACACAAGACGAGTCTCTTGATAGCTCTCGGCTATGGAGGAGAAAGTTGCAAAGCTAACAGCCGAGCTTTAGGCGTCGAAGGCTAGAGAGAAGTTAAATAATCAACAATTTGAAGGTCTTCAAGCTCAATTAACAACTATCTTTTCAACTGGAGTTTTCCCATTGCCCAGGTCTCGTGAGTCATCGCCTGATGTTGCTCCTCCTTCACGTGCTGACGATGAAGGTTCTTCAAGTAGTGGAGGAGAAGAAATACAAAACATTTTTTGAGAAATTGTATTGGAAATAATTTATTGACTTGTTTTAGTTCTTATTGAATATTTTAGTTGTTGAATGATTTACTTTGATTATTGTTATATTCTAGAGTTTTGATTGTAGTTTGAGCATGTTTTGGTTGATGTTAAGTAATTTTGGTTGATTGAACGTAGTATTGGCTAATTAAAAGCATTTGATGCTAAATTAGGCGTTTGGTACTGTTTTCTCATTTTGGCAGGTGGTGCAGCTATAAAATAGGTTGTTTCTGCCCGGATTTATCCCAAAAAAACAACCGAAATAGGTCAGTAAATATAAAAAAAAATTAGATAGTTAAATGTCCAACTAGACCGACTTCAATCGCAAATGTTGAGAAAAAATTCCCAAATATATAAATTTCCGATCGAAGTTGGTCAGTATGCTCATAAATTTTCCAGGATTATCTAATTTTTCGACCGACTTCGGACGGAATAATTAAATTATACTTCTCTGAATTATTTATGTTCCGAGAGAAGTCGGTCGGTTATTATTTTTTATACTATAACTTTAAATTAATTTACCGACCCATATCGTTCGGAATTGATATTATTATTTTTACTTAAATAAAAAAATGTCGACCGACATCGATCGGAATATTTAATTTCAGTTGGGTCGTGTGTCAGAAATCGGGACATTGATTAGACTGACAAAAATCAGTCGGAATTTCCGACCGAAATTGGTCGGTGACTCTTACCAACGAGTGATCTGCGTCCTCCGTATTTCAGTCGGAAATTGGCAGTTCGATCGGCTTTTTCCGACGATAATAGGGCAATTTATAGTAGTGTCTTGATATTTTCTCAAGCACGAAATTTGTGGTTTCAAAACTGATCTATGCATTTGGATATTTAATTTTGCAGTTATTATAAACACGTGTAATTATTAGTGCCTCAAGAAGTGTTAACATAAATGGAATAATATTGATAGCTCAGTGGTATCGTAATTTCACGAGCAGATTCGAAGTTGGTTAAGAAGCCACATATATATATAGAATATACGAAAGAGTAGTGTTATGAGCATCATTGGTAAATTAAATGTGGAACATACCTTTACAGCTCTTATTCCATTCGCAAAACTTTTATTCGCACGTCCTATAAGATATTAGATATTAATAGTAGATGAACTTGCACATGTTCAACTCCTAAAAGAAACAAAGGAAAAACAAGCATACGTCAGTAACAACAAAATTTGATTTTCTACTGACAAGCACAAAGACGAAAATGAAGCAATTGTCTGCGGATTAAGCTATATAAATTGGAAATATAAAATGTAATTTAGTTTTGCCGCAGCATGTATTTATCTTAGTTTCCAGGTTATTATATCATGTTTGCTCTGAGAAGTTACCTATTATTGTAAATTAATTTGAAGTGCCAAACAAAGTTGGCTTGGAAGTTGCAGAATATTGTTTGGAAAATTAATCAGCTACTTTTTTTTATATAAATATTTCCTGTTAGCACAAGATTCTTCTTGATTCTGTAAGCTTCCATTTAAAACTGAAAGAAACAAATAAAATTCTTATAGAGAACCAATTATTTTCGTTTCTGCAAACACTGTGTCCCAATGTAAAAGGACAACGAACCTCCGAAAATATTTATAGTTTCCTGTATCGATTATATTTTGTTGGAAATCACTGGCTACTGTATTTTCAATTTCTGCGTAATTTAAAAGAAATATTTTTAATTTTTTATATAAAGAGTTTGTGGGGGTAATTGTAAATGGCCAAATTCCATCATAAAGTGATTACCTAAAATGTGTTCGCTTTTCTTCCATTTCCTATGAGAATCCATGTATAAAGTTAATTCTCACAATCTTAATTAATGCTAAATTCCATTCATAAAATCTTTTGCTTTAGAATATTGATCGCATAAATTTACCTGTAATTCCGATATGATTAGCTTAATTATGCTTATTAGAGTACTTATTCTTCAGAATCTTTATTTACAAGTAATATTAGTTGCTTGCACTTTATTTGCGAATGTTTCTATTGGATTCTTTTAAATAAATTGTTTTTGTGCTTTGCTCATGAGAATAATCATAAAGAGAAAAAGTTCTTGGACTGAAAGAAAGATTGCTTGTAGAATATTAATGAGAATTATAGGGTAATGCATTAAAACCTACCTTTTCATAGTAATAAAGTAATGAGTGGAAATAATTTGCTCCTACGCTCTACCTTTTCTTTAATTTGTTTACCCTACACCTCTGATTCACACTGCGACATGTATGTATCTACTCAGCTATAAGGTAATGAATTGTTAGTAATGCTTTGTCCTTATTCATACACTAGTCATTTCCGAAAACGCTCACTGCTACGAAGTAAAACGTTTCTGGGAAAAGGAAAAACATGTTTTCCCGAATGTAACCAACCTGACCCCTAATTTTTTCTTTATATATATATATATATATATATATATATATATATATATATATATATATATATATATTGAGCATGTTTATGGTACTATTTGTGACTTGTTGAAATCGTTTGGATTGAGGTATGAAGAGTTCGGACGTGCCTCGGAATAATTTTACATTAAAATCTAGTGTAGCAAAATTGCCGTGCAAGTCATGATCGCTAGACTAGGAGCCGCGATCATGGACAAGAGCTGACCGATGGCCAGGTTGACCTGCCTAGCAATCGCGAAGGATGATCGTTATATGAGGTTGACTCCCGTGATCGCGATCAGGGGCAAAGCTATGTTGGTCCAGGGGAGGTCAACTGATCACCTTTCGCTGAAAAATTATACTACATATAAGGTAAAATATTACTTGTTATTAATTAAAAATAGACTTTGAACACCCTTGCATAGTTCACTGGCAAATGATGTTCAAAATTTGAACACCCTTATTGAATTTTCAGGCTTCGCCACTGATCGCGACGATGGAGTTTACCATCACGATGGAGGCCCAGTCCATTAACCTCTACAATAGCGAAGGGGCTCTACGAATGCGGTAGGGCCCCAAATATAGGTGTAAATAGCACGGTCTAACTAGTTTTCGGATTGGTAATCGAAAAAATAGTCAGCGTTTATAAAGTCATTGAAAAATAGCCATTGTTTTGCTGAAACACGGAATGTTCCAGCATAATATGTTGGATTATGGAGATCCTGCGTATAAACTTTCAGAATATTATGTTGGAACTCCAGCACGGAAAATTCCAGTATTATATGTTGGATTATGGAGCTCCTCCATTTAAACTTCCTGCATATTATGTTGCAACTCCGATACGTTATGAAATTCCAGCATATTACACGGGAATCTCATGTGTAAAAAAAAATTGAACTCCAGTATATATTATATTGGAATTTTTCCAATTCTTTAAAGGTGTTTTTGTTCAGATTATATCTTTACACGAAAAAGTGGCTAATTTTCGATTACTTTTGAAATTGTGGATATTTTTCAATTACCAATTGTAAATCGACTATTCTGATTTTTTTTTTCCCCAAATCTAAGGGAACCATGTTCATAATTTTAGATTTTTAATTCCACTATTAAGAGCTCTACCTCACGGTGAGGGGTTTCCAACGGTGTTCTAAAAGACGTTTTCGGGGTGAGGCCTGGGGCGAGGCGCACCGAAAATGCCTCGAAGCGATGGTGCGGGGCGAAAATCTTAAGAGGCTACGCCCAGCCATTCAAGGGGTATGCCTGGGCGTTAAGGCAAGTTTTTGCAGTGAGGCGTAAGCCCGAGAGACTTTTTCAAATTAAAATAAAATTTGTTGAATAAATCCGTAGTATAATACCCAAAATCCCAAAAGTTAGCTTGTAATTAATCAAAGATTTTAAAAAGAACTGAAATATCAAATTTAAAAGTCAAGACTTTTTTTTATTGCTAGAAGCCCTAATTTATGTTCTTCCTAATTCTTTATCTTGTCTGCTAGTCTGTTACTATCTCCCAAAAGCAATGAACAATTAATTTTTATTTTTTTCTGCAGATCCAAAGAAAACTACATTTTCCTTCATAGCAGCAAGTTCAAAGTTCAAATTGCAGGTTAATTAGTCATCCTTTTTATTTCCTCACGTAGAAAACTTTATTCTTTTCGACTCAGGTTACTTGCGCTAGTAAGTAGCGTATAAAGATTATTTTGACTAGTTAATAGTGGGGATTGAGCACGCCTATATATATATATATATATATATATTACTTATTTATAGTTTTCTTTAATTTTTATGTAATTTTACCTATTTAAAAATATTTACTGTAGTTATATTATTTTATTAAAAATTAAATACCCATGAGGCTTAAGCCCCGTGCCTCGCGGCTTACACCTCGCTAAGGCATATATAAAAGAGAAAATATCACTTTATACCCATTAAATCCAAACTATTTACCCTTTAATGCCCATGCCTAAACTACTTACTATTCTTACCCATGGGGCCCGAATTAATTACCCGCTAATTTTCCAGCCGCAACCTGCAAACAAAAGCTGAGCTAGAAAATCATCAAACTTTTCTTTGGATTTTCTTCTTTTCTTTATTATCTTGTCCAGCAACCTCATAATTTTTTTTCTGGCATGCAATTAAATATTTAAGGGCTTTAGTTGTTGAGTACGAACTTTAATGAAATAGTTCCCACAAACAAGGAATCTTGAAAGAGAACCTCAAGTGGTGAAATAGAGATTCAAACTCCAAAAGAATATCCTTAGTTTTGTGTGGCAGTAATAATATTTGTGGGTATGGCATTTACAGAAGTCTCTGGTCATTTACGTCTCTGGTCCCATGCTAATATCATCCTTTGAGAATCTTTCCATTATCCACCATTGTTGGGCTTGAAGCTCAATTTTATTTTTGAAGATTTCTTGTTTGATTCAAAGTGGGTGCTGTTAAATATTGCTTATAGTACCTTCTGGAATTCATACTGAAATTTGATAGCATTTGGAGCTGATTTGAGGTGATTGAGATCGAAATTTTCAGTTGAAAATCGAAGAAGAACACAGCTACAGTATATCGCTACGGTATACAATATGCTGTAGGAGTATATAGCTATACTGCAACAGTACACTATTATAGTTCACAAAACAGTATACAGCTACAGTATACTAATATACTATAGGAGTATATAGTTATACTGCAACAGTATACTATTATAGTATACAATATATTATTATGGTATACTGTAATAATATGCAAGATACTGTAACAATATGCTGTAATAGTATACAATATATTATAATAGTATACTTATTACCCGTAAATTCACTTGCCTTTTCCCTTATAATTTGTTTTAAGCTTTTACCCAGCGTGAGGGGCAAATTAAAAATGCAAAAAAAAAAAAAAATTATAGTATGCTATATAACGTAACAGTATACTCTTACAATTAGATCCTTTTAGAATTATTTAAATTTTTTATTGACAACTGATATTATTTTAGTTTAATAATTGAATTGAAATTTTTTTAACTCTTTGCGTATAATTGTATACCCTGTTGGTATAGTTATATACTATACTGGTATCATATGTTAGTTAATATTTATTTGGTTGTATTAGCTACATTTAATTGGTACACAATTCGATTTTTATTTAGTAATAATATAAAAAAAGAATAATAAAAAATAGTGAAAACAGTAAATGAAATTAGATTATGAAGAGAAAAAAAGTATAAAAAAAAAAAGAAGTTAAATGAAATTAGAAAAAGAAAAAAGAAAAAAATAAGAAGAAAACGAGAAAAAAGAAAAGGACAAAAGGAAAAAAAATAAAAAAGAAAACAAAAGAAGCATAGAAATAAAAAAGAATTGGAGAATAAAGAAAAAATTCTCCACAAAAACCTACTATGGGTAGGAAATGTAATCAGTATATGGGTAGGAAAACAAATGGATAGACAAAGGTAAATAATTTTGTTTTTGTGGGTAACTGTGCCAACACCCCTATATAAAACGCATCGCCTTATGCCCACGCCTTTTAAAACACTGGTTTTCAATTACAGGACTTGATATTGGTCTATGGAAAGGATTCTAAAATAGACTAGTTTTTGCATCCAAAGTATGAGATATGAAGTGGAAATTTATGAAATTGAACGAGTCCTAAACTCCAAAATAAGAAAATTGGGAAATTGAATTACTATTTGGACTCTGATTTGAAAATTAATCATAATTTTGGACTCAATGGATTGTGGATAGTACCAAGGCATATTGGTTTCGGGAATCATGTTAACTGTGAGTAGATTTTGGCTGATACATAAATGGGAAATTTTTATAAAGCACTATCTTTTAGTAGTAATTAGTTATCTATAGATATCATTTGCTATATTACGGATTATAGATACTTTTTATGTGGTTATAAGATGTATTTGATGTATTTAAGCTATTGTATTCATGAATACAGTAGCAAAAATAGGTGTGAATCAGGGAAGTCCAGCTAATCAGTTGTTGTATTCGAGTGTATTCGACTGTATTCATGGAGTGAAACATGGGATTACAGCTGGACAGATTATTGTATTCAACTGTATTCACGGCGTGAAATAGGGGATTACACCGTTTTTAAACGGAAAGTGAATCAGTTAACATAATAGACTCCTAATATAACTCAACAAACTCAATTATAACACACAAAATTTGTATTTTCAGTTATAAAAAAGATTCTCAACCGAAAAATACTTCAAAAATATAGCAATCTTCAGAGAAATTATATAATACATCTGAATACATAAATTATATTAATTAAAAAAAACTTACGAATACATTCATGGCATATAGCGAGACAGTGAATATAATAAAATACATAGAATACAGCGGGATACATTAAAATATAATGAGAAAAAAAGATAGTGAATACAATGAAATACAACGAGACACATTGAATTATACAATGAAAAAAAAGACAATGAATACAATGAAATGCATGAAAATACATTGAAATATATTAACAGAAAATCAAGTTGCTCAGCCCCAAACTCCATCGTCTTTGTTCAAGAACAAACCAACCGGATTATATGTCGGCGGCTGCTGTTCAAGAATCAGTTTAATGTCGGCGGCTGTTGTTGTTGGTGAGAATCTTGAACATAGCAATCTTCAAGAATCAGTGCATCTATTATAATGGGATGGGGGCTTTGAACAAGAATCAGTTTTGACTGATAATTAATATATCTATAAATCAAGAAAACAAGGGACAGAGAAAGGGAGGGAGGAGAAAATCAATTTTATTGGCATAAAGATTTTTGGTGAGAATCAGATGCTTTGCGGCCATTGGTGAAAGTTCAAGATGCTTGTAATTGTTACAGACTCAAGATCGGGGACTCTTCTTTGCGGCCATTGGTGAAAGTTGATCGGAGGAAGAGATTTGAAATTTTAGTGGGATGGGGGAAAGAAAATGGGATGTATCAAAGTAGAAAGAGAAAGAAAATAGTGTAACTGATTAGCGTATTTAGTGGCTTAGGGCTAGGAGGTAACCAAAATTAAATATTTTGCTATAAACCTTAAAAAGTATTTATAGAATATAATTTTTTTAAATGATATTTATTTAAAATAAATAAGGTGTTAACCTTTGCTATAGGAGGTAAAAATTCCTACATAAATTTAAGAGATAAGTCCAATAGGCCGTTTAATTGATCTTGGTAATTGTTATATATCCATGTCATTTGAAGGAGATTTAAATCGCTAAAGCAATTCTGGAGCAATGAAATTAATCTTGGACCGAGGTAAGTGGAGACTTGACCTCTTTAAGGGGTCTTTCAATAAAATAAGCATGCTAATTAGCTTTAGATATATGTTATGTATATGGGGGTGACTATGTATATATGAAGAGACGATGAGAATATACATAGGAACTAGAATGTTATACTGGGATGAAAAAGATCAGTACTGTGATTTTGATGTGATTCATGCTTAGTTTGGTTTTCTGTGCATATTGTGTATGCTAGTACATTGCTAAGAAATTTATATATGTGGTGATACGTGCCCAGTTCAGATATTCATGCATATCGCATATGTTGTTCAATTATTGAGAACATGGCTCCAGATAAGTTATTGAGCACGTTTGAAAACATTAGTTATTAATCGTGTTACTGGTCTGTACATGGCTCTATTGCGTCAGAACAGGATCCTCCCTCATGACTCACTAACCACAAAGGATCTCGTGGGAAGTGCACACGCCTGAGCAGCACATAACATGCTAAGTGTACACAGAACAGATATTACTGCATTTACAGTCATTAGGTTAAGCTTGTTTGCATGTTTTGACTACTGCACATCTACAGACCTTGGCAAATTTCTCCAATTATTTATAAGGAATAATACGAGCAAAGCCTATAAAGAGAAACTAGTTTTGATATAGTATGTAGCAGCAGCTATATGGCTGAGATTGAAAAACACCTATAATTGGTACACCTGCCCATAGAGAGTAGCGATGACGCTGAACGCTACCCACAAGCTAGTAGCCTAGTCATCATGTTAACATCCCTAGCTAACAGTGGTGGTATTAGACCTTCGTGATATGCACACAATCCGGCTACTTTCCAAGATAATCGGATCAGAATCACAACACTTTCATAGTGAGAGCAGATACCTGTCATGAGATAGAGGTTGAATTCATACTACTAAGAAATCACTATTGTGATGTTCATATTTCTAATGTAACTAGAATGATCAATATCTCAGAGTTAGATGCGCATATACACATCATGGAATTAACAGCTACTACAACCACTACTATTCAAGCATAAGGAAACTCTGTATGATTTTTCTAAACAACTTTTGAACTGACTGTTTGTATCAAGCTTGACTTGCATTTCTGTTGAAGAAAACGTAAATGCCATCTACAACAACAACATATCCAGTATTATCCCACAAAACGTAAATGCCATCTAAATATTGAACTACTGTGATAATTGTATGCAAGTGCTTATGTAAACTTCAGGAACAGGAAGCAAATGAATTTATCAATGCTGTAGAAGCTCCCAACTATTAACTCTTCTATAGGAATAATCATGCTCCTTAATGAAGTGAGCCAAAAGAAAATGCATCATTTAGACAAGTCAAAGATGGCTTTTCTTGGTTTCAAAACCATCTGCCAGTCTCCTTTCCCTAAAAAGGATCATTTGCCAGTCGTTAAATTGTTTCTGAATCCCAGTATATGTGTTTGTAAATAACATTTGGCATTCAAATGCCCGATGCTAATCCCAGCAAAAGAGATGATATAATCAACCGACTCCGGTAAAGTTGAACACACGAGTGGATTTTGTAAGAAAAATCTAGGAGGATGAGTTCCTAGTTCGTGAAGAATCAACACTCAAGGATGACAATCCAACAGTATCAGGGCTTTTAAGCTGATCAAGTTGTTTCTTACCACGACGAAGTAAGTATTCAATATAAATAAAGTTCTTACGGTCAACTTGCTTAGAATTTTTGTGGAACTCAGCTGATACAATTGACTCAATTTGCTTTCTCTCCTCAACAGGCTTGGAGCGTGCTGCTCTTAGGAATCCCCTATATAGAGCAAGCACTTGCTTCTGCATCCCGGATAGCCTTGGTCCACTGGAGGCTCCCATTGCACCTTCAGGGCGAATGATCTTATACTAGTTTCAATTGTACATAAGAAAGGAAGTTGCCACTGTTTCGGAATTCTGCTACGGACTGAAAGAAAAGAGATTGTACAATCAATTACAAGGCAAACATGATTCAAAAACACACACAAAAGAGCAAGAAACACCACCGTGATTTGAACTCATATACAAGGATACAAAACAACTTCCACATACTCTTTTTCAACTTCAACTTCAAATACTCTTTTTTTTTTCAACTTCAACCAAATATTGTCCAAATGCTTACTTGAAATCTACCAAGTAAACTATTTTATCCACTAGCTTTTTCTTTATCACTGGAACACATCAAATTCTTCCTGTGGTTATGTTTCCCCGACAGATAAAAAGATGCTAAATTCACAGCTATGCCTAAATGAACTGTAACCTGCCCAAGGAAACAGAAGAATGAACAAAGTACTCAAATACAGAATAGAATGTTAATCTTTTTCCTTTATAACTAACTTTGTTACAATGAATTGTCTTCCCCCACTCTTATCCCCCTTCGAGATATAAAAACCGACATTTGGTTGAACTGATCTTTTCCATATTCATACTATAGAATAGAGCTTAAAGACATTTCCGAACAGCTACTGAAAATAGATTCAGTTGGATATATCATTAGTCAGACCTTGAAAAGTAGAAAGTAAAACTCAGGGAGTTAGAATCATTTTATCAGCACAGAAACTAATTTGAATATATGTCAGGTCTATCTTTTTTCAGTTGTATGTGACTATTTAGCAGGAGTATAGTTAAAATATTGGTGAGAACTGTTCTCACTATATTTGGCCAATTACATCTAGAAAGAGCTTAAATCTTCCACTTTTTTCTTCTTCCCATCTCTGCCATTAGACTCGCTCTTCTTTTTTTCATTAGTAAGACCTTGATAAGTGAAAAAGTAAAACCTAGGATGATAGAATCAATTTATCTGCAGAGTAATTATTCTGAGTATATGGCAGTTGTACTTTTCCAGTTTTATGTGACTACTTAGCAGGAGTATAGTTAAGAAATTGGTGAGGACTTCTCTCCCTATATATTCCGAATTACATCAGGAAAGAGCTTAAATCATCTTCCTTTTTCTTCTTCCCATCTCTGCCATTAGATTCGCTCTTTATGCATATTTTAGGCAGTTTAAAACAATGTTACCAACAATCTCATGTTTAAAATCTCATGTTAAAACCATAACAACTCAGTTTTTAGCCGCATATATCTATGAAAAAAGGAGACCATGCATTTTAAAGTAGAAGTGAAGCTAGAAGCGCTGAGCAGATTTTCACCCTTGCAAATCTCAGTTTCAAGAATTTGTATCCTATGTCCGGGCAATGACGTCTAGAAAGAACTCAACAGCTCTTCTTTCTTCTTCCTGTTTCCACCGTAGACATGCTTTCTACAGCATGTTAGACCATGTAAACGACATTTAACATTTAAACCTCAGTTTTTAGAACCAGAAGTGCCTAGTCCCTAACTTGCTCTTGGGTACTATAATAAAAGGGCCTCTATCATCCACATATAGCTGATCAAAGGTATTCAAGGTCTACCTATGTGTGTGCTATACGTCTCTTATACTATTTGCCTCAGAACATTTTCTTCCAATATTATGAAAGAAAAAGTGGACTTCTCGATTTATCAAAAGAGAAAGTTGACTTCTCAAGATTTATTGGTTCTTGGGCAGGAAATTGCCAATAGACACGCTTCTGGCTCATCATAATAAAAATTAGGAGTCAGAGTGACAATTTGGCCATTTTAACAATGTCCTCATTGCTTTTAGACTATAAGGTACCGAGGTCTTTCCATAACTAAGAATCTATATCCAGCAGATTACGTGAAGTTAATACAGATATGCAATGAAAGCTGTTTATCACCCCTTCTGCAGACTGCCCATCTTATTGTGGTAATTCTGAAATGAATGCCCGTCTTATTGTGGTATTAGCGAGGATCAGACAGTTACAAGGTATCAAGAAACATTATAACAACACTACTCATCCATCAACAGACTATCAGCTCCGCCATCAACAGACTATCAACTATGACGGGAAAAGGCACAATTTACAAGATCCTAAAGGCTGTCAAAAGCAAAGTAGGTTGTATGTCTCATGTAACTATAAATTTCTAAACATATTGCACACATGATCTTCGATTGTTTTGACAGACCCATGCCAAATAGGCATGACATGGATAATGAAGCCATCTAAACACACTAAAAAGGCGAATATATACACATCGAATGCATACACATATCCTATACTCATAGCGAAGTCCATGAATTCAGATGGTTTAATGGTTCGCCACTTGGAATCTCCCTGAAGCTCTTATATTTTTTTTTTTTTTTTTGACAACCCAGAAATATCCGAGGAACGTGGTACACAGCTCAAAACTCGGCGGGTAATGGACCCACAACTCTATTCCTCTCCACTGGAATACCACGTTTTGTCTGCGACAATGTGCAAACACATGAGGATTGAGGTGCACCTAATTCACCCGGCCCTTAGAAGCTATTTTTCCATAAAATTATTTAGAAAATATTTTACAGTTGTTCATTGCTTCGATTAACAAGTTTTGGAGCTAGTCTCTCCATTTATCTAGTTGAGCTAAATTCTTTCACAAGATTCAAACTGAAATTAAAAAACACTGCTTATTCTTCCTCTTTCAAAATATAAAACCCAAACTAAGACAATTAAAAGAGATTAAACATCACCCAGAAGAAAACCTTTGCATTCTATAAAAACCCTTCAGCACAATTACCAAGAAAAGAAGAGGGAAAAAAAGGGGCGATCCTTCAACTCCTTTACAGTCACAAACATTTCCAGCATTAAGAAATGAAAAAACAAAATCCCAGAAAGAAAATCAAATGGAGAAGCCTTATAGATTTGATGTGTAGAATTTAGAGCTTACCGTATACGAGAACAATTTGATCCCAACTCAATCTGCAAATGGAAGAAGAAGTCGAAAAAGCTTATTCTTTGGTTCTAAAAGGGAAACTAGGGATGCATGCATTTACTTTTAATTTTTTATAAGAACTAAAAAGGGGAAGAAAATTTGTGACTAACGCTTAGCCACGAAATGAAGTCTGTTTGGTTTAAAATTTTAGATGATTTAATAAACTTTTGGTGATAAATTCATTCAATAATCACAATAAGTATTTGGTAATTGTAACAAAGAATCAAAATTTAGTGCTAATGTAGTGATGTAATTATTTTAATTGGTTAATATCACTTGATTTTCTAGAGGAGGTGGCGCACGAGTCATTTTACCTATGATAAGTTGAGCGTAAGCCTATGGACTTTATGCTAATATTTTTTAAAAATAAAAATAGTATTTCCAATAAAGAAAGAATTACAAGAAAATACACGCGACTTCACACCATAACAAAAAATGACCCATATTTTTAAGTTTTACCCGACCTGCCCATATTTTACATATTTTGAAAACACTTGCAAATTCAAAATCTATGTTCTTACAACTATTCTAAAAGCTATGGAATTAAATATGTATTCTCACAACCATTGTTTTCACTCTCTCTTCTTCTCACATTTTCTACATATGCTTCAAGGGCCATGTATTTTCTGTTTCTCCCCCTGTGTCATCTGGTTGCAATGTAAGAAAATTGAATAGTAGAAGTCCACCATTGAAGGTCATTCAAAGCTTTGCTTTCGAAAATAGGATTTTTTTTTTATTTTGTTAGTTGTTTGGATTGGATGTTGTTCCAATTGATTGAAAATATCAAAAGGAGTTCAAAATTTAAATTTGAAGTGATTTGGAGTAGATTTGAGCAAGATTTTAGTTAAATTTCATAAAAGACGCAAGGAAGAAGACGAAGTCAGTTCTTTGTATAATTATGTATAATCTTGTATAATAGTGTATATGAGTGTATAAACACACCTTATACACTATTATACACTTTTATACACCTTTATACAAGCGTCTGTAGAGGAACTTCTTCCACGATTTTCAGTTGCAATTCTTGTTCAAAACCAGTCCAAATCTCCATTAAATGATTTCAAATTTTGTATACAACATCCTTATACTATTTCTAACATGTCCAAATAACACCCACTCCAAATTTCGCACAAAATTAAATTCGGAATTTAAACCCACATATTTAACCTTGTTAAAAATCCAATTTTCACCACCCAAATAGAATTGGTTTGTTGAACTAATATTTGAGTCACAATTTCTGATTCGAAAATTAACTTAAAAACTTGAGCAATCTTTTTTAAAAATTAAATAATAATTTCAAGAACCTATTGGAGTTGGATGTTGGATCTTAGCCTATTATTTTTGGGCTACTTAGTTGTAAATTAAAATGTGGGCTACAAAATTAAAATGTAGGAAGCCCGCTTGTTCTTATGTGAAATTTTCCCATTGAAACACGAAATACATTGCATAATATATTAACATTTCCATATAATTCAACAAAAATTCTAAATGTTTCACACTCTTGATTAATATGTAACAATATATTAAAAATTTAAGTAGAAACTCTTAAATAATTTTAGTCATCAAACTCTTAAATAGAACAACAAATTGTATAAGTTAACGTCATCAAGTACAAAAAATTTTGAAACAAACAGAATGGATAGTGCATTAATATCCAAGTTCAATGCCCCATCAGTGTGTGAAAAAAGAAAAAAAGACTCCATCAGAGCAGTTTTTCCCAGGGAACACCAATACTGTTAAGCGGCACCTTCCTAAGATTCCTTGGAAGAGCGACGTAGCGCTAAACAATTGATGTCCATGCAGTTACTATCCGCCAACTGAGGTCCCCTTCGTACGCTAGACGAGATTGTCAGTGCCGTACGGGAAAACCAATGTCAAGAGCAATTGAGAGAACAGAAATGAGAATTGAGAATGAAAGAAAGCTTGTTGCATTAATGAAAGTTATTACAGAAACGCAACACAGTGTCGAGGGGGAGAGACACCAGTACAGAGAATTATTTGCTTTCTAGAAAGTTTGATTGCTTGATCCCCCTAATAGTGCTTAAAAAAATAAACCAAAGTTACAAGACTAGACCTAACTAAGCTAGAGAAACATAATGGAAGTACATGAAATAAAACTACTCTATATTTACAATGAAAAGGATTTAGTTTTCCACAAGGTAGAACACAGGTCCGTTGTCAGCCTTGTCTTTGGCATCACGATCTATGCGCGCGGCATGTCTACGTGCGCAGCGCTGTTGGCATCTACCTGCGGCTGGGCGCTGGCGAGGGATATCGGTGGGGCGACAGAGGCACATGCGCGTTTGTCACTTGGCGCAGCTAAGATCACGGGGTCGTCTGTGGCGCTAGGCGTTAAGAGGCTTGCTAGGACGCCACGGGGCGCGCCCAAGGGGTCATGTGGCATGGCTGGAAAGCCGCCCATGACATTCTCCCCCACCTGAGTTGGCGACGTCCTCGGGGCCTTACTTGCAAGATAATCATCAATTAGGATCTTGTAGGCTTTGAGTTTGTTCTCCTCTCCCAAGTATTCTCCTCTACATCACAGCCCTGCCATTTCACCAAGAACTCTTGGTGATCTTTCCTTGAGGCGTGAATCACTCGATTATCAAGAATAGCTTCAGCACGCCTTTTCTCGGTTGAATTGGGGCCTCGAATACTTGGTATTGTGAGTTGGCTCCATGAAGGATCCTCCATGTCTTCCCGAAAAGGTTTCAGAAGACTGACATGGAAGACGGGATGGATTTTCTACCAAGCTGGGGTATCCACCAGGTATGCAACTTTTCCAATGTGCTTTTCAATGGACAAGGGTCCAATGTATTTTTGTAGTAGGCGAGGGTCGTGGACCCCTGCAAACAAGTATCGCTTTGGAATTTTGGCCACCACTTTGTCTCCTACTTGGTATTCAACAAAGCGACGATTTTGATCAGCATGCCTCTTCATCCGCTTTTGGGCTTTGACAAGATAGCTCCGCACTATCTCCAAATTTTGCTTCCATTCTTTTGAGAAGCTAGCAGCTCGAGGAGATTTTGACATGTTTGGTGCATTCACGATGTGTAGGAGTAGCGGTTGTTGTCCGGTAACAATTTCAAAAGCATTTTTGTTTGTACTAGAGCTCTTTTGTGAATTCAAAAACTCAGCTGAGCAGCATCCAGAAGCTTCACCCAGTTCTTCTGCTATTCGGTTAAGAAGTGGTGGAAATATTCCTCCAGCATGCCATTGAACCGCTCCGTCTGGCCATCAGATTGCGGATGAAAATTTAAGTTGTACTCAGTTTTGACCCGAGGCACTTGAAGAGTTGGGTCCAAAAGTTGCTAGTGAAGCGTGAGTCGCTACCACTAACGATGTCTTTAGGTAGGTCCCAATATTTAACGACATGAGAGAAGAAGAGTCGAGCGTTATCCTCTGTTGAGATGTATTGTGGGGCTGCTATAAAAGTAGCATACTTGGAAAACCGATCCACCACAACCAAGATAGTTGTGAGATCTCCGACCTTGGGCAATCCGATGATGAAATCCAGAGAAACACTTTCCCAAGGCCTCTTTGGGACAACTAGTGGTTCCAAGAGTCCTGCTTGTGTCAAGCGGTCCGACTTGTCCTTCTGGCATACTAGACAAGTCTTCACATACTGAGCGATGTCATCGGCCATTTGAGGCCAATAATATGCACGACGAAGTAATGCCATGGTGCGTTCTTCGCCGGGATGGCCGGCCCACAGAGTATCGTGACATTCTGCCAGAAGAGTCCTTCGCAGACCTCCTCCTTTAGGAACATAAAGTCGGTTCCCTTTTACTTTCAGAAAACCATCTTCCATGTAAACTGGCGAGTCTTGCCCTGTCCTGCCAGATCAACCAAATACCGTGCAGTAGGATCCTTGATGAGTAGATCATGTATCTGGTCTTTGATGGTGGTGGCTACTTCTCTCCCCCTTAGGGTGGCGAGTAAGCACACCGATGATAGATCATCTTTCCGACTGAGTGCATCAGCAACATGATTGGTCTTCCCACTTCGGTACTCCAGGTTGAAGTGGAATTCAGCTAGGAGTTCCTGCCACCTAGCCTGTCGACCATTCAACTTCGGCTGGGTCATGAAATGGCTAACAATTGTGTTGTCTGTCTTGACCACGAACGGGTTCCCTAGCAGGTAGTGCTTCCAAAGGCGTAAATAATGGACGACAACCAATAATTCTTTCTCATGGGCGGCATAGTGCCGCTCTGCATCCTTCAGCTTCCGGCTGTCGTATGTTACAGGATGCCCTTCTTGTAGCAAGACTCCACCAAGGGCATAGTCGGATGCATCTGTTTGTACCTCGAATGGCTTGGCCAAATAAGGGAGGGCCAAGACGGGGCCACTAGACATAGCCGCTTTCAATGCGTTGAAGGCCTCCGCTCGCCTGGGTCCCCAATCCCAGGGCGTGACCTTCTTGAGGAGTTTTGTCAATGGCACTGCGATGAGGGAGTATTTTTTCACAAATCGTCGATAGAAGTTGCGTAGGCCAAGGAACGCCCTCAAGGTGTGGATATCCTTAGGCAGCAGCCATCTGTGATAACTTGAATCTTCTGTTGGTCCATCTTGATCCGCCTTTCTTCGATGACATGTCCGAGGAAGTCAATATGCTTTTGAGCAAAGGAGCACTTGGATAGCTTCGCATATAGTCCATGCTCCCGCAATCAGGTTAGGACCTTCCGCAAGTGCTCCAGGTGTTCTTCTAGTGTTTGGCTATATACCACAATGTCATCCAAGTAGACCACCACGAATTTGTACTCTCGCAAGACTTGGTTCGTCAGGGTGCAAAATGTGGCTGAGGCGTTAGTTAAGCCGAACGGCATAACCAGGAAGTCGTACGACCCATATCTTGTCACACAGGTTGGCTTGTGTTCATCACCCTCTGCAATCCGAACTTGACAATAACCTGTCTTCGGGTCTATCTTGGTGAACACCGTCACACCACCCAGTCTATCGAACAAGTCTGCCATTAGTGAAATAGGGTACTTGTTCTTCACGGTGATTTTGTTTAGAGCCCGATAATCCACACAGAGTCGTAGGCTGCCTTCATGTTTCTTTTGGAATAGCACAGGGGACCCGTATGGGAACTTGGAGGGCACGATGATCACTGTGTCTAGCATTTCCCTCAACTGTCTTTGAAGCTCGGTCAGTTCAGGTTGTGACATTCTGTAAGGCGCCCAGGCGGGTGGCTTCGCAACCGGAACCAACTTAGTCTTATGGTCCACAGTGTGCCTACGCGGGAGTCGCTTTGACATGTCCTGTGGCATGATGTCTTCAAACTCCAGTAGCAACTCCTTCACGGGTGCAGGAATGGGACCCGAGGAGCGTTCTATATCTTCAATGCAGAGGGTGGCCAGGAAGGTAGGTTCATGTCTTTTGACCCCCTTCTTCAACTGCAAGGCCAAGATGTTCTCAGCGGCCATCTTCATGGGCATGCACGGGATAATGCAGGGCTTGGCCCCATTTGCTCCCATCATCAGTAACATATTAGCATACGGAACGGGCATGGTTTTAGTTTGCCTCAGGAATTCCAACCCAACTATCAACTCGAAGTCATCTATGATCACCACGTAGGTTGAATTTTCCTTCATAAGGGCCAAGCTTCACTGGTACCTCTTTGGCTATTCCACCCACTGGCTGAGGAGGTGAGTTGATAGCCTTGACACGACCTCTGCCCTTTCCTACAACTAGACCAAGGCGTTCCACCAGAGTCGAGGCTAAGTAGTTGTGGGTAGCACCCGTGTCTATCATCGCCCGAATGGGCTTGCCATTTACCTTAATCTCGACGAACATTAAGGTCCTCTCTTGTTTACGAGGAGTCCTCTCATCTGCCTTCTTTTTCCCTTTCTTGGTGCTTGGACAGGGGTCCTTCTTCTTGCGGATACCAGCACTAGTTCCCGCTAAGGCCTCAGAAATAGATCCAACAATTGCATTGAAGGCACCTACTGGGTTGGTCTGGTCCGCATCGTCTGTGTCGTCATCAGTCCCATCATCAAAAGCTTGATGGGCGTTCATCTGTGCATGTGGACATTCATTATTCCAATGTGTCTTGCCGCAATGATGGCATCCGGAAGGGGGTTTTCTCCCCTGATCATTGTTGTTTGACGCAACACTAATGCTATTTGAGGAGGGAGCCTTAGATTTGGTGGCACTCCGATCTCCTCCACTTCTGCTAGGGCCACCATTGCTAGGCTGGCCCCTTTGTATCTCGCTCGGGCGGGCGGTTGAGGCCTATCCTTCCGAGCTTCCACTTGATAGTCCCCAAGGCATTCCGCTGCTTGGATCGCCTTGGGTAGGGTATCTACCCTTTGTCTTTGCAGCTCCATACGGGCATAAGGTTTCAACCCTTCCAAGAAGGTGAAGAGTTTATCTTTGTCCCCCATGTCATGTATGTTCAGCATGAGTGCGGAGAATTCCCGCACGTAATCCCGTACTAATTTGGTCTGGCGGAGCTCCTGTAGTTTTCTCTTTGCATTGTACTCAACATTTTCGGGAAAGAACTGTAGGCGTATGGCTGCCTTCAGTTCTGCCCATGTCTCGAGAGCATCTTCACCGACCCTGATGGCTTCGTACTTCACCCGCCACCAGAGTTTAGCATCACCCTAAAGATACATGGCAGCAGTTGCTAGTTTCTTAGCATCTCCTAGGCCCCCACGTCATTGAAGTACTGTTTGATGTTGCAGATGAAGTTTTCCACTTCTTTGGCATTGCGAGCTCCACTATATGGCTTTGGCTCAGGAATTTTCAGTTTTTATGTTACGGGGCGAGGTTCACAGCACCCCCGTTTTGGTTTCCGCCTCCTCGAAGCAGGCCTTGTAAAGCAGCATTGACAACATTAAGCTGGCCTGTCAAGTTGTTTATAATTTGTTGCATGGCAGTCACCCTGTATGTCTCTTGTGCCCTGTGGGCTAAATTCTCGGCGCGCTCCTGTTTGAGGCTCTCTAATTAGCCAAAAATTTCGGCTGCCTCTGTGGCAGCCGAAATTTGTTCCTCGTTCGATGTCGGGCCTAGGCTCTGATACAAACTATTACGCGGCGCTTTTCCGAGATTTCTTGGAAGGGCGATGTAAGGCTAAGCAACTGATGTCAGTGCAATTACTATCCGCCAACTGAGGTCCCCTCTGTACGCTAGACGAGATTGTCAGTGCCGTACGGGAAAACCAATGTCAAGAGCAATTGAGAGAATAGAAATGAGAATTGAGAATGAAAGAAAGCTTGATTGCATTAATAAAAGCTATTACAGAAAAGCAACACGGTGTCAAGGGAGAGAGACACCAGTACAGAGAATTATTTGCTTGCTAGAAAGTTTGATTGCTTGATCCCCCCTAATAGTGCGCAAAAAAAATAAACCAAAGTTACAAGGCTAGACCTAACTAAGCTAGACAAACATAATGGAAGTACATGAAATAAAACTACTTTATATTTACAATGAAAAGGACTTAGTTTTCTACAAGGTAGAAACAAGTCCAGCAACCTTGTCTTTGGCATCACGGTTTGCGCACGCGGTGCTGTATGCGCGCGTGGCGCTGTTGGCATCTGGTTGCGGCTGGGCGCTGGCGAGGGATATTGGTAGGGCGATAGAGGCAGATACGCGCTTGTCACTTGGCGCAGCCAAGACCACGGGGCCGTCCGTGGCGCTAGGCATTGGGAGGCTTTCTAGGACGCCGCGGGGCGCGCCCAAAGGGTCATGGGGCATGGCTGGAAAGCTGCCCATGACATCAATACTTATGGCAATCGTAAGCGCTTCCCAAAATTCTAGCCAAAGGCTATTTTCTTAAGATTTTTCTTACGGGGCTCAAAGTTTAAACGAGAGTACTGAAAAGGTCTACCCAGCGTGATTTCATAATTTTTGCGTTCTATATCACTTGGCCCAAGTTTATAATCAAAATGGGCTCATATTTTGAGGTCTTACCCGAATTGGTCCATTTTTTATATATAACTAAAATAGTTGTTCACCCATTAACAGAGCATTAACTATTACTCCTTTTTTCCTTTCTTTTCTCTTTGAATTTTAGAGTTGTTTCTCTCAATTCCTCCGTGAATTAGTTTTTATTTTTATATACAAGCAGCAATATGAATACTTATTTTTGCATTCCGATTCAGATTACAATAACAACAACAATAACAATAAATCAATGGGATTTCACAAGTGGGTATGAGGAGAGTAATGTGTACGCAGACTTTAAGAAGATAGAGAAGTTATTTCCGGTAGACCCTCGACTCAAGAACAATAAAAAAGAAGAAATAAATAGGTAATAGCAACAACAAGCAATAGGCAACTGAAGCAAATGGCAAAGCGTGTAATAACAAAGATCTAGGAATACGAAAAATACAAGAATGGCGCCAATACTACAGGTGAGAGTGACTCGCCGTGTAATAACAAGGAACTAAGAATAGGAAAAAGCAAGACTAGTACTAATACTACTGGTAAGACAAGGAGAAACTCTTGACTACTTGTCAACTCACAACATTAATTCTCGACCTCCACACCTTCCTGTTAAGGGTTAATATAACGACCCCACCAGTCATTTTAGCATTTGAATGAAATTCGATTGTTTAAAGTCTCGAGTAGCTTCATATGGTGTATTACGACTTGCGTGTATCGTTGGTTTTGGTTTTCGAGTGATTCGGAGCTTATTCTGAAGAATGATTCTCATTTTAGAAGCTTTAAGTTGGAAGAGTTGACCAAGTTTGACTTTTGTGTATTTGATCTCAGATTGGAGTTTCGACGGTTCCGTTAGGTCCGAATGGTGATTTGTGAATTGGGCGTATGCTCTAATTTGCATTTGGAAGCTTCTAGAAGGTTTTGTCCATAATTGGCGTAAGTTAGAAATTTGAAGGTTTAAAATTTTTATAAGTTGACCATGGTTTGACTTTGTGACTATCCGGTTCGGAATTTAATTTTGAGACTTGGAATAGGTCCATTATTCTATTTAGAACTTGTCTACAAAATTTGGCGTCATTTGGAGTTGATTTGATAAGATTCGGACACATGGTTGCATTTCTAGAGTTCTTGAATTTTTCTTCAAAATTCATGCGTTTTGATATCTGATTTGTAGTTCTAGATGTTATTTATGTATTTTATCACACGAGCAAGTTCGCATAATGTTTATGTACAAGCGTGATTTGGAGCCCCGATGGCTTGGGGGAGTTTCGTTTGTGTTCCGGAGAGTTTTTGGCAAGGTTCAGCTGTTACTGGTGCTCTGTTCTCGCATTTGCAAGGTTTATATCGCATTTGCGATCTCCGTACTTTTGATTTCCTTCTCGCTTTTGCAATGTCGGGATGGGAACATGGGGGTTCGCATAGCATTTGCGAATAATTCCATCGTATTTGCGATG
Organism: Nicotiana attenuata; assembly: GCF_001879085.1. Lineage (NCBI taxonomy): Eukaryota > Viridiplantae > Streptophyta > Magnoliopsida > Solanales > Solanaceae > Nicotiana > Nicotiana attenuata. The sequence goes on along the minus strand of NC_031991.1, from coordinate 18,575,570 downwards.
GCACCTGGCAGGAGAGATTCCGCATTTGTGACATTCATGTCGCTTATGCGAAGATTCTAGTACTCGCATTTGCGAGATATGTGTCACATTTGCTACTTCATCAGAATGGGTCGGTATTTTCTTTTGCGATTTTGGTTCCGAATTTGTGGGGTTTGCAATTGCAAACCACAGGTCACAAATGTGGCATCTGTAGCTTGTTTATAGTTGAGTATTTCGGGACTTAACTTTATTTTATCATAGTTTGAACCCTATACTCGGAGGGAAGCGATTTTGTAGAGAGATTTTCATACCAAACTGTTGGCTAAGTGATTTTGATCAATTTTCAACTATATTTTATAATTATATCTTAGATTTAACATCAATTTATGAAAATCAAAGAGTAAAATTAGGGATTTTTGTCACAATTTTGAAAAATAAAAATTTGAGTTTTAGAGTCAATTTGGACTCGGATTTAAAAACAAAAAATATATATAAGGACTTGTGGAGTTATGGATAGTCGAAGTCTATCCTTGGACCCGGATTTTTATCGGACGATTTCGGGGTTGACTTTTATTGACTTTTTGTAAAATGTGTAAAGATCATAGCTTTATCTATTGTAATTGATTTCCCTTGCATTTTTTGATGATATTAAGTCACTTTTGGTTAAGTTTGAGCCATATGGAGGTGAATTTTAGGGGAAAAGATATTTCGATGGTTGACTTGGCCTAGTTGAGGTAAGTATCTTGTCTAACTTTGTGTGGAAAATATTACCCCTTACAATTTGGGTTATTTGTGCTAATTGTACTATGTGAAGGACATGTACACAAGGTGACGAGTGTGTACATGGACTATATGTGGTATTTTGACCGGTTTAGACCTTTAGACTTCTTCCATGCATTTACTGTTACATCTTTTATGCTAAATTTACTCTCACATGCTCTAATTGATGGTGTTAGCTTTTGTTATACTTGTTACTATTGTAGTTGGTCTTATATGCTTAGTTGAAGTTGTTACCTTTCTTATTGTCTTGTTACCCCTTTTATTATTGAGATACTCTTACTTGAAGTTGTTATTTCGTGGAATATCTTCTTGATTCAGCTATTGGTGTTGAAGTTGTGGAAGTCATTAGCACATTGAGGTTGAAGTTGATAATTGTTGAGATATCTTTTCTTGATGGGTATTCCTCATTTATTTTGATGTTATTGAGATTCGTGTACATATTGTGATTGAGCCGTGAGTTATATATTATGATAACATCGATATTGTTGATGTTGAAAAGTGTTGTGGCTTATGGGCACGTGTGGTGCGAGTTGATTATTGTGTTGTGATATTGATACGCATGCGGTGGTATAAGGATAGGGATTGATACACATACAGTGATATAAGGTGGAAATTTAAATGCATGTTACTAATAAAGAAATTACTTGAAGCCACGCGATGGGACAAGGGGGTTAAAACGCATGTAGTTATTTTCGGAAAAAATATTTTTAAAAATAAATGCAAGGCCCGCGCGGTGATATAAGGAAATATTGTGATTATGACTTATGAAATGTGATTTCGAGGTGGTACTTCGGTTGTGATTCTTATCGTACATTTCATGTTGGAACAACTTGTTGATTTGAACAATTATTGTTCTTCGTCCAATCATTTATTTGTATTTTGATTGTATTTGGGTATTCGTTGTTATGTTGGTGTTGGAACGACTGTGGCTTCTCGTGTGAGTCATAGATTCTGCATGATTTGTTGCATTGTATTAACATGCCAACCTTTGCCTCCGTTAATACTTGGTAAACGATTGTCAATGTGAATTTAATTGTGTGGAGTTATTATCTCATATTATGTTGAGTTGTTAGTAACATAACGGTTTAAATAAAAGAATTATTAACATACTTTATTCTATGTGTCTCTTAAGATAAAACTCGTTATCTCACTCGATGCTTTACATTTTAAATGGTTATCACACTTTTACTTTAGTTTGGTTCTCAAACTATACTCATCACCCTGTTTGATATTTGCTTTACTTAAAATAATTATCACATCTTAACTAATGATTTGCTTTGTTTAAACATGATATATTTACTCAATTTTTGTTGATTTCTAAACAAAACCCATCTGATACTCTATTTTGTATAAATTGTACTTTATTTGATTTCTAAATAAGCTCATTGTCTTATTTGACGTATTACCTTATTCAAGATTGTTATTATGCTTTATGGTGTTTAAATATATCTCTCAACATTTTAATTGATATTTGACACGGTTTCAATGTACATGGTAGCACGTGGGCTTGTCGTGCGAAGGTGATTATTATTGTGGACATGAGGTGCCATACATGTAAGATTTGGAAATTGTGGCCTATGATTTGTGATTACGAGGCGTGGTGGCTCAGGGTAATTCTTGTTGTAAGTCCATGCGCTGGGAACGATTAGATTATTTGGCTTGTCATTCGTTTTTCCTTATTTGAGTTCATTCAAATGTAACGACTCGACCGGTCGTTTTGAGAATTTGCACTTCGCTCGGTTGATTGAGGGCATGAGTAGCTCCGTATGATATATTATGACTTATTTGAATCATCGGTTTTGGTTTTCAGGTTATTCGGGATTGAGTTGGAGGAATGATTCTCAGCTAGAAGCTTTAAATTTGAAAGGTTTGACAAAGTTTTGACTTTGTAGTATTTGACCTCGGATTGGACTTTTGATTGTTTCATTGGCTCCGTTGGGTGATTTTGGACTTAGGAGCACGTCCGGATCGTGATTTGGACGTCCATAATAGGATTTGGCTTGAAATGATGAAAGTTGGAATTTTGGAAAGTTTGACCGGGAGTGGAATTTTTGATATCGGGGTCGGATTCCGATTCCGGAGGTTGAAGCAGGTCCATAATGTCAAATGTGACTTGTGTGCAAAATTTGAGGTCAATCGGACGTGATTTGATAGGTTTCGGTATCGATTGTGGAAGTTTGAAGTTTCAAGTTCATTGATTTTGAATTGAGGTGTGATTCGTTGTGTCGATGTTGTTATGTGTGAATTGAGGCCTCGAGTAGGTCTGTGTTATGTTATGGGACTTGTTGGTACGTTTGGAAGTGATCTCGAGGGGCTTGGGCGTGTTTCGGATTGATTTCGGACTACTTTTCCTTCATTTTGCACTGCTGTGTTCTGCTGGTATCTGGTGTCGCGTTTCTTCATAGCGTTCGCGTGGTATGTATCGCGAACACGTAGTGTATTCTTATGGCAGCAGCAAGTTGTTCTTCGCGATTGCAAAGTATGTCCCGCATTCGCGTAGTGTTGGGACAAGACTTCTTCGCGTTCGCCTATGGGTTGTCGCGTTCGCGTAGAGTCGAGCTAGGAGTTGGGCTAGAGGACCTTTCTTCATCGCGTTCGCAAGGCTTGGACCATGTTCGCGTAGCTCTGTCTGTCGTGTGTATCGCAATCGTGAGGCTTGTGCCGCGAAAGTAAAGCATTTTGGTGGATGATATTTTTGTTCATCACGAACGCGATGGTGTTCCCGTGTTCGCGAAGGAGGATGTTTGGGCAGAAGTATAAAGTACTCTATTTCGAGGGTTTCAGCCATTTTTACATTTTTGGAGCTATGGAGCTCGAATTGAGGCGATTCTTGAAGCAATTTTCACCATATGAATTGGGGTAAGTATTCTCTACTCGGTTTTGGTCATATTCCATGAATCTATCTTCGATTTTAACTTTTGGTTGATGAATTCTAAAGAGGAAAATTGGGGGTTTTGGCCTAAAGTTTCATAATATGAATTTTTGAGTTTTGAACACCGATTTAGAGTCAAATTTGAGTGAAACTAGTATGGTTGGACTCGTAATTGAATGAGTTGTCGGATTTTGTGAGTTTTGTCGGGTTCCGAGGTGCGGGCAAGGGTGTAACTTTTGGCCGGATTTGGGATTTGATGTAGAATTCGATCTTTATCATTTGTAATTGCTTACTTGGGCTTTATCTGATGTATTTGAGTTGCTTTTGGCTAGTTTTGAGTCATTCGAAGGTCGCTACGCGCGTGATGGCATTCTTGGAGCGTCGCTTAGCTCGACGTTTGGAATTGGCTTGTTTGAGATAAGTAACTCTTCTAAACTTTGTGCTGAGGGTATGAAACCCCAAATTACATGTTATGTGATTGGTATTGAGGTGACGCACATTCTAGGTGACGGGCGTGTGGGCGTGCACCCTGTGAATTGTGACTCTGTTATTTCATGGACCTGTTTAATGGTCATATTTTGTTTTCACCATGTGATTAAGTAACTGAGCTATCAAAGCATGCTCGATATCCTGTCTAGGCTTTATGATGATATTGTTAAGACTTATAAAGGTCGTTTCTTGCTGTCATCTCACTGATTTCATTGATCTTTCGTACTCAATCATATTCATGCATTCATATCATATCTTAGTCACAGTTGTTGTTTATTGATACATCATATCATTATTGTCGGGCTAGTTTCATGACATTGTGAGCCCGTGAGTGAGACTGGAGAGATTGATGACTGAGTGAGGCCGAGGACCTGATTGTGAGATATTGATACTATGGCACGTGAGTTGTCTGTACAGCACGTGAGTTGTCCGTGCAGATTCTGATCTTGATACTATGGCGCGTGAGTTGTCCGTGCGGATCCAGATATTGATGTTATAGCATGTGAGTTGCCCGTGCAGCACGTGAGTTGTCCGTGCGGATTATAGCGGTTGGGCTGTAGGAGCCCCTTCGGAGTCTGCAAACCCCTAGTGAGTGCAGTCGACTATGCATGTGTTTATGGATCAGGTTGCACGCTGCAACGAGTACTGTACTGTGCTGAGTGATTGAGTATATTGAGTATTGAGCACGGTAAGAGATAACACGATACAGTGAGGTTGAGTACTCAGAGAGTGTGAATACATGAGTTCATCACTGAGAGGCATTTCATTTGACATATGTACTTGAGATATCCATAGAGTTGCATTTCCTTTGCTGCCCGATTTTGGTGAAATTCATGATTTTACCTGTATCTTGACATGTAGGCATAGAGATGTACTTTCCTCATGCCTTCTGAAAATGAAACATTTACCAGATGAAAAGTTTTTGGGAAAAATTACAGTTTTCAAACTTACTCATATGTTTGACGATTTTGATAAAGGATTTGAGTTTTCACTGATATACTTGTTGGCCCAAGAACAGGTGAAGTTTTGAAGATTGACAAAAGAACTCAGACATGGACTAGGTCCATCTTGTAAAGCACAGTTATGATCAACCTGTACATGTGAGATGCACGCGAAGGAGATAAATCTAACTGATCAAGAAGCGATATCTCCTGATCTGATCGAAAAGGTTGCATATTGGATAAGGAGAGAAAGACTCCTTACATGAAGTGAACACAGTTTAGGAAGAAGATAGTGTTAGAGTTTGAGATCACTATGAACTCTTCTATGATAGAAGAGTAGCAATTGAATCCCAGTCAAACTCTGATTACTAACCTATTAAATGTCAGTGTTGTTCTCTTTTACAGGAAATGCACACAAGCAGAAGTTAAACTTATATTGAGAGCAAAAGAGCAAGGCAATTTTGCAAGCGATTTACGTGTGTCGAATGTGCAATCCTGAAGCTACTTGAACGAGATAGAAGAACCAGTTCCAAGTGTCTATCTTTTATTCTAGTTCAATTGTAGTAGGTAATTTTACGTTGTATCTTTCAGCTTTCATAGAAGCAATTGTATTAGGTACCTAGAGTGTTCAAGTTAGAGTTAACTTGAAGTTGTCGCAACAGTTGAGGCTGTGTGCCACAACGGGATTAGAGTTAATCCTTAGGTTTACAAAGAGTTTTGTAAATGCTATTTTGGCTCAGTGATTTTAGTGGAAGTTTGGGAAAATCCTACTGAGTAGTAGGTCGTGGTTTTTTCACCTTTTGAGCTAGGTGTTTTCCACGTAAAAATCTCTGTGTTCTTTATTTTCTATATATATTATTCCGCAAACAGCAGTAGTTGGAACACATAGAAGAACCAGGTCCTTCTATAGTTCAGATAAGCAAAAATTGGGTACCATACAAATCACCCCCCCCCCCTGTTGTGTGTATTGACGTTTGGAACATCAATTGGTATCAGAGCAGGTTATCCTTGAAGAGGTTAACACCTTAGGAAAAGATCAAGATGAGTGCACCACCTGGAAACTGGGAAGGGCAATCCACGGCTAGGCCTCCACTCTTTAATGGTCAGTACTATTCTTGGTGGAAGAACATGATGAGAGATCATATCAAAGGAGAAGACTATGAACTCTAGGACATAGTCACTGATGGTCCCCTGGCGACTACAAAGAAGAATGCTGAAGGAGTGGGTGTGCCAAAGACAAGAGCTGACTGCATTGCTGAAGACTTGAAGAAATGGGAGAAGAATGTCAAGGCCAAGAAATGGCTTGTGTGTGGACTGGGTCCAGACGAATACAGCAGGATTCAAATCTGTACCACTGCTAAGGAGATATGGGACACTTTACAAGTGGCTCATGAAGGAACTCCTCAAGTAAAGAGATCAAGAGGAACACTGCTATATTCTCAATATGAGAATTTCACTATGAAGGAAGGAGAAACTATCCAGGAGATGTACACAAGGTTCACAACACTAACAAATGAACTTAAATCTCTTGGGAGAATTATCCTTGAAGAAGACAAGGTTGAGAAAATCTTGACAAGGATCTTACCAGTAACTTGGGAAAGCAAAATCACTGCTATTCAGGAATCAAAGAACATTGCTACTCTCAAGTTGGAAGAACTGATTGGAAACCTCACTGCCTATGAACTGAGAAGGCATACCATGAAAATGGATGCACCCAAGAAGGAGAGGAGTCTGGCTCTCAGAATAGCTGAAGGTGCAAATATGGAAGATGATGAAATGGCCATGATCACAAGAGATTTCAAAAAGTACCTAATGAGAGGAAAGGGTTCTTCAAGAGGTACAGCCTTCAACAAACCAAGGGCTCTTGAGAAACAAACCAATGAGGGTGGTTACAAATGTGGCAAGACTGACCACATGATCAAGAATTGTCCTCAGTGGGAAATTGAATGGAAGAAGGAAACGGCTGAACGAAGGAACAAGAAGAAGGAACAGGTTCAACCCAAAAGGAACAAAGGATTAACAAAGGCTATGGTTGCTGCTTGGGGAGAAACATCAGATGAGGATTCAGAAGATGAAGCTGGAGATGAACAAGCACTTATGGCCATCGGAGAATCAGATGATGAGAAAGAGGTCCAAGTGAAGGAAAGTAGCCAAATATGGTACATGGATAGCGGCTGCTCAAAACATATGACTGGAAGCAAGAACCAGTTCCTTTCACTTGAGGACTTAAAATGAGGTAATGTCTCCTTTGGAAATGGGAAGAAAGGTGAGATTATTAGGGTTGGAAAGGTAGGTAAGACAGACTCACACTCCATTGAGAATGTCTACTTGATAGATGGCTTGAAATATAGCCTAATCGGTGTATCACAACTGTGTGACAGAGGTAACCTTGTAGCATTTACCTCCACCAAATGCTTTGTGATTAACCTTACCACTGACAAGATTGTTTTGCAGGGAAAAAGAGTTAACAATATTTACATTGTAGATTTGTCCACTCTTTCAGAAAATGAACTCACTTGCTTGAGTGTGTTGGACAATGATCCCCTCCTGTGGTACAAAAGACTTGGTCATGCAAGTCTGAATCAACTCAACAAATTAGTCTCCAAGGACTTGGTGATAGGGTTACCTAACATCAAGTTCAAGGAAGACAAAGTTTGTGAGGCCTGTGCAAGGGGGAAGCAGGTAAGATCATCCTTCAAAAGCAAGAAAATGGTAAGCACGACCAGGACGTTGGAACTGGTTCATATGGATCTCTGTGGTCCAATGAGAACATTGAGCAGAGGTGGTAAGAAATATGTGATGGTACTTGTTGATGATTATTCTAGGTTTACCTGGGTACTATTCTTAACATCTAAGGATGAAGCATTTGACACGTTTACTGCCTTTGTTAGAAAAACTCAGAAACAACTAGGTAATCAACTTGCATCCATCAGGTCTGATCATGGAACTGAATTTGAAAATGCTAAGTTTGCTGAATCTTGTGATGAGCATGGTATAGATCATAACTTCTCTGCCCCTAGGACTCCTCAACAAAATGGAGTAGTTGAAAGAAAGAACAGGACTCTTGAAGACATGGCTAGGACTATGCTTCTTTCTAGTAAACTGCCCCATAGCTTCTGGGCAGAGGCTGTAAACACTGCATGTTATATCATAAATACATGCATGACTAGACCTCTTGTAGAGAAGACTCCCTATGAGTTACTTAAAGGTAGAAAGCCAAATATATCCCATCTTAGGGCATTTGGAAGCAAGTGCTTTGTGCACAATAATGGAAAGGACCCCCTAGATAAGTTTGATCCCAAAAGTGATGAGGGAGTATTCTTGGGATATTCTTCACATAGCAAAGCATATAAAGTGTTCAATAAAAGAACTTTGTGTGTAGAAGAAAGTGTACATGTAGTGTTTGATGAAACTAACATTCTTTTTGAGAGACAGGAACATGAAGATGAAGCCATTGGGCTGGCAAAAGATTTGAGTGAAGTCTCAGCTCAAGCCAAAGCGGCACCAAAAGAAGGAACAGGTGATGGAACAGGTTCTTCCATCTAGGGCAACCTGACAGGGGGAACTGATCAAAGAGGAACTGAAATTAATCCTCTAAAGGAACTTGTTCATGATCATGTTCTTCAACAACAGAACATGGGAGAAACATCAAGCAGAAATCAGTTGGTTGTGAAACCTCACAAGTATCAAAGTTCTCATCCTATTGAGAACATAATTAATGATCCAACCTCTGGAGTTAAAACTAGATCACAATTAAAGAATCTGTGTGCTTTTGATGCTTTCCTATCTCTTATTGAACCTAAAAATGTTGTTGAGGCTTTGCAGGATGCAGATTGGGTAAATGCAATGCAAGATGAACTCAACCAGTTCGAGAGAAGTCAGGTTTGGCATCTAGTTCCAAGACCCAAGGACAGATCGGTTGGTACAAAATGGGTCTTCAGAAACAAACTTGATGAAGATGGAACAGTTATAAGAAACAAGGCAAGACTGGTGGTCCAAGGATACAGCCAAGAGGAGGGTATAGATTATGATGAGACTTTTGCTCCAGTTGCAAGACTAGAGGCAATAAGACTCCTCATAGCCTTTGCAGCACACATGGAATTCACTCTTCATCAGATGGATGTCAAAAGTGCCTTCCTGAACGGCTACCTAAAAGAAGAAGTGTTTGTTAAACAACCTCCAGGGTTTGAAAGCAAGGAATGTCCTGAGCATGTGTGCAAATTAGACAAGGCTCTCTATGGACTCAAGCAGGCTCCTAGAGCATGGTAAGAATGATTGTCCAAATTCCTGCTTGAACATGGCTACAAAAGAGGTAAAATTGACAGTACTTTATTCTTGAGAGAAAAAGGTAAAGATCTTCTTGTGGTACAAATATATGTTGATGACATAATTTTTGGAGCAACCACTGACAAACTAAGTAAGGATTTTGCCAAATTAATGGGGAGTGAGTTTGAAATGAGTATGATGGGTGAGCTTAATTTTTTCTTAGGCTTACAGATCAAACAAAGCCCAAATGGAACCATGATCCATTAGCAGAAATATGCAAAGGAGTTGATCAAAAAGTTTAAAATGATTGAATCAAAGGAAATAGACACCCCCATTGCAACTGCCACTAAATTAGACATAGATGAACCTGGTTCATCTGTTGATCAGAAGTTGTATAGGGGTATGATTGGTTCACTTTTGTATCTTACTACCAGCAGACCTGACATAGTTTTCAGTGTAGGGCTTTGTGCTCGTTTTCAGGCTAATCCAAAGGAATCTCACTTAACTGCTGTCAAGAGAATACTGAGATATTTGAAAGGCACTACTGATCTGTGTCTTTGGTACCCTAAAGGTAGTAATTTTAATCTAGTAGGGTATGCTGATGCTGATTATGCAAGTTTCCTTGTAGATAGGAAGAGCACCTCAGGTATGGCTCATTTTCTTGGTTCATGTCT